>NC_071657.1:44688004-45019671 GCF_014839835.1 Dryobates pubescens
TGGGCCCCTCAATTTAAGGATATTGAGACACTTGAACATGTCCAGAGAAGGGCAACAAAGCTGGTAAGGGGTCTATGAGGAGAGGTTAAGGGAGCTGGGGCTGTTTAGCCTGGAGAAGAGAAGGCTCAGGGGAGACTTTATTGCTATCTACAACTCCCTGAAGGGAGGTTGTAGCCAGGTGAGGGTTGGTCTCTTCTCCCAGGCAACCACCAACAGAACAAGAGGACACAGTCTCAAGCTGCACCAGGGGAAGTTTAGGCTCGAGGTGAGGAGAAAATTCTTCACAGAAAGAGTTATTTGCCATGGGAATGTCCTGCCCAGAGAGGTGGTGGAGTCTCCATCCCTGGAGATGTTTAAGAGGGGATTGGATGTGGCACTTGAAGCCATGGCTTAGTTAGTCATGATGTGTTGCGTGATGGGTTGGACTCGATGATCTCAGAGGTCTTTTCCAACCTTATTAATTCTATGATTCTATGATTCAGCAGAGATGATGTGTGGCTTTGAGTGAGTTTCAGCACATGAGTCACCTGGTAGCCTATGAGTCAAAGGAGGAAGGCCTTCACTCAAATTTTAAGATTGTCATTCAGCTTTACATGAAGATCCTTAGGGCAAAGGGTATGACCACTACCTGTCATTTTATGAAGTGTGTAAATACTCTCAGGATGTGTTTCATTTTTAATTTAAAAGAAGAGTTATTTGTTTCAGCTAATGAGAAAGCTCTTCACAAAAATATTAACATTATGTTAAAAATGTGTGCACTCAGTTCAAAACTGAATAAGCTGATGCATCTCTTTCCTGTTGAGCTCTAGTTCAAGTATGAAGCATTTCAGACAGAGACAGTACATGGTGTGCCAGTACAAGGTGTTTGGAGGTAAAGTAGGAACTGGCCTGTTCTTTTTCTAGCTCTGATGGATGTTGCCTGCATGCTTTCTAATGTTCTCATTACTGCTGAAATAATGTCAATGAAAAGAGGGATCAGTAGTTCCTCTTTAATAAAAACGATGCGTGAGAAGTAGCTGATGAGCCAGGAGGCAAGAGGCACTGCTGGTCAGCCTGTTACTGTGTCTTGTTATAGAGAACAGCACTGACATATCCTTATGTATGTTTTTCTCAGTATAGTCATACAGTTAATACACATGCCAAATTTCTAATTGTAACATCTGAATGAATGATTTTAAAGATGGGTTCAGAACACAGATAAAGCTCTCAGTTAGGAATTTTTAAATGCCATCTTCTTTCACACATCCTTGATCCAGTCTACTGATAAAGTAGTGGTGCTTGGGGGGGGCGCTCCTTTTTTAATGGTTAAATTTGGGCTTATGCATAGGAAAATATAGCACATCTTATACTGCTTTATTTACAAGTCTCCAAAATACACAGCAAATAAAGTTAATCTTCAGTAAAGACAATGTTAACAAGAATTTATTTTTTTTCTTTCAGGAAACCTGATACAGCATAGACTTTTTTGTCAATATCTTCAAAGGGTACTTGTAAAGACAAACTATGATACTGAAGTGACACTGCATAGATCCTGACATTCATCATTTATTTGAATGTTAACTGTTATGATCACATAAGGAGGGAAGGAAGGAAGGAAGGAAGGAAGGAAGGAAGGAAGGAAGGAAGGAAGGAAGGAAGGAAGGAAGGAAGGAAGGAAGGAAGGAAGGAGGGAAGGAAGGAGGGAAGGAAGGAAGGAAGGAAGGAAGGAAGGAAGGAAGGAAGGAAGGAAGGAAGGAAGGAAGGAAGGAAGGAAGGAAGGAAGGAAGGAAGGAAGGAAGGAAGGAAGGAAGGAAGGAAGGAAGGAAGGAAGGAAGGAAGGAAGGAAGGAAGGAGACAAGTTGCAGTTATGCAACATTTATTTTCAGCTAAAAACTGTGTGAGGTGAGAATACTGCTTCAGTTGCAGGGAGTAAAAAACAACTTACTAAAATCTCACAGGAAGTCCTTATTCAACACTTTGCTTTGCTCTTTCCATTTCTTTGGGTAAATCTGACGTTATAAGCATAACTGGCTCTCTGAGGATCTCTTAAATAATTTAAAGATGCTGAGCCCCATATTCTACAGGCGAAAGATGCTGACATTATTTTCAATGAGATTTTTATATTTAAAATATATTGAAGTGCATTTTTGGAAATGCAATTTTGCTACCTGTGCTTTTTACAAGAGCTACTATACAGACACCGTGGGTAGAATAATGCCCACATGTATTTTTTGTGTATTTTTAAAAACATTATTAAGTGGAATACTCCGTTTTTTCAAACATTAGCTTGAACTATCTTTGTTTTCTTCTGGAAGTGTACTAGTTCTGGGGCAATTTTTTGCTCGTTGTACATAGTAAAAGGCGTTTAGTAAAAGGTGTTTAAATTGAGTACTTTCAATAACTAAAGATGTTCACCAGGTAAAATCGTACATTGTCTCTTCTGAGGAGTGCATTGACTTCAGTAAAAGACTAATTTGGCATTTTTCTGCTAACATTTGTCATGTTTATGCTGTTCTTCCTACAGCTCTTAAATAATATGAGTTTAATGAGCAGATCCCAAATAAAACCCTAGTAATTCCTATGCAATCCCTCAACCCCACCACCCATACACCCAAAACCCAACCAACCAAAGAAATAAACAAACAAAAAACCCACCCAAACAAAAAAGCTATCGCATGCTGGAATTGGGTATTTGCCAGTTAGATTATTGATCATGTCTGCTCTATCAGACAGGATCAATAACCCAAGAGTTATGAATTTCTGTATCAAATGCCATTGCCTCATCTGTGAAGTCCTAGAAATGATAGTATGTCACAAAAGAATCATTCTGTATTCTGTCTTGCATTTAGAGATGAGCTTAAAATAAGAGCTTTTTAAATGATAACAGAGTTGGCCTTACTGCATTTGCCATCTCATTTTGGGGCAACAGAAGTATACCTGCTCTACATTTTCAATATTTGTTCTGAATTAAAATTGTTCTTAAAGTGGTGCAACTCTCCTGCACTCATTGGCATTAGTAAAGACATACGAAATAGCTTTGCAGGTCTGTTTTCCACCTTTCAGATGACCTTCGGCAGTGGACCTCCCAGGAGAAAGGAAGCACTTAGGCTCAACTAAATTTATCTGTTACTCTACTAAATAGTTTAATTAATATCCTATTTGGCCACAGGACTTTGGGAATTGAAATTCAGACTGTAGCAAAGACATCTCCTGGGCAGTTTAGTCCCTCTATATATCTGTTTGGCACCTTGGCAGCTTCCCTACAGCTACCCTCACTGACAACCACCCTTGGTGAATGGTGTTAGTTAGCAGAAAATGAAAACTGAGTATGACAGAGAAGGAGGTAGAGGACAACATCAGTTTAGAGGCTTTGATAATATCCTACCTATATTTTGTCAGTTTAGTCAGTTTACTTGCACATTTCAGTGAAATCAAGCACCATTTTTCTGAAGGATGATAGAGAACTTACAAGGAAGGAAGTCTGAGCACTTCCCTGTTAATGAAGTTGGCAAAGAGGGTGATGGAACACTTTTTCGTCTTTGTTCTTCAAGAAAGATGCCAAAAGAAAAAAGATAATTATTGCACAGAAAATCAGAAGAAAACATCTGGTTGGAAGAGACCTCCAAGATCATCCAGTCCAACCTCTGACCCAGCACTGAAGGGTCAACATAACACCATGTCCACAGTTGCCAGCTTCAATGGTGATAGCAGCAAGCTCACAGAAAATACAACTTGAACTCTCATACTGACCAAAGGCTTTTTATTCAGTTGTGGTGGGTTGAAAAGGAAAGGCTCCGCTTTCCCTCCCCCACTGAGAAAGAAACCGTGGCTAAAACCCAGTTAGAGAAATGAGAGTATATTTTACAAGGAAACAGATTATATGTAACACAACAAATACAGGTATTTTACAATATATACAGGAGTATACAACAAATAAACACAGTCAGAAACCAGACCCCCAACAGAGGGGGCTTCCCCCTGTGCCCCCTTCACCCCCCTACCTCCCTTCTCCCCCAAAGAGGTAGAAAAAGAGAAAAGAGTGGGGGTTAGCACAGCAGAGAGAGGCCTATGCACAGGGAGTCAGTTAGTTAGTATCTTATCTCTTGGCAAGAAGTCCAGAAGCAGTCCAGCTGAAAGGAACAGCGAAGGAAGAGAAACTAAGAGAAAGTCCCAGCCGCGCTGGGTCCACTCTCACCTCCCACCTTACCTAACCAATGAAATTCATTTAGAATGCCAAAATATTTTATAAACATTTAGCCAGTGTGCACCTTTCTTAAAGGCACAGCCTCAAACGGTCACATCAGTCAATAACTGTTGTCACTTAATAATGAAATAGGAAGCGGGTGAGCTACCTTCATCATAACACAAATTATGCCATGCCTGATGGACTCTATCTAGACTTGGACTAAACAGATTAAAGAAGCCCTAGAACTGGAGATTTAAGTCACTGTAAAATGCAGATTTCTGAAGTCATCCAAACTAAGATTTCCACTCTGGTTGAAGCAGTAGAGCTTCAATAATGGTATCCTGGGTGGAACTTACTTTCATGTAGAGTGTGGGCTAATACTTTGTATAGGTGCAGACACACAAGAACACACACATGAAAACAGTATTTTTAGAGGTGGCCATTCATCCTGGATGCACCTTGTGGTAAAATGATAATCACTTCTGCACAAGGCTCTGATCCTATGACGGTAACTGTCAAATCAGGAGGCTACGCTGAAAATTAACCTGAAACTCTTAGAAGTCCGGGCAGAGAAGGCAAAGAAGAAATTATTGCCTTTTGTTTTTTGTTTGGGGTTTTTTTGGTTGGTTGGTTGGTTGGTTTTTTGTCATTTACCAAAGTCAATATCGAGAGGAAAAAAACAAACAACAAAACAAAACAGTGCTGCCTTAGGCATGCTTTCAGTGTACTTTTGTTGCTGCTGCTTGGTTCATTGAGCTGGTTTACTTCTAATGGTTCACTAAGCTTTGACTGCTATAGAGATTATGGTAATTTCTTTTACTCTGGTAGTTTCCGTGTTCCATGGAACATATGTTGGTGCTTTCAGAACACAAATTAGGTAAATATCAATAATGAAAAAAGTTGAGATTATGCACTGGACTGCAAAATCATAACAGTATTGAGGGACAGATGCCAGTCCTAGAGGACAAGATATACTGTTTCTTCAGGAACTGTGGTCTGGTTTTGACATTTTGTGTTGCAGATACCTTGAGTTGGGATTTTAATAAGCTCAGAACTGTAGAGATTTTTCTAAAATGGAACCAAAATGAAGATAAAATTTCACGTGGAACCACCAAAGCCATGAGGTTTCAAAGCCAAACTGTGTTCATGTTTAGTCCTAGGACTAGACAGGCCAGGTCCTGTCTTCAAAAATGGCAAGAAGCAGTAGTCAGAGAACTACAGGCTCATCAGTCTCGACTGAATCTCAATCCCTTGGAAGGGATTGGAACAGCTACCCCTAGAAACCAGTTCAAGACTCTAGGAGGACATGTAGACAATCAGTGGAGAGTAGTCCACATAGATTAACAAAGGGAAAATCATGCCTGACCAATTTGATAATTGCATGAAATGTCTGGCTTTGTGCATGAAGAGAAAGTAGCTGGTATTTCTTACCTTGACTTCAGCAAGAACACAATGGAAACACAAATCACTAGGGTGGCATCGTGTATGGTCAGCATAGAATAATGATCTTTTCAAGCACAGCCTGTCTTGAAGGGCAGAAATCAACAAGATGATACCTTTGAACCCTAATGGAGCCTTTATAGCCTAACGCCTAATCACTGGAGGTTTTCAGGAGAAGACTTGATGGGGTGCTTGGTGCCGTGGGTTAGTTGTTTGGGTGGTGTTGGATTGGTTGATGGGTTGGACGCGATGATCTTGAAGGTCTCTTCCAACCTGGTTTATTCTATGTATTCTATGTATTCTATGTAATGGCTCTGTAATCTACAATTTCAGTTAAGATATGTCTAGAAGAATTCTTTCACATTTTGAAAATCATCATTTGTTTGTTTTGTGGTGGTTGGTTGTTTTTTTTTTTTCCCACTGACACTATTAAGAATCACATATAGCAAATTATTTAAGTAAGATGACCTCCTGGTGATGCTAAAATCATTGGGTAAGTCATATATAAAAGTTCAGTAGTCCTGCAGTTTCATCTCATTTCTCATTCTACTCTAACCAATCCATATATATAGTATTAGCTCTATCTGATTAACTTTTTTTTTTTTTTCTCATAGTGATCACTATGATTTGTTTGCCTTATAATGAGTACAACTAGGAAGACTTTTCAGATAAATTTGTTTAATGCTATAAATTGTAAGCGGGATTTGTTCAATTTCAGCCTTACAAATCTTTGTTACTTATGTACCATCAATGTAAGTAACAAAGCTTTTTTGACCCTAACTAATGCTCTGCCTCCATTTGATACTTAAATTGCACTGGAATCTGTTGAGGGTTTTCAATCCTATTTTGAGGGCTACTTGTTTCCAGCCAGTACTTGCAGACATCATAAAAGCAATTTTCTTTATAACAATTCAGAATTTAGACTCCTTGCTGAACTTTATATTCCTCAACTATGAAATAGAATTCATATTAAAATAGAATAGAATAGAATAGAATAGAATAGAATAGAATAGAATAGAATAGAATAGAATAGACCAGGTTGGAAAGGACCTTTGGGATCATCAGTGCAACCCAGCACCCAACACCATCTAATCAACTAGATTATGAATGACACCAAGTGCCTCATCCAGTCCCCTCTTAAACACCTCCAATGATGGTGAATCCACCACCTCCCTGGGCAGCACATTCCAATGGCAAATCACTCATTCTGTGAAGAACTTCTTCCTAACATCCACCCTAAACCTCCCCTGGCCAGCTTGAGACTGTGTCCTCTTGTTCTGTTGGTGGTCACCTAGGAGAAGAGACCAACCACCACCTGGCTACAACCTCCCTTCAGGTAGTTGTAGACAGCAATAATGTCTCCCCTGAGCCTCCTCTTCTTCAAACTAAGCAACCCCAGCTCCCTCAGTCTCTCTTCATAGAGCTTGTGCTCCAAAACCCTCACCAGCTTTGTTGCCCTTCTCTGGACACATTCAAGTAAGTCAACATCTTTCCTAAACTGAGGGGCCCAGAACTGGACACAGGGCTCAAGGTGTGGCCTAACCAGTGCTGAGTACAGGGGCAATGACTTCCCTGCTCCTGCTGGCCACAGTGTTCCTGATACAGGCTAGGATTCCATTGACCTTCTTGGCTGCCTGGGCACACTGCTGGCTCATCTTCAGCCTACTATCAAACAGCACCCCCACATCCCTCTCTGCCTGGCTGCTCTCCAGCCACTCTGACCCCAGCCTGTAGCACTGCATGGGATTCTTGTGGCCAGTGTGTAGAACCCAGCACTTGGATGTGTTAAATCTCATACCATTGGACTGATCTGTTCAGCCTGCCAAGGTCCCTCTGCAGAGCTCTCCTACCCTCTAACAGATCAACACCTGCCCCTAGCTGGGTATCATCTGCAAATTTGCTGATGATGGACTCAATCCCCTTATCCAGATCATCAGTAAAGATATTGAACAGGATGGGGCCCAGCACTGATCCCTGGGGGACACCACTAGTGACTAGCTGCCAGCTGGATGTGGCACCATTCACCACCACTCTCTGGGCTCAGCCCTCCAGCCAGTCCCTAACACAGCACAGAGCACTGCTGTCCAAGCCACAGGCTGCCAGTTTGGCCAGGAGTTAGCTGTGGGGGATAGTGTCAAAGGCCTTGCTGAAGTCTAGGTAGGCTACATTCACAGCCTTCCCCACATGTGCCATTACCTGCAATCAAGCAAGAAGACTAGCTCTCTAGAAAAATGGTGTTGTGTGGCTTTGCTCTACCTTGTTTATATTTGCCACCACTGATGTCACCCTCTCAAGCAGGCACACAAGAAAACGACTCTGCCGGTCCTCGCTGTCTGCCAAGGTCCTTCTGCCCTGAAAAGCCCCCAGAAGAAATTGAAAAGGAATGCTTCTCGGCTTGAGCACACCGATCCCGGTGCTGGTCCCAAGCACCTCTCTAGCAAAATGGCATTGCGCGGCTCGGCTCTGCCTCGTTATTGTATATAGTATATAATATATTATATTTATATTTATATATATACACACACACATATCTATAGTGTGTATATATATTATATATAATATATATATTGTACAGAGATTAAGATTTTTTTTAAAAGTAAAACACAGATGTCAGCAGTTTAGCAAAATTTGACAGTATTTTTAAATTCTGAGTATTCATCCAGCACTGTTATTCTCATGATCGTGACTTTCTTAAGAATAATGAAGTAAATTTAAAAAAAAAACACATTAATTTCTGAGCTGAAATGTTTCCTGAAATTTGTAGACAAAGGAAAAATTACATGAGTACCTGCTAAGATTGCTTTGTCTTTTTATGACAGGAAATAAGTGTGGTAAATTAACAGGTTTTTGCAGTGCCTGTGCTGGCTGCACAGTACCCTGGGCTCTTTCACTTCTTGTAGGCTCCAGCTGTCCTAGCCTAAACATGTCTGTGCAGAGGTTATTGAAAAATGTAAGACTAATTGTCTGAAAAAGGGCAATTTGAATGCCAGTCTTACAGAAGAAACTATGTGATAGTTTTAGGCTATGCCTTTAAAATTTAGCTGCAGATTTTGAGCAGAAAAGTGGAAAAAATATAAATAAATCACTATTGCATGTAAAAAGGAAAAAAAATAAAGATTATTCTAAACAAATTCATTGGATAAATGTCTGGGATAAGAGAAGCTGTATCATAACAATTCTTCACATTCCCACATTTCCCATTCCTTTTCTCTTCTCTTCTGATCTTGGTTGTTATTGCTTCTCTCAGGAGATAATATGCCTCTGGCTGACCTTGAGAGAAGTCTAACCCACTGCTTTCTCTCAGCTCCTTTTTTCTCTTGGGACAGGGAGGTTTGGGGGGGGTCAGTGGAACAGGCTTCTCTGGTGTTCATACCAGGGGGATTTTGTGTTGTTTGCTAATTGTAAATACCTGTATAATATTGTAAATACTGTATATTTTGTACATATTCATTGCATTCCATTGCAGAGTGTAGATTTTGCTTGTAAATACAGCTTCATCTGCTTCTAACTGAGTTGGTCTGACTGAAAGTTAATGCTGGAGGAAAGCTTCAACCCACCACACAGTAGCACACCTCTTATTTACCCTAAGTGTTGCATATGTTTCCTCTAGAATTTGTGTGATAGCCAATATTGTTGACTCTGGACAATTGCTCCAAAGTACTTACAAATAATTTTATCTTAATAAATGAAAATGTAGTCTAGTAAATGTAATTTCTAATAAAGTCAGCTTTAAAAGAATATTCCATCTGTTTCAAGAGTGACATCAAAATTAGGAGTGTGAATATGTGGCAAACCATTACTGAATACAATTGTTTTACTATTGCCTCAAAATTTATTTCTTGCCTTGAGTGTAATTGTTCCTAGAGAAAAGTAAGATTAAGTCAGATTCCTTAATCCTATACCCCATGTAAGATTACAGGAATAAATCGAGTAAAATTCATGCCTAGCAAAATCTATTACCTTTTTCCAACATGATTTACTGCTATCCCTAGAACTCTGTCATGATGGGTTTGGATGGCATAATTGCTGCGCTTGTGCCATTTTAAGATTTTCATTCCATAGAAGTGAAATTACAAAGGGGAGGTTACATTCCCTTGTTTTGATTTTACAAGTAAAAGTCTAAAACAGTGCTATAGGCAGCAGAAATAAATTTTGAAGTGCAATAGTATTGACACTAGGTCTTCAGAGATAATCTGGAAAGATTCTCAAAAATGAAATGCATTTAGAAGTTAAATTCATCTCTTTCTTCTTTTTTTTTTTTTTAATTTTAACTTCTTGTTTTAAAGGTTTAGTGCTCATTAATTAAATGTTTTGTGCACTGATACATCCTTTCTGTTCAAAGAGGAGTGAATTTCAATGACTGGTACACCACAAACATGCAAATTTAGTGCTTTTCATATTCATACACTCTACACCTAACATATCCAACTTCACAGCCTCACTAACACACCTCAAGGGTGTACAACTGAAAAATGAGGCAGAGTCAGCAACTACTTTACCTTACTTTTTTTCCTAAGACTTAGAAAAGTTTCAAAAATTTTAGGTGTATAAATTATTTCTGCTAAGGGCAGAAACAAAGTTGCTAGAGACTTCTTGAACACTGGCAGAAATAAATTCTTGGTTTGGGGGTTTTTTGTCTGGTTTTTTTTGTTGCTGTAAGAGAGTGAGATAACAGTTTTGCTAGTGGTTTGAAATTGTTACCAGCACCAGTGCTATATACAAAGATGCTTGTTAATGGTCTTTCTCTTCTCTCTTCTTTCTTTATTTCATTTCTGTTCCCATGCAGTCAAATCTTGGACCTAGTGAGTTTTCATAGTTATTTAAACGGGATCAGAATTTTGCCCACAGTCTTTTCCTACATGTTTTAGTGGAAAAGAACAGCAACTAATTGTCTGGTTAGTTAATGCCTCTGAATCCTATTCTGAGGTCTCTGAAGCTAATGTTTTCATTGACTTCTGCAGGCACTGAACAAGGACATAGATTTAACTGCATTAAACTCACAAAATATAGATTAGACAGCTGTAGACTCACAGGTCTTGTACACAAAATAGTGCCAGGGACAAGGCTCCAAAACTAGGAAGCAGAACACTGGGGGGGGGGGGAAAAAAAAAGGTAAACAAACATTATCTAAACTAGAACTAGATTTTAAGTGTGTGTATATATATATATATATATACACACATATATACACACACACACACACATATATATATATACATACACACACACACACACACACATATACACACACACACACATATATATATATATACACTCACACATTAAGAAGCCTGGTAATTCATAGGCTAACTTAAGGCATTTATTCAGAAGCAAATCAAGTTCCACAGACATTCTAAAGAAGGCCATAACTGAGCACAAAGTTCTGATAAGACAATGTGGCTGCACTGCTGGATTTATGTCTTCCAGTTATTACCAGTGGAGCAGGTTCAAAGTCAGGGCATGACCTTAAATAAATCAATGGTCTCCTCTTACAGAGCCATCATCCTTCACTGTTTGCATCCTTCTGGAGTAAATGAGATATTATTTGGACTTCTAGAGATATGACAAATCATCCTTCATGGAGGTTTCTCTCATGCTTTTTGTAAGCTTGACAGCCCTCAAATGAAAGGCTAAATGCTATATAGGTCCAATTGCACTTTCACTTTTTTTCAGCAGTGTTTTATTTTCCAAACTTCTTTGGATCTAAAATAGGACAGACAAAACAGAGTCAAGCCCTAGAACAACAAACTTGCATGATTCTGCTGTTGTTTTGTTTCTGTTATTTTTCTCTTTTCCAGTTATAATGGTTCTTGTACTCAACAAGATTGTCACTTTTGCAGAGTGTGTGCTTTGTACACATGTAGTTTCGTGGAAGAAATGCAGGCTTTCTGCTATAACAGGGCTTCTGAAATGCAGCTTCTTCCATCTGCACTGGCAGTACATATATGTTGCAATGGTTTCATCTGTCACTTAAACGGATCTGTTGCAGCTCTTTGGTGCAGTTACAGGCTGCTGCATCAAAAGAGTAATGTTTCCTACTGTGTTGAATGCCAAACAAAATTCTTAAAAGAATTTCAATTTGTCCACATAATGGTGATGTCCACGCTGCTTCTGTACTTAAGTGAGTATATTTAGATCCACCTCAGGCATCTATGCATTTATTATGGCATGCAGATGTTTCAGAATTTTTTATCCATCTGGCTTATTGTATGAGGAAATGTGGTTTCAAAAACACAAAAAGCCACTGAAATTATATCTGCAGGTACTTGATTTTCTTTTACAAGGATTTATCTTTTAAATACAAATGGAAAATATAAAAATGAGATAGAAATAGGCAAGTTCTTCCCCTCACACACATGTCCTCTTTCACCTTTCAAATCATTCTGGATTAAAGAACCTAATAGAACTAATTAATCTTCTGACCATTGCTAGTGTGGTAATAAGGAGGATTTCTTACTCAAATTTGTCAATTTCACACAATAAAATTATTTTAATACACTGGTAGAGATGTGGTGTTTTGGTTTCAGCCTTAACTGGAATGTAAGAGTTCAGATGGCAGAAAGACTGAGCACTCCTCCCCCACTCCACCTTCCTCTTTCCCAACAGACAAAAAAAAAAAAAAAAAAAAGGAAGGGGGAAAAATAGGGAAAAATAAGGGAAGAAAAAAGGGAAAGAAAGGTTGGTAAGGAAAAATAATTTGGAGTCAGTTTAGAAGTAGGGAAGTAAATTTCTTCCTTTAAAATATATAAATGTATGTATTAAACAATAAAAGGAAGGGTTCAGAAGGATAAGGAACAAGGATGGATAGGGAGATATACAAAACTAACAGTCCTTTGGGGAAATGTGGATACACCAGGGAGAAAGACCAGGCCTGACCATGTGGTAGAGAACCAGGAAGCCAGCAGCAACTCTTAGTCCTCTCACTCAGGCAAGGCAGGAGCAAAGGAGAGAAAAAATGGTTGCTGTACCCTCCCCTTTATAGTTTTGCTAGACAGGAGCGGGGA
Organism: Dryobates pubescens; assembly: GCF_014839835.1. Taxonomy (NCBI): domain Eukaryota; kingdom Metazoa; phylum Chordata; class Aves; order Piciformes; family Picidae; genus Dryobates; species Dryobates pubescens. The sequence continues at coordinate 44,700,614 of NC_071657.1, forward strand.
CTGGAACAGACTAACCCAGTTTCCTGGAGGGGAAACCCCTTTCCAGGGTTGGGGGGGAAGTAATGAACCAAGTCCACCTGGATCAGGTTTCCTTAATCACCGGGGAGAGCAGGGCTTTCACAATCCTTCCCCTCCCAAAATGGGTGTCAACCCCAGCACATGTGGGCAAAGTGTAACCCATTAAACAGTAAGTCTTTCCATTCTATCCTTTGTATCCTAGCAGTAAGATTTCAAGGTACTAAGAACTCATATGTTGTCTCCAGGCACTAAGTATAAAGCTCCCTCCCACCTGCACACAAACACATCTGCATATGTACATACCACAAGAAGCTGTAGTAGCTGTAACTTCTTTTAAATCCAATTTACTCTCTACCAAGGCAGAACAATTCTTCAAAGGCATACAGATTTTATTTTTTTTAAATGAGAATTACTTTTTTTGAGATCAAATGCATTCAACTACATGAAAAAGATTTTGATAGAAACTTATTAAGGCATTACATGAAAGAGGTAGAGAAGTATTCTGATACAAAAGGAGACTGGATACAATAAAAAATTATCTCCTTGCTTCCAGGTAGAGTGGAAGATGTAAATGTCAAGGTGAATGTGACAAAATATTCTACTTCCCCAACAAAATGAATAGGTTGTAGAACAATCTGGTGCCTATTGTCTCCTTTTTCATGCATTGAGCAAATATATCCAAATTCTTCATGAAAGCCAGTATTTTTACCGTAAGGCATTTGTGACCTACATGGGCCATTTCCTTTGTCTCTCATTATTTATCCTTTTACAAGATACCACATGCTCTGTACAAGTACATGCATGGCCTGGAAATGAATATCATATTTATGCAGGCAGATATTAAGCTTATTCTCATGATGGTTCTGAATTCTGAGACAGTCAATGTACTCTGTCCTGTTTTGGTGGCATACCTTTACAATGGAAAAGATGAGCAGTTTACCCAGATTACTCCGTTTCAAGATAAATCACCTGATGATATTAACAGATCTAGATTGTTGTCATCAATGTTTACTTGAAAAAAGTCTCCACTAACTTGCATAAATACTCTCCATATAATGTCATTTTAACTGTCACCTTAAGTAGCTGACACTTCACATTTATGTGTGGCCTGATTTTAACATGTTGGCAACATGGACTCAAAGGTGAGTATGAGACAAGGCCTCCCACTTTAACTACTCTTTGCTCTTAAAATTAATCTAAATAAATATTACAGATTATCCTTTGTTTGCATGAGTGGTTTGTGGCTTTGTTTTTTTCACAGTAGTATATATATTTTTTTTAAGATACAGTCAGATTTTGCTGGTAATAGCAATCTAACGGATGTCAGATATGGCTTCATTGCTTCATATGCAGAGAAAAAAAAGGGGCAGGACTTCCTGAAATCCTACCATTTCTCTGTAAGTTCTTTATTGTGAAATTCCATGGATTTCAGATTAATTACTTGTGGTGTTATCGTTTTCTGATTTTGGAAAACTAGGATGACATGGAAAAAGCATGAGTCAGTGTTTGGAAAATTGTAACCCACAAGCTGGAAAGATACCCTACCCTGATACAGATTTACTGTACCCTCTTGGTCAAGTCACTTAGCCATATGTCTACAACTTCTCATTTAAACAAAAACTTCGCACTGAATTTAATGAGAAGAGGCGATCATGCTTGAGAAATGGGCTTAGTATTTGCCTATATCCATTTTTCTTCTATAAAATGGGGTTAACATCCTATCCCTAACTCACAACAGGTCACCTATAGAGCAGATAATTTGACTAGCTCTCTTCACATGACAGTGTTTCCACTGAGTCTCCAGAGTGTAAGGTAACTCAAAGAAAAGAGGATAAGGTGGCAGCAGTTTGCACCTAGCCAAGTAAGTCCAACCTTGAATACTAGTTAATAGGAGTGAAGATACTCTTGTCAGGGATGGGCAAGGGAGATCATTAGAGAGCAGAAAGTATTTGGTGTTTGATGGCTGTTATTAGTAATAATAAATGATCATTGGAGTTCACTAAGACAGATAATTAAAGCCTGCAACAAAGTACTGGTTTTGTCATCTTGGGTTTATTCCATACGCCTTCAATAAAAGGTTTCTGCAGTTGTTCTTTTTCTTTGCATTGGTTACATAATTCTGCAGAGCACTCTGAGTTATATCTTTCTTCAGTAGAGGGAACATAGAAAGCATTGCTAATTGACTGTATCAAATTGTACATTTCCTGTGCACTTTCAGGATATTCAACCAACTGAGCAAAGAACTAATGTTAGCAGAGTGTTTTAACTGACTAATGTAATGGTCAACTTGCACTGACAAAACTTAGTAGAAAATGATAGTACAATTAATAATTTTCCATGCTCTAAGGCCACAGGATACCATAGGTATACAATGTACTGATTGCAAACACTTTTGTGGACAACTCCATCACCTTAAATTCACTGTAACTAAATTAATTTTAGAGAAATATATATCCCCTTCCTGAGTTCCAATTTGGATGCAAACTCTTCTATTTACTTGTCTTCCAGTCACACAGATCTTTCACTAGGCGTTGCCAAACTGTGAATCTATGAAAAATCAAAAATGGGAGACAAAGGAGAATATACTCTGAAAATAAACCCCAGAGTTCTAAAGAAATTTCTGTTTTGAATCTCATATCTAGCCAAATGTTGTACTGCAGTTGGACTAAAGTTAATCTGCTCTCATTATCTAAATTCATGAAATCCAACCACATACAGTGCAGCTTAATTGAGATGTTAAATTGGGAGCTGGTTATCTGTGCTACAGAATTAATCTTTTACAAATTTAACATCCTTCCCCTATCCAAACCTAGACCAAAATATCATAATAGATTTTATTAACCCTATGCAATCCATGTGTGTGTTTGAGTCAGTGCAATAGGAGAGAGACTGCTTTCTATAGGAGTGCTTATTAGAACATGCATATCATTACATGAAGTTGCTTGTCCCACATGAGTTCACTTTAGTCTTGTAATAAATATGTTCAGGGTCTAGGGAACTAAAAGGTTGCAGTTGAGAGAATCTGGAGATACATTTATTAGCTTGCTTGTATGCTGAAAGAGACAGAACTCATAGCCTTTGAAATCAAACCCAGAAACTTAATGAAAATATTAATCTTCTTACAGAAACTTGTAACTCTGTTTTAAAGACATAAATTCACTTTAAATTATTTTCAATGAGTTCTTTACTGACACATGAAATTTTGCATGCTAGAAATGACAGATTTCCTAATATGAGGGAGGCAATCTAGCTAGATCCTGCTAAAGTAGACTGCTGGCTTCTCCAGTTTGGAGAATCTGTCAAGTATGAAATGTTAAGTAGTAAAGTATATTTTTGAACTTTTGGAAACATTGTACTAATATTTTTAATTCCAACCAAGTAAAAGGAATACTGCATATCATGTTTTCAAACACTTAGGATGTTCTTTGGGTAGTTTGTACTTAGAAAAATCACCTTTAGACACATCAGTGAAATTCTGGCCACTGTATTGTATGATTGTTAGGAGGTAGAAATAGTGAGACGTCTTTCAGTTATTTCAGACTGACTGAGCAATCCACTTGCTTTCCTATAAAGGAAAACATTGTAGATAGTAGAGAAATGAGAATGTATATCTTTCTCTGTCTACAAATGTGTGTATGAATGAACATGTATTCATGTGTATGAATACATATACATATGCCTGTGTGATATTTATGGGTCTGATATTTTTGGGTCAGGCTCTTGAAGTTTCATTTTTCTATACTAATGATTATTTCAATCACTACCTTTAAATATAATGCTTAAGTCATTGAAATGGTTTGAGAAAATTAAAACATCTTGGTAATATGGGAGCTGATATATTAAAGTGACTGAGTAGCATAAAAACAGCCAATTTCAGCCCTGACTTCTCACTCTGATAGAGTTCTATTAAGAATATATTTGACACTGTAAGCTTAGGATCAAAGAGATGTAATGAAAAAGTGTCTGCTACTAACTATTAGCATTATATAACAAAATTCAATACTGCAACAATACCTTTAAAGGTGAGTGCCAGTGCTTTTGCAAGTGGCATCATTTAAGTATTGTATCCTCAGCAATAAAGCTAAGGTAATTTTAAAAAGCTCAATATTTTATCAAATTTCTTGTTAAAAGAGCACACTGAAAGCAAATCAAACTCTTATATCGGTCACTTGAAATCAACTACTGTGTTGCACTGGGCACAAATCCCTTAAATGGCATTGTTGACTAATTATTACAAATTTTCTTGCTGCCACCATATTTTCTGAGATTCTGTCTACATGTAAATACTTATCAATATTGATCAATATTTGTCAATCAATTACTACTACTACTACTACTAATGCTATACTAGAGTTGAAGAAAGTGTTGTAAGTTATTTGCTCTGTTTCTTCTCCAAATCAAGCTGTTTCACACTATAAAAGACAGCTTCACATTCTGAGGAAAGAAAGGAGCTGGCCTAGAACCTATGTATGTGTTGTGCTGTTTTCATTAAATTAAGCTGCCATTTTAAAATCTTCTGAAGCGTGGCACTGTATATGCCAGCCTGTAACACTGCATTTATTGTGAAGTCTAGATAGGAAGCCTTGCTGCAGATATATAGATGTTATGATATGGCATAGTATTGGACAACAATTAGTATGAATGAGAAAGCACCCCGTACCAAAATGGAGTATCAGAGAAATAATTCTGAAAACACTTGGATATTTGTTAAAATTGTAGAAGATAGCACTTAGACTAGTGAATAAAATGACAATATACACCCAGCAAAACCTCCTTTCAAATACTGCCTCTATAAGCTGCAGAAGAAGCTTAATTAGAAATGTGTCTGGATTTCACTGACACTGTTGAAATGAGGGCTCTATACATTTGGTGAAATCATTCATATCGTATAGGACAGCAATATGCATACAACAAAATTATTCAAATACATTTCATTCATCAGTCTTCAGAGGAGTTTTTGTCAGTATTTGTTTAAGACAAAAGTAAAAGCAAACCTTAGTAATATAAGGACAACTTCTTTGCTGAAGTGTCAAAATTGCTTAGTACAAAGGATAGTGATATGCAGCAAATAGAAAGTCAGGCAGGGAGCCCTTCTCACAACTGCTAAGGGAAGATGCCAGCCTTGGGCTCAATAAGCATATTATTTACTGTACAATTGCAGTAAAGGAAAATTAAGACTGTAAAGTACAGAAAAGGTAAGAAGTGCTAGAATTAAAGTGGTATGTGCACTCCTAATTCATCCCTTATGTGTGTGTCTTAATTACATAATCCTGTGCTATCTATTTTTCTCCCCAGACAACAGCTTCATTTAGTCCTTGTGGCTCAGCTGCCAAGTCTCTAATGACTGTATTCAACACTGAGATTTTTATATATTTTTTTTTTAAAAGTGTTCTGCTTTCACTGTATGCAAAAGCATGTTTACCATGTATTTGAAAATATGAGACTAGCACACAAGGTGTGCCTCTCTATGTATAATCTATCATAGCCCGATTTTAAAGATTAAGTTCCTCTTCTTTTTTTTTTCTTTCACAATAGTTGACAGTCTGCTCTTTATCTGAGTGAAGGCACGCATTTCTCCTGTGATAAATCTTACAAAAGCAATCATGCCTTTTTGCTGAAGAATATAATTGTTAAAAACAAATTATAAGGACTTTAGCCAGAATTTTTAACTTTCAGTAATTCAGAACAATCTGCAAACCAGGGTGATAAACTTAATACTTGGTAGCAGTTGCAGCTGTATGATAATCTACTGCAAAACAGGTAGAATTGAACAAAAACCTTTTTAGACAAGGCAGTAAACCTGTGGAACTTTTTATTTTGAATGCAAAACATTATATGTGGATTCCACAGAGAGTGGGCAAACACTTGGAAAATTCATCCTTTGAGATATATTAAACAGGCAAAATATAAAGTAATGAATCATCTAAATTAAAAATATCCTGGGAGAGCACTGGTTGGGAAAGCATTGCATTTTCTCTTCCTGTTCTCACCCTTTCCAAGTCTCTGCTTCAGGTATACATAGTTTTGCCTTTTTAGTTTTAGACTAACCACTAGTTCTTTGTGTTTCAGTTCCTTGTCTCCCTGGGCAGTAGTATTACTTGTACATCAAGCAAAAAACACTCCAGAAGGACTGTGGCTTTCACTCAGAGACTGTATGGACCGTCACTGGGAATGGCATGCTACAGATGCTGAGGTGCAACCCTGATCCCTTTCTTGTCCCCATGTGTCCCATACAGCTGGAGGTTATTCATCTTTAGATACTTAATCATGGTGGATATGCACACCTGGGATCTCCCTCTACTCACCCCCTGATGTCTGATCAGGATCATTGCCTCTGCAGGCAAGTTTGTGTGTATTACTCATAGGAATAAAGCTTAGAAAAAATGAAACTCACAAACCCCGCCTTGTCATTGTGATCCATATATCTTCTCATCTGTGTCTGAACCTTTAATAGAAAAGAACCATGTTCATGGGCGGCATGGAGTATTGGTGTGAACACAAATAGTTATCTTTCTAAGTAAAAAAAAGTCTTAATGGACTTCTCTTTCTGAGAAATGGTCTCTACAGTACAACCCAGGTAAGAATTGTGTAGGGAGTGATGATCTATAGATAGAATATTCATTTGTGGACAAAAAATTTTGGATATCCCAGTCTCTTTTCAGATTCCTACAACCAGATAGAAACCAAAGGTTTTTCCTAGCATTTGAAGAACAAGCACAAACACCTGAGTGCTTCTAAACAGTATTATCTATTTCCAGTAAATTTTATTGGTGGTAAGGAATGCCGCTGAACCCATGCTTCAGTATAAAAGAGCCCTCTACCACAAATCTGATATATTTTGACCTACACATGTAAGAATAAACATACAGAAAGGCATTATGCATACCTTACAGTGACTTTTGTTACAGGCACTTTGAGAGAGGCATTTTAAGAAACATTGAGAGAGCAATTTTGAGAAGAACCATTTTGACAATAAGCAAGACAGAAAGAGGAGAATGAAAAGGAAAATTTTGCCAGTTGATTCTGTACAACTTTACTGAACAAATGCCAAATGTTATAAAGAAAAAAAAGAGGGAAAAAAAGACAATTTATGACCACTTGATATTTGTAATTGCTACCCTAGAACTGAAATAATTCTTTATATATGAATTTATTAACTAATTCCAAAGTAGGAGAATAAAGCTGGGGAAAGGACCAGGATCACAAAGTCTACTCTTAAGAGGGATGTCAGGTAGATTGCAAGTCTCTCAGGGATGTGGGAGAGGTTTCAGCATGTACATCATTTAATATTGAGCTAATAAAGTTCTCTATTCTGTCATCCTGTGTTAGCACAGAGAAAGGCAGGATAATTTTACAGAGCTTTCTTTGATATGCTAACACAGGGTTCTTTTTTATCTTACGTAAGCATATATACATCAGATAGGCTTTGAAGCATGCTCCATTAGGAAATTACTTTGTGACTCTTTTGAACCAGCTTCTTGCGAATAAGAAAAGTCTCTGTTTAAAATTAACTCTTCTTGAATATATTACATTTCACCACTCTGTGTACTGTGTATGTATTACTACTTCTGTGTTGTAACAAAATGTATTATTAGTCACAGAATCACACAATGCTAGGGCTCGGAAGGGACCTCCAGAGATCATCAAGTTCAACCCTCCTGTCAAAGCAGGATCACCTTGGGAAGGCTGCACAGGAACACATCCAGGCAGGGTTTGAAAGTCTCTAGGGAAGGAGTCTCCACAACCTCTCTGGGCAGCATGTTCCAGTGGTCCTTCACCCTCACCATAAAGATGTGTCTCTTCATCTTGAGATGTACTTGTTGTTCCTTGTCCTGTCACTGGGCACCACCAAAAAGACACTGGGACCTTCATCTCAACACCCACCCCAGACTCTCTCCAGCAGAGAGTAGTTTAACAAGCTCCAGCTTTCAAGTATCTAAGTAGAACTCACATAACATACAAGAATTTATATGTGTGCTTTGTAAAAGACACTGGTAGAACTATATGAGGAGATCAAATAAAGCAGAAGGATGATAATATAAAGATCAGGACTTTTTTTAACTTCCATTCTGGTAGCAAAATAAAGCTTGAATTTCCCTCAGAAGAAATTACTGGTTTTGCCTCTTGTCTGACTAGCCACATTTTGAAATGACCACAGAGTCTGAACTCAGAACTGACTTGCGCTGGCATTTGATGAGCTAATCATGGTCAAATTTCTTTACTAAGAGATTGTAACCCCTTTCTTCTGTACATAAAAAGTCACACACTTTTTTTTTTTTTTAAGTTTCTTCTTCATGCCCTCCAGTGGACACTAATTGTTAGTGCACCTGTAAGGCAAAAAAATGTGCTAGTACTGTACAAACTTTAAGGACCCCTGCATTATTTTGTAACTGTTTCTGTGGAAAGACTGGAATAGCATAAACTCCCTGAATTGAAGGGTGATTCTAATGCAATAAGTAAAATTCTTCATGTTTTCTGAGACTTTTTGTCTTAAATCAACATTTTAATGAATAATAAGTTGCTTTGTAAGATGTTTGCTCAAGGTAGAAAAATTTTAGGCTTTCTATTTCAATAACTTGCAAGAAAAAGGTCTTCAACACACTGAAATAGAAATGATAACATTCAGCATCCTGGTGTGGGATTAGCCTTGGGTCAAATAGGCTGTCTTGATAGAATTCTTACAGTACAGAACCTGTATATATATATTCTCAATAACACACAAATCTCTCACACATGTACTTTGGTCAGTGTTCGAGTGTCTCAGTATGGAAGTTGGAAGGAGACTCGGTTCTTTTGAACATACTTGTGAGAGAAATTAAGACAGAAATGAGTTCATATATCAAGACAAGACTATTAAAGAGAGAGAGAATGGAGCAGATCAGATTACAGGAACACAGAATGTTCAGGATTGGAAGGGACCTCTACTGATGTTCAAGTCCAAGCCTCCCTGCCAGAGCAGGACCACAGAATCTAGTGCACGTTGCATAGGAACACATGAAGGTGTCCAGAGGAGGAGACTCCACAACCTCTCCTAGGGAGCCTGTTCCAGTGCTCTGTGACCTTTACAGTAAAAAAGTTCTTCCTCACATTCAGGTGGAACTTCTGTGCTGTAGTTTACGTCCATTGCCCCTGGTCCTATCACAGGGCAGAAGAGGCTGTCCCTTATTTCTTGACACCCAGCCCTCACATATTTATAAACATTTATTAGATTCATTCTTCTCTCCAGACTAAGGAGCACCAGGTTTCTCAGTTTTTCCTTATAAGGCAGTGCTCCAGTCCCTTAATCATTTTGTAGCCTTCCATTGGACTCTCTCAAGTAGATCCTTGTCCCTCTTGAACTGGGAAGCTCAGAAGTGGATGCAATATTCTTGATGTGGTCTCACTAGGGCAGAGTAGAAGAGGAGGAGAGCCTTCCTCTGATGGACACAGTCTTCTTAATGCACGCCAGGATACCATTGGCTTTCTTGGCCATAAGGACACTTTGCTGTTCAATGGATAATTTGTCCACCAGGACTCTCAAGTCCTTCTCCAGAGGGCTGCTCTCCAGCAGATCACCTCCAAACCTGCACTGCTGCAATTTGTCATTCCTTCCCAGGTGCAGGACTCTGCACTTATCCTTGTTGAACCTCATTAGGTTCCTCTTTGCCCAGCTCTCCAGTCTATCCAGGTCTTGCTGAATGGCTGCATAGCATTCAGGTGTATCAGCCAAGCCTCCCAGTGCCGCAAGAAGGGGTCGACACAGATCAATATGATCAACGAAATCCAACTTTATTGTTCCACACTTCATTATTTATAGTCTTATCTTATACATAGTTAATTCTATTCTAATTTAACACACACTATTCGTCTCTCTCTAAAAGGGTTACATCATTGTTTGCACTACTCTGTGGAATTTCTAGATCAGTCTAATTGCTCCTTTTCCCAGCTCCTTTGCCTACTCCTTATCTTGTTTGCCTCCCTTCTAAGGGGCAGCTTGACTTCAGCATACCAAGCATCAGAACTTTTCCTCAACTCCTACTCCATTGCTATATTAATAACAGAAAGTCCTTCAAGGCCTAATTTGCACAGATGTTCCTGGGGCCCATGTCCCCTCCTGCTCAAACCATTTCCCAACAATTCCCCCATTTTCCTTTTGTGCAAGTAAGGCCTTGGAGGTTATTCTTTGAACACTTTGCATAGTACAATTATAAACAAGCTTAACAATAATCAAAATTAGTACAATAATACCTAAAAACCTTAAAACTTCTTTTATCAATTGTATAACCCACTGTCTGCAAGCTCAAACAAAATTTGTTATTGCCTGTCATGTTGGCCCATGTCACCCATACAAGGCACGGTGCTTAAGTTGAACTAGCTAGAATGTTCTAACAGCGTTGGCATAATACATGGTCAAAGATAACAGACATTGTAAAGAAGAACTTAGATCTTAATAGTTCCAATCTTTACATTTCACTTATTGACAGAGAAGACTTGATTATGCCTGAACACATTGCACACAGAGATTAAGACACAAATGCAGTCCTTAGCACTATCTTTTACAATCTGCTTTAGGGGCATGTTGCATCTTTATTTTCTCTAGGATGGTCAAAAATCATCAATTGTTTAATGGCAGCAAGATTTCTTTAGTCTGTAAAGGTAGATCTGGCCAGGCTCTAGCTTCACAGACAGAAAACTTGCAGGCAAACAGCAGGAGCAAAAGAGTTTCATTGCTTTGCCCAATATAAAATTACACATAATAACGTGTTTTTGCTCATCCTAGTAATTCTAATCTCTTAACGTTCACACAACAGTTAAGCAGTCACGACACTCAGAAGTTAGATGCTTTCTGTTGACATCTTGGATCATCGTGACAGTCATTGAGGTCAGTGCTAAGCAGGTTTGCTGGCTGTCATTTTCATGACAGTTGTGCTGTGTGTCATGTGGTGAGAGGGTTACAGCACTTCTAGGGTTGATGTTTCTAGGGTTCCAGCATCTCTAGGGTTACCATGAGCTAAATTTTTCTGCTATGCATGAGCTAATTTTTTCTGCTATGGGGGTATTCTCTCTTTCCACCCACCGCCCTTTTTTTTTTTTTTTTTTTTGGTTTGGTTTGGTTTGGTTTGGTTTGGTTTGGTTGGCGAAATGTAAAGATGAAACTTTATCCCCTAGGATGTCTGCATTCAGAGGCACACTTAGTTAACAAGAGAGAAGACAAAGTTATCAAACAACCATAATATTCAGTCCTAATTCACATGGTGCCATGGTACATTCTTCTGAGTGATGTTTGTGATCCCAGATGATCGATGTTCAGCTTCATGGGAAATGCTATGTCCTCATGGTCTTGATTCTTCTGCCGTTGTTTATTGCGATGATCGCAGGTAGCAGGAAAAGGCTCGAGGTGACCTACTTGTCATTTGCTTTTAAAATTTATTTCTTGTTTACTTTCCTAATTATTATTTGTATTTTGTTGTTGTAATTTTTAATCTGTATTTTAATTTGTTATTCTAATCACCTTTTTATTTTTAGCTTTAATGTATTACTTTTTTTTATCTAGTATTTAATCTTTTATTTTGTTTGATCTTATATTCTTCAAATTTTTATGCATGTTTAGTTCATTTAATCTATTTTCTATTTTTATTTTGTATTTTTGCTTTTTTATTATATTTTGTAACCTGATTTTCTATTAATTCTTTTTATTATTATTGTGCATTTTAACTTTCTTGGTGTCTTCTTTCTATGGAGTTTTTGTTTTAATCTAGTAGTCTTGATAATCTTTATTTTTTATTTATTGCTAGCAAGACTTATGTTTTGGTCAACATCTATTGTGTCAGTAATCCTTGTAATTTTTTAGTTTGTCTTTTTTTTTTTTAATATTCTATTTTTATTGTTGCTTTCTTGTTTATTACTCTGTTATTTAGTACTCTATTCTGGTATTTAGTACTCTATTTTTGTATCCAGAGTCTTTATACCTTTGTTATATTTTGTATGTTTAAACTTTTTCTTTGCACTTGTTACCTTTTTTGTTTACCATTTTAAAATGTCTTGTCCTTTGCATTTGTTACCTTTTTTGTTCACCCTTTTTTTATTTTTTTGGTAGTATTTTTAGTATTTTTGTAGTCTATGTCTAAGAAGGAAATCTAAAGACGTTACGTTAGCTAAAGAATACCTTTGAAAATTAATACCTATTCACTACAAACCTTAACATTATTACAATATTACATGGAGCTCCTTTGAAATGCCTAGGCAAACAACCAAGAAGGTTCAAACCAAAAGAAAATCTCACAAGGTGAACTCGTCACTAAGTACTCACACCTCAGTACAACCACTATGCATTAATTACCCACAAGTACTAAATGCGTACCATTCACCATGCTCACCAGGAAAACCCAGCAAAACTCTAAATAACAAATCTTCACACCTTAGCACAATCACTATGTATTAACCACCCACAAGTACCAAATGCGTACCATTCATCATGCCCACCAGGAAAACCTAGCAAAACTCTAAACAAATCTTTGAAAAACATTACAACCAGAAATGATAAAATTAACACTGTTGCTTTAAATCAGAGCAGAGTTGCGGCTGAAGCCACTGGGAAGGGGGGTCGCTGGTGCAAGCCTCTGTGGGGAAGAAGGGGTGGGGGGCACTGCCGTGGCTGCCGCTGGGCCACTGCTACTGTCGGTGCTGCCTGTGTCAGTGGTGCATCAGCCAGCGCCGCCTCGGTGGGAGCCGTCGGTATCCGTGGGGGCCGGCAGGGCTGGCAGGCAGGGTGCGGTGGTAAGAACACCATCACCGCAAGCCCCCAAGCACTCCGCTGTTTCTCAGAGGGGCAGTAAAGCAAAGTCGGTGCTGCTTGAATTCCTCGCTGCCGGTGTTGTCGTCCTCCGAATCCGAGCCCTCACTGGCAATATCAGAGGAAGATGTTGATGAACGGGATCTGACACACTGAGCTGCCTTTACTTGGCTTTTTCCCCACTGGGTGCAGACAGCAGTGGTGGTGGCTGGTGAAACACGATGTGGCCGCCGCAAGATGTATTGGGGGCGGCCCCAGTAGAACTGGGGCTGCATCTCGTCCCGACAATTTTGCTGTAACTGCAGCAGCCATTCGCTGTTCTAGTTTATATTTTTTAATACAGTTTATGCATTCTCCCCACGGCTTTTGCAGCTTGATAGTGACCCAGTCCCACAGTCTGTTTCTATAGTCTCTCCAAACAAGTTTCATCAAAATAGCTCTTGTCGACATTTAATATCTACATCTAGGGATGCCGGGTCACTAATCTCTTCTCCCCCAGCAGCTCCCAGCCACTTCCGCACCTGAGCAGCTACTTTCTGCTCTGAGTGGTGCTGTTCTAAGGTATTCATTACTGTCCGCCACGGTTTAGCCATCTTTTTAGCAATCTTATCCTCATCTATTGCTTTGTTCCATAATGTAGTCCCAAGTTTCCTCCACTCTTCTCTTTCAAAAACCTCATTAGGATCCTTAAAAAAAAAACAAAAACAAACAAAAAAAAAAACATTGGTATGCTATACATAATAAGCCTTCTAATTCCTTTTTCAGATCAATGCCTGAGATCTTACGTTTTTCTAAAAAACATTTCAATAAATCATACGCCGCCTGCCTCTCCATTATTTGCATTGGTACCTGTGCGCACACTTAGGGCAGTCTCCCAGACTTTGCAGCGTCTTCAGCTATCGGCCAAGCTCCCCCTTCGTCCGAGCTTTTTTTGGTTTTTTCTTCTTGTTTTTTTCTCTGCCAATGGTGCTGCCTGAACCGGGCTGGAAATATGACTTGCGTTCCCCGTGTTACACCATTCTCTGTCTTCAGAAGTGTTGAAGTTCCAAAGGAAGGTCCCTGTTCGGGCGCCACTTGCTGCAAGAAGGGGTCGACACAGATCAATATGATCAACGAAATCAACTTTATTGTTCCACACTTCATTATTTTTAGTCTTATCTTATACATAGTTAATTCTATTCTAATTTAACACACACTATTCGTCTCTCTCTAAAAGGGTTACATCATTGTTTGCACTACTCTGTGGAATTTCTAGATCAGTCTAATTGCTCCTTTTCCCAGCTCCTTTGCCTACTCCTTATCTTGTTTGCCTCCCTTCTAAGGGGCAGCTTGACTTCAGCATACCAAGCATCAGAACTGTTCCACAACTCCTACTCCATTGCTATATTAATAACAGAAAGTCCTTCAAGGCCTAATTTGCACAGATGTTCCTGGGGCCCATGTCCCCTCCTGCTCAAACCAATTCCCAACATCCCAGTTTGGTATCATCAAACTTGCTGAGCAGACACTCTGTCACTCTGTCCCCTCATCAGTGTCATTGATAAAGATGTTGAACAGGACCGAACCCAGCATTGATCCCTGGGGAACTCCACTAGTTACAGCTCTCCAGCTGGACTTGGCACAATTGAGCACCACTCATTGTAACCAGTTCCTAGTCCATCTCACTGCCTGTTCTTCTATCCCATGCTTCCTGAGCTTACTCACAAGAATGTTATGGCAGACAGTGTCAAAAGCCTTGCTAAGGTCAAAGTGGACTGCATCTACTGGTCTCACTGCATCTACCCATTCAGTTATGACATCACAGAAGGCTATCAGATTAGGCAAGCAGGATTTCCTCTTGGTAAATCCGTGATGACTACTCCTGATAAACAACTTCTCTTCCAAGTGTCTAGAGATGACCTCCAGAATGAACCACTCCACCATTTTTCCAGGGATGGAGGTGAGGCTCGCTGGTCTGTAGTTTCCTGGAATCTCTTTCTTGCCCTTTTTGAAGACTGGAGTGGCATTGGCTTTCCTCCAGTCCTCAGGCACCTCTCCTGTCTGCCAGGATTTCACAAAAATTATGGAGTGTGGTAGAGCAACATCAGCCAGCTCTCTCAACACTCTTGGGTGCATCTCATCAGGGCCCATGGTCTTGTGGATATTCAATTTGTGTAACTAATCCCTAGACGAGTCTTCATTGACTAGTGGAGAGTCCTCCTTCCTCCAGGCTTCTTCTCCTTCATCCAGGGTCTGGAGTACAGAGGGCCTGGTCTTGGGAGTAAAGACTGAAGCAAAGAAGGTATTCAGCAGCTCTGTCTCCTCTGCATCCTCAGTTATCAGGACTGCCCACACTTTTCCTATTCTTCCTTTTCCTACTGAAGAAGCTGTTCCTGTTCTTTTGTACTTCCTTTGCCAGTTTTTGTTCTAAGAGGGCTTTGACCTTCCTTGTTTCCTTCCTTCATGCTGTTACAACTTCTCTATAGTTCTCCCAAGTGACAATTCTCTTCTTCCATGAACTGTAAATTTCTTTCTTCCATGAGATTTCCTTCAGAAGCTCCTTGCTCATCCATGCAGGTCTCCTAGCACATCTACCCTGTTTTTCACTCAAGGGAATGCACCTATCTTGGGCTTAGAGTAAGTGCCATTTTAAAATTGACCAACTTTCTTGAACTCCTTTGCCCTGCAAAGTCTTAGCCCGTGGGATTCCTGCAAGTAAATCTTTGAAGAGTACAAAGTACAAACAAAACAGAGAAAGAAAGAAAGGAAAGGGGGAGAGAGCAAGAGAGAGAACTGAGAAAGAGAGAGCAAGAGGGATAATTACCACCATGTGATCCTTCTTTGGTGACAGGGGAGACATTCAGGGGTGATCTCTCCAGCCTGAGATTTTCCCAGCAACATTCCCCCCTAGTAAGGTGGCATAGCCCAGGGCTTTTATTATGTTCCTGTTTCATTCATTTTAGCTCCTTCTGGCCCAAACCCTTGTCACATTACAGGGAGTCTTCTCATGTGCCTGCAGGGGTCAGCACTGAGCGGCCTCCAGCCCTCTTCTTCATCCACTGTTCCCCACAAACCCTGGGAAGTTGCTGTCTTGGTGGACAGAGATGACATATCAGGCAGTTCATTCAGGATAACCTTACTTTGTTGAGACACTCCCTAGTTCTTAATGCAATCATCATGATCACCAGGTGATTCACGTGTTCAAGAGAGGATTCTTTCAGTGGGTTTTGTTTAACTTTTGACATTTCTGTACATTTTATTTCATACTATTCTGGATAATCAGCTTCAAATAGAATGTATCTTTCTGTCATGAATCATAGAAGATGAAAATGGCCACTGCAAATTTAATTATGTGCAACAATAAATAGTATTTGACTGAAAAACCCGAACTGTTACATTCATTCAAATGGTTAGCTAAATGTATGGAATACACATAGAAAATTTCCTTTGATATTCATACTGCAATCCAGTAAGTATAAATTTTTCCTTGGTATTTATCCCAAATTAGCTGCAAATGAATACTTTTTGTTTTCAGTGATATGAGTGACTTTTTAATAATTTTTATTTTAATTGAAACCATAAATTAAATACTTCATATGACTAATCCCTTGCTTTTAAATTTATTTACAAGGTTAAAGTTTCATAATACTGGTTTTGTGTGTATGCTGAATTATTTCAATGTTGCCTACTTTCTTCATACTTTGTGTTAAGAATTTGCACCTTCTCCTCCATCACAGCATAACATGGACTTCATTGTTTCCATGAACACTCCTGATAATATCAGGGGACTGGAACACGTGACTTACGAGAGGCTGAGGAACCTGGGGCTTTGTAGACTGGAAACAAGACTTAGAGGGGATTTAATAAATGTTTATAAATATCTGAGGGCTGGGTGTCAGGAGGGAGGGGACAGGCTCTTCTCACTTGCTTGCTGTGATAGGACAAGGAGCAATGGATGTAAGCTGCAGCACAGGAGGTTCCACCTCAACACAAGAGGGAACTTCTTTACTGTAAGGTTTACAGACCACTGGAACAGGCTTCCCAGGGAGGTTGTGGAGTCTCCTTCTCTGGAGACTGTCAAGGCCCATTTGGATGTATTCCTCTGTGACCTGAGCTACATTGTATGGTCCTGCTCTGGCATGGGGGTTTGGACTCGATGGTCTCTTTATGTCCCTTCCAACCCCTGACATCCTGTGATCCTGTGAACCAGGGTATTTATGGAAAGCAACAATAAAGTGCTGCTGATTTCAGACACACAGAGTACAGTCAGCCATAACCTCAGGCTGCTCACATTAGCAAAGCACCATTTTAGCAGGTAAAGTTATATTTATTAATATAGGTGCATTATGTGCAAAAGCTCAAGACATTTACAGGAATTATGAGACTCACTACCTAATAATACTATTTGCTTTACCATCCAACTATGTGACAGTGCTTGGTACCAACATTTGTTGATCACTTTACAGTGATGCAGATAGAAATTTTTATAAACTGTATTGTTTCTTTCTACCCCTTCCTCTCCCCTCCCCCCCCCCCCAAATATACATGTTATATGGCAGCTTTTCTCTCTTTCAAATAATACTTTTAGGCTGAAATTCTCTCATAGATGTCAAAGGTACACACAAAACACAAATGGGTCAATATCAGATGTTCCAAATGAAACAACTCCATTATGGGGTCAGTGGGATCAGCACATTGATTTAAATGATTGCAGTTCCCACAAAAGTGGTCAACAACAGCTGGTGTCACAGAGTATTAGATTTTAGCATCTGAATTTTTGGCAGGGTTTTTTTATTATTTTTTGCACATATTTCAAAATAATTTGTAAAACTTACTGCTGCTAATAATGAATAAGACATGAACTGTGAAGCACACCTTACAAAGTGGAAACTTGTGGTTTGTGACCTGTCTCAAGGTTATTTTTATGCTGTAAGAGGAGCATCCATGGTTCTTCATGTACTGTGTGCTGGGCTACTTTCAGATACATAGAGAAAGGGAGAGGATGTCATCCCTGAGCATGGCCATATTGTACTTGCAGAGTGTGCAGAACTGTATTACTGCATAGCCATGCACAATGTGCTGTAAACAAATAATTTTAATTCAGAGCGCTTAGGGACATATCTCACTCCAACAGCAGGATGTATGGTGGACTGTTCCAAATCTTCAGCTTATGTGATCAGCAAAGCTCCATGTGTTCAACAAAATGATGCCAATTTTGTCAAAACTGAGAATGGAATCCTAAAAATTTGGAGGTTTTGCCTTTCCAATTTGATGGTCAAAACACTCATTGATTCTACCCAGTAGCTAAAGAAATAGAAGCACACATTACATCTTGCATTAGGAACCATGCCTTTTCATTAATGTAATTCGGAGCAGGCCAAAACTATTCAAGAATGTGCATGCTTCCTGAGAAAGGGCATCCCAGTGATGCATTAATATATAGTCTGATTCATGCTAAATCAATGAAGTAATTTAACTGTTGTGAGCTTGTGGCCAATGATGCATAAATCAAAAGATGGGGCCTCACAACATTTGTGCTCATATGCTGTCAACCTGATCACTGCTGCTTTCACATTACTTACTGTCATCTCTTTCAGGACTGTGTGATGGTTTGCCTATTGTAACTACTCAGAAATGGATTTGTCTAAAAATAGTCCTCTCCAGACTACAATACATCACATCATCAGTTTCTGACTGAAAAAAATACAGGCATTCATAGGTTACAGTTTGTTTATTTTAGGCACTCACTGGTAATTCTGCTGGTTTGGCAATTGGTTGTCAGCACTGAAAGGTCTGTGGTGAGGAGGGCTGTACAACTTTGTTCAAGCTCTGTCTTGACGAGATGAATTCTAATGAATCCCTGCTCTACATGCTGAAGCTTAATCCCTATTCAGAAGGGATTAGTATTCAAATTTATCATAGATTCAGGAGTGATTAGTGGTCTATCACATACAGTATGTCATGGAATATTCACTGGAAACCTTGAAAATTTTCTTATGTATTTCTCATTTTTTATTATATGTTACACTTAATAGGGCAGTCTTTCTTGCTGCTGTCATTTACCATTAGAAATTAGGGATAAAAAAATAGTGTGAGGAACTGGTAGGGAAAAAAATCAAGCCTGCACTGTGTAACACTTAGCAGCTGTATGCAAATGATGAGAAAATTTCTTCATTTCCTGGGGGAAAGTTAGTACAGATTCTGGTTGGGTGCATTGGCTCAGTAGACATAGTTTTGATCCTGCCTGTCTAAAGAAGTTTCTAATGAGGCATTTGATCACAACTACGTGTTACAGTGGAAGGCTTGTAATGGAGCATGTGGCTGAAGAAGACTTGCAAATGCAGTACATGGGTAGTAAATAAAAGCACTCTTAAAGTTCTTCCCCTGATAAAATGGGGCTAGGTTTCTTTTAAAACTTAGCTAAGTATCCACTGAGGCATTAGATGGAACTACTTTGGAGAAAACAGGAAGAGCAGTACAACTAGGTAAGTGCACCACCAATAAGTTCCAGGTACCAGTGGTAGCAGTTGTGAAACAAATAGTTCCTGAGTTCAGAACAACTCTTCTTACATAAAATTTCAGCACAGGGGTATGTGTTGACTAATGACCTAGTAGTGGGCTGCAATCTTCTATATGAGTTATTTTCTGTTTCCTACATTTCTTTCCCAGTCCACCTAACAGAAATAGTAGGAAAACCACTTGATATTATTTCATGGTGATAGAAGTTATGGAATACAAGAACAATATTTCTTCTCATTCCTATTGAAAATATAAATACATATTGTTTTCTGACAAACTTGTTAAAAAATTTTCTTGTTAGCTCCTGATTCATAGACAGCTGAAATTAATGGCAATCATTCCAAGGTCTCAGTGTACTGTGGATTCTGATTCTTAAGAAATTTGAGTAAGAAGGTGAAAAATAGAGAATGTTTTCATATCAGAACTAATGACACAGCATATAAAGCATATAAATTTAGTATATAAATCACTGACTTAAACAAAACAAAACAAAAGAAAAGAAAACAAAACACAAAACCAACATCAAACACAACCACCAAACAGCCAAACAAAAACAGTACTGTGGATTTATGAAAAACCAGCTCAGTATTTATTACTTTCATATTCATGCTATCAAGGAATAGCATCTCCAATGCAGTATCAGTATGTAGATAACCAAGAGAATTTGAGTACCTAATGGATGCCTGAAACATTTGATATAAATAAGTAGTGTGTAGTGTGAGCAAGGCACAGTGAGAGAGAGCCTAGAAGCATTAATGGTTGTTCATTCCCACTCAAGCTAGAAGTTGTAATATGGTATTACTTTATATTTACGTATACATATCTTGGGGTGTGATGTTTCCTAATCTCAGACAGTTGGTGAATATTACTTTTTTTTTGTGAATGTGAGAGCATTTTAAGGTCATTATGTAATGATGTTATTGTGCTTAGGAGCAGTAAAATGTCACCCAAAAGCTTAAATTGTTCAATGTGTCACGTAAGCACCTTCAAAATTCAGTTTGCACACATATCACAGTATCACAGTATCACAGTAACTAAGGTTGGAAGAGACCCCAAGGATCATCAAGTCCAACCTGTTCCAACAGACCTCACAACTAGATCATGGCACCAAGTGCCACGTCCAATCTCCCCTTGAACACCTCCAGGGACAGCGACTCCACCACCTCCCTGGGCAGCCCATTCCAATGACGAATGACTCGCTCAGTGAAGAACTTTTTCCTCACCTCGAGTCTAAACCTCCCCTGGCACAACTTGAGACTGTGTCCCCTTGTTCTGGTGCTGGTTGCCTGGGAGAAGAGACCAACCCCCTCCTGTCTACAACCACCTTTCAGGTAGTTGTAGAGGGCAATGAGGTCACCTCTGATCCTTCTCTTCTCCAGGCTAAACAATCCCAGCTCCCTCAGCCTCTCCTCATAGGGCTTGTGCTCAAGGCCTCTCACCAGCCTTGTTGCCCTTCTCTGGACACGTTCAAGTGTCTCGATGTCCTTCCTAAACTGAGGGGCCCAGAACTGGACACAGTACTCAAGGTGTGGCCTAACCAATGCAGAGTACAGGGGCACAATGACCTCCCTGCTCCTGCTGGCCACACTATTCCTAATACAGGCCAGGATGCCATTGGCCTTCTTGGCCACCTGGGCACACTGCTGGCTCATGTTTAGGCAGGTGTCAATCAGCACCCCCAGGTCCCTCTCTGTTTGGCAGCTCTCCAGCCACTCTGACCCCAGCCTGTAGCTCTGCATGGGGTTGCCGTGGCCAAAGTGCAGCACCCGGCACTTGGACTTATTAAATGCCATCCCATTGGACTCTGCCCATCTGTCCAGTCGGTCAGGGTCCCTCTGCAGAGCCTTTCTACCCTCTAACTGACTAACATCTGTTCCCAACTTGGTGTCATCTGCAAACTTGCTGATGACTGACTCAACCCCCTCATCCAGATCATCAATGAAGATGTTAAAGAGGATGGGGCCCAGCACTGATCCCTGGGGGATTAGCTTTAATGCACACTTAAATTAGGTGTAGGTCATGGTCAGGATGAACTGCTAGTTTATGTATGGTGAGGGAAATCATATACTTAGGAGGTGTAAAAACAGGGATACTCCTCTGTTGTAATGAATTTCAGCTCAATTTGTGATCTTCTTGTTTAATATTAGTAGCCTGAGTGGAATAGAATACTCAGAGACAGACTCTCAGCTGATGTAAATTAGCTTACAATAGCTGAATCTCAGTCTCATTAAGTAGCAACACTACCTCTGCAAAGAGCAGATTATACTGAAGGAAGGAGGACAGCCAGGCAAATTGGAAGACAAGAAAAGGATGAGAAAAGCTCTAGCAGTTAACCACGATGAAAGCTCCTTAGTCACACCAAAACCACGTAAATGTAGATTAGGCATGTCCCTTCCCCCCTGTATAGTGTCCAGTTGCAGCAGTTGCAGCTTCTTTCCAAATCTATGATTATTTAAATGAGAAATATTGCACAGTGTATGCTGGAGCTATGGAGATATTTCTTACCACTAGCAAGTAGTCATTTCATACCTCATACCATAGAATTAAGTCACACTGGGTTTTAGCTTCCTGAATGTTCTATTCATGTTGTAAAGAAGATTTGCAAAATCTACTGATGGATACTAAAAAATCTTATTACTTCTATACAACATTCTTGAAGAAAAAAAAAATATGAGAGAATGTCATGGATTTAGCAAATTGAATCTGTTGGTGAATACTCAATACCATGTTGACATCATGCCAGCTTTAAAATTAAATTGCTGGCTGGAGCAAAGTACCATGGGACTTCATAGAATAAACCAGGTTGGAAGAGACCTTCAAGATCATTGCGTCCAACCCAACTTCTGAACCTTATGCAGTTGTACTCGATGAGGTCTTGCTGAAGGTGCTCATCACATCAGGGGAATGCATTAGTGCTATCATGTGGCTGTAGTGTATACCGTCAAACTATGACATGCTTATTCCTCTAGCCACTTGATGCAGATGTAATCTCACCCAACTGGTAGGTGAGGTTTTGTGCAGAGTGATATACATCTTTCCCAAGAAAACCATCTGGAGATCTGCCCCAAGGCTAATTAGCTTCTTATCCCAGGTGCTGCGTGAGCCTACCAGGGGCAAGGCTTTGCTTGACCTCCTCTTCACCAACAGGGAAGGGCTGGTGGGTGATGTGGTGGTCGGAGGGTGTTTAGGGGCCAGTGACCATGAAATAATAGAATTTTCGGTATTTGGTCAAACTAAGAGGGGCAGCAAGAAGACCTCCACTCTGGACTTCCGGAGGGCGGACTTCAGGTTGCTCAAGGAAATAATTCAGAGGGTTCCTTGGGAGAAAGCCCTTAAAAATAAAGGGGTCCAGGAGGGCTGGACCTGCTTCAAGAAAGAGCTGATGAAGGCTCAGGAGCAGGCTGTGCCAGTGTGCCGGAAGAGGAGCCGCCGGGGCAGACGGCCAGCCTGGCTGTGTAATGAACTTTTAATAGAACTAAGGGAAAAAAAGAGGGTGTATCTTCTTTGGAAGAAAGGTGAGGCAACCCATGGAATGTTTAAAGAGGTTGCTAGGGCATGTAGGAGGAAAATTAGGGAGGCAAAAGCATATTTGGAACTTAAACTGGCCTCTGATGTGAAGGACAACAAAAAGTCCTTCTATAAATATATTAATAGCAAGAGGAAGGGCAGGGACAACCTCCACTCCTTGGTTGACATGGAAGGAAATGTTGTAACACAGGATGAGGAAAAGGCAGAGGTACTTAACACCTTCTTTACCTCAGTTTTTACTAGCTGGAAAGAACGTCTACCAGACAGCTGGCCTGCAGAACTGGCAGAGGGAGCCAGGGAGCTGCATGGTTTCCCTGTGTTCCATGAGCAAGTGATAGGAGCTCTCCTCAGCAGCTTGGACCCCCACAAGTCCATGGGACCAGATGGGATCCATCCTAGGGTGCTGAGAGAGCTGGCAGATGAGCTGGCCAAGCCACTCTCCATTATTTTTCATCAGTCCTGGCTCACTGGAGAGATCCCAGCTGACTGGAAGCTGGCCAATGTAGTAGCCATCCACAAGAAGGGCCGGTTGGATGAGCCAGGGAATTACAGGCCTGTCAGCCTGACCTCAGTGCCAGGAAAGATTATGGAGCAGGTCATCCTGAGTGCAATCACGCAACACTTAGAGGATGGCCAAGGGATCAGGCCCAGTCAGCATGGGTTTAGGAAGGGCAGGTCCTGCCTGACCAACCTGATCTCCTTCTAGGATCAGGTGACCCGCCTGGTGGATGTGGGGAGGCCTGTGGATGTAGTCTACCTGGACCTCAGCAAGGCCTTTGACACCGTTCCCCATAGCAAACTCCTGGCCAAGCTGTCAGCCCATGGCTTGGATGGGAGCACACTGCGATGGGTTAGGAACTGGCTGGAGGGCCGAGCCCAGAGAGTGGTAGTGAATGGTGCCACATCCAGCTGGCAGCCAGTCACCAGTGGTGTGCCCCAGGGATCAGTACTGGGCCCCTTGCTCTTTAACATCTTTATTGATGATCTGGACGAGGGCATTGAGTCCATCATCAGTAAATTTGCTGACGACACCAAGCTGGGCGCAGGAGTTGATCTGCTGGAGGGTAGAGAGGCTCTGCAGAGGGACCTCGACAGGCTGGACAGATGGGCAGAGTCCAACGGCATGAGATTTAACACATCCAAGTGCCGGGTTCTGCACATTGGCCACAGCAACCCCATGCAGAGCTACAGGCTGGGGTCAGAGTGGCTGGAGAGCAGTCAGACTGAGAGGGACCTGGGGGTGCTGGTCGACGGTAGACTGAACATGAGCCTGCAGTGTGCCCAGGCAGCTAAGAGGGCCAATGGCATCCTGGCCTGCATCAGGAACAGTGTGGCCAGCAGGAGCAGGGAGGTCATTCTGCCCCTGTACACTGCACTGGTTAGGCCGCACCTCGAGTACTGTGTCCAGTTCTGGGCCCCTCAGTTTAGGAAGGATGTTGACTTGCTGGAACGAGTCCAGAGAAGAGCAACAAAGTTGGTGAGGGGTTTGGAACATAAGCCCTACGAGGAGAGGCTGAGGGAGCTGGGGTTGCTTAGCCTGGAGAAGAGGAGACTCAGGGGTGACCTTATTACTCTCTACAACTACCTGAAGGGAGGTTGTAGACAGGCGGATGTTGGTCTCTTCTCCCAGGCAAGCAGTACCAGAACAAGAGGACACAGTCTCAGGCTGCGCCAGGGGAGGTTCAGGCTGGATGTTAGAAAAAAGTTCTATACAGAAAGAGTGATTGCACATTGGAATGGGCTGCCTGGGGAGGTGGTGGAGTCGCCATCACTGGAGGTTTTTAGGAGAAGACTTGACGGGGTACTTGGTGCTGTGGGTTAGTTGCTTGGGCGGTGTTGGATTGGTTGATGGGTTGGACGCGATGATCTTGAAGGTCTCTTCCAACCTGGTTTATTCTATGTATTCTATGTATTCTATGAGTAGCAGGTTGTGTGGGAGAGTATGGACAGGTGCTTAGAATGGTGGTCATTTCCAATTTCTTGGAATTTCACCCCTGAACAAGTGCAAAATCCTGACAAACTGGAGAAATATTTTGGAAAAAATCTGTTGTCAGCCCAGAAGGTCCCAAGAGACAGAAATCACTGTCATGTTTTGAGCCTAGCCCATCCCCGTTGAGCCATTCTCCTCACTGTTCATTGTGCTCAGGACGAAGAGAAAGCCCCCAGACCTACTGGCAGACTGGAAGACACTGTAGCTACTCAGACCCCAACAGCAGGCACAGCAGCTTCACCAGAGAACCAGCCTGTACCAGTATCAGCTGCCCCTGTACAGAACAAGGATGAGGATGAATCAGGGTCATTAGGAAAAGAAGAAGAAGAGCCAGAGCTGGTCACTCAGTCTTTATCCTTGTTTATCCTTGGTCTTGCAAGATGGCCTGGGACAAACAGTGGATGAAATGACTAACAGGCCCTCTCTTCTTCCGTACATGCCTGTGAAGGAACTTTCCCAGCAGGCCCATCAACTCAAAAAAATAATGTCTTACTCACTACCTGTATGGTCCTCTGTTTCAACTATTATGGTCCTCTGTTTCCTCTTCCAAGAGAGAGAATCTGAGGTACACACCATGGCATACCCTGTGGGTTTACTTATGTGACAAAGAGGAGGATGAGAGGAAGTGGGACAGAAAATCCACTTCAATTCTACTTCCACTAGTAGCTGAATTACAAGGATATTCTCCCTGGAAGAATACTGCCCCAGTTTCAAATGGAAAATCACGCAAAAAGAGCAGATGAACTGATATTGGTTCTAATCCTCCTGAAGGGACAGCCAAAGTATTTTCACAAGATGCAAGTGATTCCCATCAGAATTAGAGGGGCCCTGCCTCCAACCAGATGGAGGAGAGTGACAATTGTGTTTATTGGATTGTATGGATCCAATGGCTTGGAAAGTTGAACCTGCAAGAGTATAACGCTTTAGCAGACACAGGCACACAGTGTAATCTGATGCCATCAAACTATTAGGGGTTGTATTTCTATGTATTTCTAGTGTGACAGTTGGATGTCAACAGCAGGATGTGTTGGAAGCAGAGCACCACAATTCAGGCCACAGTTTGCTTTCACTTGGAGGTGTGGAAGCAGTTCCTGAAACTGATTGTGAAAATAATTGGTCTCACCATGGACTTACCCAGACTGCTGGAATAGGGTAGAGTTCCAGAGTATCTGCAGTAACAATCTGTGATGGTTTAACACACTTTCATTAACTAAAACCTCAGCTGAACTCAGTCAGGGAAGCAAATGAAGAACTGTATTTACAAGCAATAATGGAATGCAATGAATATGTACAAAATATACAGTATTTACAATATTATACAGCTATTCACACCAAAAAAAAAAAAAAATCAAACAGCATAGAAATCCTCCTTGGACAGGAGGATTCTGCCTCGTTCCCCCCTAACCTCCCCCTCCCCTTTTTCCTCTGGTTAATTAAAAGCAAAGAGAAAAGCAGAAATGTTAGCAAAATTTCAGTTACTTCAAAAGCGTCATTAAGAAGTTAGTAATGCTTATCTCAAGTTTAGCTGATATGAGGTCTCTGTCCAGGAACAGTGCCAGCAGAGAGAGATGGAATGAGAGATGGAATGAGAAAAGAATGTAAGATCGTAAAACTACATCCCACACATCTACCAATGAAATTCGTTTAGAATAATCTAGTGTTTTCCTTTTTACACCCAACTGTAGATTTACTCAAAATTTTTTTAAAGGCACAGCCTGAAACTGTCCAAATCCACCCCTTCTAAACAATTTCATTGGCTGTTAGTACTGTCCATCTAATCTAAAACAATATCTACAATTCATAAGTAAAGTTCACAAGTCCATTCTGGCTGTCCTCAGATGTAGATGATTCAGAAGTCCAAGAAAACCAGGAAACAAGAAAACAGTAAACAGTTTGTCACTCCTCAGATGAAGCAGGGGAATGGAACCAGGGACTCTCAGTTGACTCAGGGTTCTCAGGGTTGGTGCACCATAGATTCCTCATGGATTCTTCCC
Organism: Dryobates pubescens; assembly: GCF_014839835.1. Classification (NCBI taxonomy): domain Eukaryota; kingdom Metazoa; phylum Chordata; class Aves; order Piciformes; family Picidae; genus Dryobates; species Dryobates pubescens. Next base: position 44,727,414 of record NC_071657.1, read on the forward strand.
TTGGGCACAATGTTGTATCTGTACAACAACCCGAATTTAAACTCTCTTAGCTAAAGTTAGATTTCTTTGTGGAACACACTGAATTTCACCATTCTCTTGCCTTACCCAGTAACCGTGACAAGGACCTTCATCAGAAACCACCCCTCAGACAGGTTTGACCTCTCCTGAAGGAGAAAATATTCAGTTTTACCTAACAGATTATTTTCTCTTACAACAGGAACTCTATCACCTTCTAATTTTTGTAGCAAATCTGAGTGTGCAGGTCCAGCTTGATTCACTGAACCTCTACTATTTACCAACCAGGTTGCTTGTGATAGATGTTTTTCCCAGTTTTTCAAAGATCCAACCCCCCATGGCTTTGAGAGTGATCTTCAGAAAACCATTGTAGCATTCAATCTTTCCTGCAGCTGGTGCATAGTAGGGGATGTGGAATATCCACTCAATGCCATGCGCTTTGGCCCAGTTTTTCACAAGATTTTTTTTGAAATTAGTTCCGTTGTCTGACTGAATCCTCTCTGGAGTTCCATGTCTCCACAGGATTTGTCTCTCCAGACCAAGAATGGTGTTACGTGCAGTTGCATGTGGAACTGGATAAGTCTCCAAATATCCAGTGCTTGCCTCTACCATAGTAAGAAAGTATTGTTTACCAGATTGAGAATGATGTAGAGTGATCTAGTCAATCTGCCAGGCTTCACCATACTTGTACTTGGACCCTCGTTCACCATATTACAAGGGCTTGATTCCCTTTGCCTGCTTAATAGCAGCACAAATGTCGCCATCATGGATGACTTGTGTGATAGCATCCATGGAAATGTCTATGGATCTGTCACAAGCCCACTGGTAGGTTGCATCTCTGCCTTCATGTCCTGATGAATCATGAGCCCACCAAGCTAAGAATATCTCATCTCAGTGTTTCCAGTCAAGATCAAAATCTCTACTTGAGAAACTCTTGCAGCTAGATCTGCCTGATGGGTGTGTTGTTGTTCCTCATTATTTTTACTCTGAGGAATGTGAGCATCAATGTGTCTCACCTTCACTGGAATTCTCTCAATCTGATCAGCAATGTCCTGCCACAGATCAGCTGCCCAAATAGGCTTTCCTTTTCTCTGCCAAGCATTCTTTTTCCAGTTCTTTAGCCAACTCCACAGAGCATTGGCTACCATCCATGAGTTGGTGTAGAGATAAAGCTTTGGCCATCTCTCATATTCAGCTACGTCAAGAGCTAGCTGGACAGCTTTTACCCCTACAAATTGACAGGATTCTCTTTCTCCATCCTTTGCTTCTGCAACTCTGAGTGTTGGACTCCACACTGCAGACTTCCACCTTCACTTGTTTCTGACTGTTTCTCTTTTGAATCATGTCATACAAAGGTTTAACAAGCTGACTGTATCCATTCTCAACCCACCACAATTCAGGAATGTGCAGTCTCAGACACGTAGAGTTTCTTGCTTGTTCATGGGATTTGCTATGGTAGAGACTATGTTTACCACATCCACTAGAATGTGTCTGCGTCCATCTTGCCACCACACTTCCAGAAATTTGATCTCTCTGGCATGTCCTTTCACCTTGTCTCACTTAATGGCAAAACCTGCTTTCAAGAGAATGTTAATGATTTAATTACCTTTCTTGAAGGTAGTTTTAGCCTAGACAATGATATCATCGGTGAACTGGATGTGCCCTGCAGCACCACCTTTCTCCAGAGAATCAAGGATCACCACATGACAGATGATTGAGCTGTGGATCAGCCCACTGGCAATCTGTTGAAAGTGTACTGGATTCCAGCCTAGGTGAAAGCAGTCTGAGGCCTGCATTCCTCTGCTATGGGAATAGAAAAGAAAGCATTAGCAATGTCTATGGTAGAACACCATTTGGCCTCTTTGGATTCCAGCTTATACTGGAGTTCCATCATCATGTCTGATACTCCTGCACTCCTAGGTGGAGTTACTTCATTCAGGGCACAGAAGTCGATTGTCAGGCACCAGTCTCCATTCTGCTTTCACACAGGCCACACTGAACTGTTGAAAGGTCAATGAGTCTTGCTGATGACATTCTGACTTTCCAACTGACGAATCAGATTCTGAATGGGCAACAAAGAGTCACGGTTGGTTCTGTATTGTCTGTGATGCACAGTCTGAGAATCCACAGGCAACTTCACATCCTCTATCTCATGTTGTCCCTCAACTGCAGATTCATCCGAAAGGTCAGGACTAACGGACAATTTCAGTTTTCCTCTATCAGTTTCGAGAGTTGCTATTCCAAAAGCCCATTTGTAGCCATTAGAGTCTTTGAAACGCCCTTCTCTCGGAAAATCAGTTCCCAAAATACAAGGTGCATCAGGTCCTGTCACAACAGTATGCTTCTTCCACTGTTTACCAGTTAAACTTATGTCAACTTGTATCTTAGTTAACTCTTGAGATCCAGCAGTGACTCCCAGAATAACTTTAGGCTCTGATCCCTGATAATTTGATGGCATTGTGGTGCACTGAACTCCTGTGTCAACCAAGGCCCTGTACTTCTGAAATTGTGAAGTGCCAGGCCACTGGATGTACACATCCCAATAGAGTCTGTTATCTCCATTACCCCTCTTCTCCCCCTGGCCGGAGGCAGGGCACCCCTAATTATGGGGAATATGTTCACATGTGCAGTTAGCACAGTGTCTGGTGTCAGAGTTGGAATCACAGTTGGAGCTATTAGAGTTGTTCTGAGAAACTGAGGAAGTAACAACTACCCTTCTGGTATTGCTACCTCAGGTTCTTCCACTCCGCAGTTTTCTGAGTCTTCTGAAAAGATCAGAAGTTGGTTGACCATCCCACCTGTTCATGTTCTCACCAAACTGAACACGCAGAGTTATCCAAATACTCCCATGTTATTGCCTCTGTTGTTTGTTTTGGTTTGACCTGTTTTGGAATGACCTCCTTGGAGGATGTCTGTTTCAAACAGCTGAAACTTGTATCCATCTGGAGGAAGAATTGGAATTATCTCCTTGTGCTAATTTGGATATGGAATTTTAAAGTTCCTCCTTCAGCTCTTTCATGCAACTCTCAATTTTTCCAGACAGAGTTTCAATGCCTGAAACCAAAGAAACGCATATGAGACTATCCTCCAATTGTCTCATTTGGTCAGTGAAATGGCCAACCATAGGAGAAGCTCTACCATAATTTCTTGCCACAATTCTGCTTGCCAAAATAATAGCATAATTAGGAGGAGCAAGTTTGATGAATTTTTTAGCAAGACCTATTCCCACAGGAATTTCGTCAGGATTCAGAGTACCATGATCCCCATGCATCGCCTCTCTTACAGTGAACTCTCTCAAATGCTTATTTCCCTCATCCCTGGTGTTCCAGGGTTTAGGATTCCTTAGAAGTTCATCCTGGGATGGGTATTTCATAAGAGCTACCCATAAAAGTTGTCTCCACAGAGAAACCTTACCAAGACACCTGCCTAGATGTCTATCTATTTCACTATCCTTTGAGAGAGTTCCTAGCTGAGAAGCTGACTTGTCTCCCACTATTAGAGCTGGTGCCCCTTTATCAAAACACCTGCCAAGGCAATTTGGAATTGTCTCATTCTCTGCTCCAATGTAATCCTTCCTCACATGCCTGATCTCTTGCCTGGGGGCATTTGCCATCTGAATGTCATCATCTTCTGTGTCTGTTTCATCTTCCTGCAGTTGATGTCCCCATGCTACTCTCTTAAGGATTTCTTTAAGCTCTGAAGCACCTCCATTAGTTGCGGTCTTACCAGAACCTGTGTCCTGTCCTTCATTTCCAGTATCCAGTGATGGTCTCAATAACTCAGCTATGTCTTTAAGACAAACCTTCTCTTCATCCACAGCAGGATCCTTTTTAACAGAAGTTCCCTCACCAGCAGAGGAATCTTGCTGCTTTCCCCCATCAGCTGCTGCATCTATTTTTCTCCTACCTCTCCTATCTAAAGCTACTTGCTTAATTGGTGCTGCATTTAGATTTACAGCAGGCTTAACAGAAGCTGACAAGTTTTGAGACAAAGCAGCTGCTGCAGAGGCCACTTCCAGTCCTGCTGATGAAGAAGGAAATGATTTTGCCTCTCTAATGGCTTCCGAGGACACTGAGGCTGCCATCTTAGGAGCTGCTGCTGCTCCTGGCCAATTGACAGAATTACCAATAGCCCCATTGAGAGATGCCTTACCAATAACTTCTCCCTCACTATTTTTCACTGTTTCTGATTATCCTATCTCCTCATCACTGGAAATCTCTGGATTTGTGTTAGAACTGCTTCTCCTACATCTAAGTCTGTGTTTAAAAATTAAACAGGTCTTAGATATTTGCCTTTCATGGAACAGAGCCACTAATAAGAACACATTAATTATTACCAACAGCAGGATTACACAGAGCAAATAAATTACTTTTAGATCCCAGCCATCACTAAGAATGACCCTTTCACCTACTGGAATTTTGAACTCATGAATTTCGATAGGTAATGTTGATGCAGTCACATTTCTGTATCTCTTAAGCCAAAAGAACCCCAAAAATTGATCACAGAGAAGCTGAATTTTATACTTAAACCAAAGGTACAATTTACTGTCAGGTATCTCCAAATTTTATCACACAAAAATCCAATAATGTACTTGTAAACAACTACACTTAAAGCAGAAAAAATCAGATGCCAAAGAATCCAAAATAACTTCATGTTACTTCCCTAATCTGAGCAGAAATAAATCAAGCAAATCTTTACAATATTATACAGGTATTCTCACACACACACACACACAAAAAAAAAAAGGCAAACAGCATAGAAATCCTCCTTGGACAGGAGGATTCTGCCTTACTCCCCCCCAACCTCCCCTCCCCTTTTTCCTTTGGTTAATTAGACAAAAAGAGAAAAGGAGAAATGTTAGTGAAATTTCAGTTAGTTCAAACGTGTCATTAAGAAGTTAGTAATGCTTATCTCAAGTTTAGCTGATATGAGGTCTCTGTCCAGGAGCAGACATGCAATACCAGCAGAGAGACATGGAATGAGAAAAGAGTTTAAGATCGTAAAACTACATCCTACACATCTACCAATGAAATTAGTTTAGAATTATCTACTGTTTTCCTTTTTACACCCAACTGTGGATTTGCTCGAAAGTTTTTTAAAGGCACAGCCTGAAACTCTCACACAATCATAGAACCATAGAATTGTTAGGGTTGGAAGGGACCTCAAGGATCAGCTAGTTCCAGCCCCCCTGCCATGGGCATGGCCACCTCACACTAGATCTGTTTGCTCTGAGCCACATCCATCCTGGCCTTAAAAACCTCCAGGGATGAGGCTTCTACCACCTCCCTGGGCAACCTGTTCCAGTGTCTCACCACCCATTGTATAACATTATTTCAAGTGCAAATGGACACTGAACGATCTCTGCATGTTGTGTGATGTTAATTGCTGATGATAGAGAGTAAGTGGTGGACAACTAAGTGGGTTTACCCAATTGAATTTTCTGACAAACATTCAGTACAATCACACCAGCTTTAAAATTAAAGTGCTGACTGGATCAAAGCATAATGAGGCTTGTAGTTTGGATTGTACCATGAGAGGCTTCGTGTTTCCAGTTGCTGCTTTTGGTTACTTGTTTTAGGGTGTGGGCCTTTTCTGCTGGGCTTGCTGTGGGCTTGGAAGGGGAAGGTGGTCATTTTATGTCTGGCTTCTGCTGCTGCTTTTTCTTTTCTTGTGCTTTTTGGTAAAATAGGCTAAGGTAATTGTATATTGTATTATTTTCATTAAACACTCCTTGCCTCGACTCATGGCTTTTTGTGTTACTTTCCCTCCCATTTGGGGGAAGGGCAGGAAGAAAGTTTGCTTGTTAGATCAGACTATGTTAAACCATTACAGGGAAAAAAGAATTTGAAGGGTTTAGAGGAAAGAAGACAGTACTAAAGAACTATAAAGGACTTTGATGACACCCTGATGAGATGAAGAAAAGAATATTGGTTGGAAATCGAGCTTTTCAAGCATACACAGTTTGAATAAGTCTCAGCTTGGAAAATAAAAGACTAAATCACTTACAGTAACCTGTCCTTTACGGTGACTGGTCTTGCAGCCTAACTATCCATAGAAGGTAAGCTATACCTTTATCCACTGCAAGGCAATACAGTTCAAAAAGATGATATGAACTACCAGTATTAATTGCCACCATCTTCATGAAACAGGAACAGATATTTTGACCTGTCTCATAATGTGCATCACTGAAAAGATTGTGCTGTTTCAAGTGAATGGACAAGAAGCCATAACCAATGGAAAAGATGAAAATAAGCACAGGCATGTATTGAGAGGTGGATAGGGAGCTTCTGGTAACTAGTGAGGTAGTATACGGTGAGCAAAAGCTGGAGATCTCTTACTCATTCTTGAAACATACTTTCTGAGCACAGTCTAGGTACCTGGCTAAAAACTACCTCTCTTGACTAGCTAAATTACTTAGCAGCTTCCTCCCTCTCACTGAAGGTAAAAATACCTTCATAATAATGATATACTGCTGTTTTGTAAAAAATCAGCCAAAACCATAATGTCCTACCCTGCATATTCTCAAACCATCCATGTTCAACTAGTGTCTGAAGATATCTCCTGTACTGCAGTGGTTTTGTTCTAGCATCTGACCATGTAAACATATAATCAAATGATACATATAGGTGTTTAGCTAAATCCCTTTGCTGGATAACTTTTTCATTATCCTTGGTAGCTTGAATTTATATAGCTAAAAAGGGTAACAAAAGATTAAAAGCTCATAGCAAGGTGTCTTCTATTTCTCTTTTATACCTTAAAATAAGAGAAAACTTACATCATTTCCAATTTAAAAGAGTAGCTGCTCAGAAACAGTCTGTGAAAGCGAGATCATGATGGGAAATAGCAAAATCAAATTCTGCAATCCTGTTTATCATCCAATCAGACATTTACCACAGTATTGTCTTCTGTTTCCCTATGCTTACATTATTTAAGTAGGTAATTAAGTAAGTTTTGTTCATTGCATAAGTGTTGCAGTTTGGACTGGGTGCTCTCTGCTATCTGAGGTGCTTCCTGTGTCCAGAGGTCCAGCCCAGTGGGTGGACACAGGAAACTAGGTATTTCCTACCATAATTCTCTGCACCATTGTAAGATCCAGCATGGGGTCTGGCACTTGCTCTTTCTTCCTTGCCGTCACCCAGTAAATGGGGGAGATGACTCCTGGCCATGGGCCTGGCTAGGTGCAAGGCCATGGTGGGATGGGCAGTCTCAGATCTGGCCAGTTGAGACTAGCCTAGCAGTGTGGGGGGGAAGAAGGAGCCCTGGGGGTCTTGGGTGTACCCTCAGGTGGGGATGGGATGTTTCTGGGTCTGATTTGGGATTTCTTTTGTCACTACACTTCTGGCTCTCTGTAAATATACACTGCTTTCCATTTAAACTTGCCATCACTTTTGCAATCCATTTGTCTGAGTTGTTATTTTTGCCTGTGGTGGGGAGGGGGTCTGCTTCAAACAATCACAATAAGAGATACTGATTCCTTTAAAGATTCCTTGTGTTGTTTGGAGTACATTACCTAAGCCTTGGTTACATTACAGCCTGCTGGCACTGTACCTGGCAGCGCAACTGCTAGCTGTTATGGATTATACTGTTTCTATCGCCTGACCAGGTATCAATAGAGTTTCTTCAGTAACCCAGAAGTGATTAATGAGATGAGAAGATAAAATACTCCCCCTGCTGCAGCAGCCATGAAAATTGAATTAATGATAGAGAAAAAAAGGGAAAGGGAGTCTCAAGACTTCAGTGTACCAAACCAACTCCTTTACCTCAGCTGCTAATGACAGTTTGTGAATGAAATAGTACTTCCTAAACTAGACATCTAGCAGCCAGGGGAAAGTGTATATTACTATCATAATTTCTGTATAATATAAAAAATGCCTGTCTTCAAGGCTCTAATCTTAGGGGGGAAAGAGCGTATTACTCCATTGCCTGGTATCTATGAACAATAAATTGCCTATTACAACATTAGTAAAGTTTCTCAATCCTTATTTCAAATATGTTAGTAAACTTTATTTGAAACATATTATGCACAAAACAGTAATTCCTTAAAATTTGATCCATTAATTTTTCTAGTTACATTTAAATAAAAGTAAATATTATCAATCTAAATTTAAACAGAATACACAGATATTTTACCAAACAAACAACCCTATGATGTCTTTAAATATATACACCTCTTGTCATACTCTGCAAACTAATCAATTTAAACTGTTTGACCAAAAGGAAACTCAGTCATAGAAAATATTAACTGAAAACGTAGTCACCACTTGTGCAGCTTACAAAAGGAATTTGTCTTGGCAGCCAGGCAGATGGAAACTGAAAGACTTAGATTTTAAAACCTCCCATTTTAAAAGTAGTCTATCAACTTCAGCTTTTTTTAAGAGACACAGAGTTTTGATGTCTTTGCAACAATTTTTTAAACCAACACTTGAAGTTTTCAGTGAACAGTCAGGAGCTGACATCTGCAAGCAGGAGTTATCACATTCAGCTACTAACTGCCAGCAGTCTTTCCACTTTCATTTCCATGGAAACTGGGCAAGGAAAGTTTGTTGAACATTTGTATTTATCTATTTTAATTCTTATTTATTCACCCAACTATTCAACTTGTAAGGATGGGAATTAGCCCACAGCATCCAGAGGAGTTTATATGTGACTGGTGTTTCTACTAGATGGAGTCTAAAGTTGTCACCAGATCTATTGACTGAAGCTCCCTATTGTGATATTTTTACCCTTTTGGGTTGGTTTGGTAACTCTTGAAAGATTTGATGTTTCAGTAGCAGTTTTTCCCCTTAGGTGCATCTTAAATAGAGACCTTATAAAAAGATGTAGCTCTGAAGCTATACTTGTACACCCCAGTTTATAGCTGAACACTGCTGGATGCACAGATTCTGATTATTAATTAATTTCTTTCTTATTCAGCTCATACAATCATACACCTTCACTGAGCTGAATTACTTCACCCTGGATTTGCCTGAAAATTCAGTGTCATTACAAACACTAATGTCAGTGAGCACTTCAGAAACCATTATAACATAACATTTTATAGTCAGTTCAATTACAATAGTGAACCTGCCTAACCATAATATTACTGTAAGGTCTAGAAGTATAGTTATCATAACCAAATTAATCTCTCTGGATCTATTTAGTCCTTTACAATGATGAACACTGTTTGCAAATAAAACAAACAAAAAAACAAATCCTTTTAAAAAACAGATAAAAAGTGTTATTAATTTTCCCTAACATTCTTCATAGGAGTGCTGGATCTCATTAGTCTACTGTTTTCAGCAGCCTGAGATATTCAAGAATTCCAAAGTGGCTAGATAATCAGGTGTCAGTGAATACATGAAGATAAATAATGAAAAAAAGAAACCAAAAACCTGTGAAAGTATTCTGATGGTTGGTAATAAAAAGTTCAGCAATTATTTGATCAGATTGCTGAATAAAAATAAAACAAAATTTTAAAATAAATAAATAAATACATAAATAAATAAATACATAAATAAATAAATAAATAAAAACCCAACACTACATAAATTTGTTCAGGAAGAATAAAAGCCAAAATGTGTATCATGAATAATTCATACTGGATAATTCATACATCTTTACACTGTATAGAAATATTCTTGCTATTCCGTACATACACATTACTTTAAAGCTTCAGTTTCAGTGGCTCCAGGCAGCATTCTGCAAGGGAATAAGTCCAGCACCACAGAAACTTGCCCATGCAAGCCAACACACCCAATAAAAAATGTCTGCTCGTGACAACCCATCTGACACTCTTACCATGATAGTCCAGTCTGATCACAGATGTCGAAGAATTGGTGAATGTGCTCTTTTCAGCAGAGGTTTTTGGAGTCTCAGTTCTCTACAGGACTTCAGCCACAACTAGTTACAAAATTTCTGAGGTTGCACCCCTGTTTACCTACAGAAACCTTTATAAGACCTTCTCTTCCCTAGATTTGTTCAGCAGAGCTTTTGTTTCTCTCCACAGGAGACATTTTTCTCTCTGCATTCCAGTGAATTGAAATGGCCTTTTTATACTTCCCACATTGTGTGTCTTTTTGAGGTGTCTCTGAACACTCACATGCCAGAAGTCCACCTGTCATTGAGTAATATTTTGAGTACAAAGTTTTCAAAGATAAGGTCTTCCACTCCATGCTAAAGCCTGATATGCTCTTATCAGGCATTTTTTGGTACAACAGACTGTGAACCTCATCCATTAGCTATATTGTCTTGGAAAAGAAAATATTTCAAACTTACTTTATAGTTGCTGTTACAGCTTTCCCACTTCAGTTCTAGGTAAGTTACAAATTTAATATCCCCGTGGACAACAGCTGTGCCTTTAAACTCCACAGAAACATTTTGATTTGGGCCTATTTTTCTCCCTCTTTTTTTTTTTTTTTCCCCTAGTCTACGTATGAATCTTACTACATACAGTAGTGTAAAACATTAGTAGGTTCGGAGAATGTAGTTCGGAGAATCTCTTCTAGATGCAGAACAGCAAAATACTTCTACAGCAGTTTTAATATTTTAGTGATTACACAGTGGTTTGGATAATGATATTTTACCAAGTCAAAAGTCTAGCTATTTTCACTTCCTTTTTCAAACATGTACTCTGCAATGGTGTTGTTCTCTGTTATATTTAACTTTTAAGTACTTTTATAAGTTCATTGTTATACCATTCAAAAGGCTGTGCCTGAAAAGTTCTATAACATATGGCGTATATTTAACATTGCTTGTGAATTAAAAATAACAGCCTGCCATCTGCCTTTGTGAGCAGATTTTATCAAAATCTAAATGAAAAGCTCAAAGGTGTGAATGTTGTCAATTAAGATATGAAACACTTAGGTTCATGACAGGGTAAAAGTGCCCAGACTTACCTTACTTGAACCTGAGTCACTAACACCTTAGCCACCATACTTTAGCAGTGGTTTATACAGGAGTAATCATATTGAGCATCAAGAACAAGTCTTGCTTTGAGAAAATTAAGGTTTCACAAGTCACCCTATTGCCTGTTGATTTATCAGTTATGAACTATTTGAAAAGCTGTGCATTACTGATTTTCAATCCTGCTAGTTACTTAAATGAACATTTCTATAAAATCTCATTAAATCAGTAGCTATTAGCTGATAAATTCATCATTTTAGTTTCCCTACAGCAATGCCATATCAGCAATATTTTCCCCCAGCCTCCTCTACTTATTGAAATTTGGGCTACTAAAAATGATTTTTAGCTTCAGGGTTGGTTTGGGGGATTTTGTTTGGTTGGTTTGTTTTTTTGCAAAGCACACAGATTTTTTTTTTTAATTAGGTAAATCTCTAAATGCAAATCCATTTTAGAATAGAACTTGTAAATATTCCATTTTGAAAATGTCAAAATGAAACACTGAAACTTTCAAAAGAATTCTCTCCCTCGGTTTCATTTTTTTGGCTAAAACTTCTCACTAAACTGTCAAAAGATATAATGCTAACCTGGCTGACACTGTCTGGCCATAACATTATATATTTTTATGACCTCCTGGCTTGATTATTGCAACTTTTTATGTGACTTGTTTTTAAATTATGTACCAGGGCCTGTCAAGAGAGAGTTATTTTTAGTTTTGTCTTCATCACTTGCTAGGAAGAGCAAAAACCTCAGAATTGTTGTTAGCTGATCTCTGTGTATGTTTTCTGTTAGATTTAAATACTTTTTGCACTCACTACTTAAATTCTTTATACACTTTTTAAATTGATCAAGCTTTTTGACAAACCAAGATAAGAAAGAAACACAACCTTTTGTTTCTACTTTCACCATAAAACATGCCTTCAGATGTCACAGTGACACTGTGCGGTATCTAAATAAGTTCTTAGCATTATATGAGATGTGTCACTGATAAGACAGAAACTGGACAATATTTCAGCCAGTTTGTCCATCCTTTCCTCATGTATGATACCGTAGCATAAAGAAAGCTCCTAATTCAAGTGAATCAAACTAAAATTTCATACATGGGCAGAGTGGAACTGAATCTTGTAACCTTTAGATGCCCTGAAGTGCTGAGAGCTCTCCAAAAGTGGCGGTCAAGAACAATGTCTGTGATTTGATTGCTGCACAAACATCGGATCATAGAATCATAAAATTATGCCACATTGGAAGGGACCTTAAGGATCATATGGACCAAATTTTCTTGGCAAAACCAGAGTCTAAACAGGATGGACCAGTACCCTGTCCAGATGAATCTTAAAAATTTGGACAGTCCACTGCTTTTCCAGGAAGATTATTCTGATGCCTGATTACTCTCACCGTGAAAAATGTTCCACTTGGGTCCAATAAGATTCTCCCTTGGAGTAACTTGTAACTATTACTCCTCATCCTTCCCATGTGAAGGGAAGGCAGTCTAGTTTAAACTCAGTGCTCAGTATGATATTCACATTTTCAGTAAAACTTCAATGTCTTCAAAGAATGTAAATAAATTAGACTAATATAAAGCAAGTGTTAGAAAGTTGCAGTATTTTAGATGGAAAACCTTGTTACCATTTTAAGCAGTGCCTTGATGTAAGGAAATATTGAATCTCTGACAACACACAACCTAGTCAACTGTATAATAAACAAGTTAAAGCAGAGTTCATTCAGATTCAATTAGGGAAGTATTAAAGGAAATTATGTGGGGTTTTTCTTTTTCTCTGCAAGAAGTAGAGTGAAGTCCATGACTCTAAATATGTCTCATTAGGGTAAAATACAATATCTTCAGAAATTAGTTTTGTTTGTGAGGGTGCATTGACATCAGAAAGCATGTGGCAACAAAAGTCTTTAAATCAGTCACCACAAGACAGGAAAAACTAGTTCCTCAAAAATGAAGCAGTGACTCAAAATCAACCCTCAAAATAGAGAAAAAAGATAAATGACGATATGAACAAATAGGAATGCTTTACATCAAGTACTCCAGAAAATTCATTTGCCTGTGAGAGCTGTGATTCTTCCCTTACATATTTATTATTTTTTTTTGTTTTCATAAATACATTTGGATCAAGGTTTTCAGGAAAAAAAATGGTGCTACTTTTTCCCTCCTAACAATCTTTCCTAGTGATCTCTTCTGTACTTGTCTCTAAATATCACGCCTGTTCTTTTTCTCTTACTCTTTCTCTTTAAGCAGCTCCATGGAGACCTTGCAGTACTAGTGGACAGCAAGTTATCCATGGGACAGCAATGTACCCTTGTGACCAAGAGGGCCAATGGTATCCTGGGGTGCATTAAGAAAAGTGTGTCCAGCAAGAGGTTCTCATCCCCATCTTCTCTGTCCTGGTGTGATGGGTTAACACCCATCCTGAAAACAGAGGGGAGGGCTTGTGAGTGCTTTGCCCTCCCTACAGGGCACTTTCCCCCTGGGAAACTGAGTCTGTTGCACTCCCCCTCCCTGCCCAGCTAGGGTATAAAAGATAGTGCCCAATGTGGGGTGGGGGAAAACAGCTGTGTGTGCTGTGAGCATTGTGTAAACACAAAGAGGGAGGGGTCTCAGCCCCAGGTACAAGGGCTTGCCCCACCACCAGCAGTTCCACACTTAACCCCTTATGCTCCTACCAACGCAGTTTCTCTAGCACCTCTCACCACAAGCAGGAGAAGACGACAAAAATCATCTCCAAACACAGATGGTGAGGAAGGCACATAAGCAGGGCCCAGCACCTCACAGAACTCAGCGGCGGCTGGCGATGAGTCAGATCATGAAACAATAGCAGTTGCATCTCTACCCAGAAAGGAGTTAAGGCAAACTCATCTGGATTACGCAAGGAAAGAGGGTGAGCCAATACTAAACTGGGCCCCCAGATGCTGGGATGAGGGGGTGGACACAGTGGAGCTGGATAAGAGGGAGGCAAAGCTTTTAGGCTCCCTGACTCATGACGCTGGTCTGGACAAAGAGTTAGGCAAACTTGATGGAACACACACCCTCTGGGCCTGGAGCCTCAATTCCATAAAGAGCTGTGTGGTGGTTTAGGCTGGGTGCTGGCCCAGATGCCACTGTGCAGGCCACACCTGGGAGGTCCCAAGGGGTGGGCCCAGCCCAGGGGGGTGGTCACAGGGACCAGGTATTCCATTTCCATAATGCCCTGCTCCCCTATAAAAAGTCCATGCGGGGTCTTCACTTCCTTTTTCGTCCGCTGCTGCTGCCTAGGTAAAATGGTGTGAGCTGCCTCCCTTGGGCCTGCCCAGGCCCAAGGCTGGGTTGGGGGGGGGGGAGGAAAGAGTCCTGGGGGGGGGGGGGTTTGGGTGTACCCCCAGGTGGGGATGGGATGTTCTTGGGTATGTTCTGGGATCTCTCTCTTTATCATGGTGCTTGTGGGTCTCTGTAAAACTTTCATTGTTGTTTATTGTTGTTTTCCTATTTAAACTTTCCATCACTTTTGCCTGAGTCATTATTTCTGCCTGTGGTGGGGAGGGGATCTGCCCCAACCCATTACAAGCTGGTACCACTCAAGGGATGACCTGCCCTGGGCCCCAGTTAGATGGGCAACTATGGAACAGGGCATTCAGTATCTGAGACAGATGGCTGTGCCGGAAATAATTTATGGCCAGCTCCCTTTGGACCCAGATGAGGTGCCCATGAGATGGCTCTTTGTAAAGAAACTTGCCCAGGGTACCCCTCAAAAATATGCTCCCACATTAAGAGGGATACTCCTGACTGGACAGGATGGAAGTCCTAAAACTATCTGTGAGTTTGCCAATAATTTAAGGGACTATGAGGACAGCGTAAATTAAAAATCCCTGATCTCAGCCATACAAACTCTGGCTAAAGAGAGCAAAGAGATCAAGATCTCCATGTCTGAAGTGAAAAAGGGGAGTGATGCCTCTCTTTCCCCTTCTCCTTCAGAATGGGTCCATGTTTCAGCAAGCACAAACAGCCAACCTTCCCCTAGATCACCCCAAGCCAATTGGGGAATGCCAAGGGGGTCTGTGTGGAGGATCCTCTGTGACCATGGAGAGGACATGGACACCTGGCATGGCCAACCCACCTCTGCCCTCTGGGACACAGTGAGGGAACTGCAAGGTGGGCACAACAGGAATAACTCATCCAGGAGAAGGGCTGCCCCAGTTTCTCATAGTGGTCCCTCTCCCTCAAGAGACCCTTCCCCTAGTAACACAGGAGCCTGTGGCAAGTGTGGTGCCCTACTACCAGCCAGGTGGAGGCCAGGGACAACAGAGTGTACTGAGATGTCTATGTGAAATGGCCTGGCACTTCAGAAGCCCTGAAGTACCAAGCTCTGGTGGATACAGGGGCCCAATGCACCCTGACACCATCGAGGTACAAAGAGACTGAGCCCATAAGCATTCAGGAAGTCACAGGGGGCTCTTAACTGGGAGTTAAGAGCTCAGATGGGGGCAAGGCTGAGAATCCCTCCCCCACTCCCCCCCCCCCCCCAACAGAGAGGGAAAAAAAAAAAAGAAGGAGCAAATCCACCAAACAATATTTTGGAGTTGGCTTGGAAGTAGAGAGGTGAAGAGTCTTCTTTAAACAAAATATATATACATATATTGTGACTGTTTGAGACTGTGTCTTTAAGGAAGGGGCACGCTGGCTAAATGTTTATAAAATATTCTGTATTCTAAACTAATTTCATTGGCGAATTAAGGGGGAGGTGAGGTCTTAGACCCAGAGCAGCGGGAACTTTCGTTTCAGTTTCCTCCCTTCGCTCTCCCTTTCAGCTGGACTGCTTCTGGGCTTCTGGCCAAATAACAGATAAGAACTAACTTCTTGTACCTAGGCCTCCGTCTGCCTTGCTAACTACCCTTTCCTCTTTTCTAACCCTCTTTGGGGGAGAAGGGAGGTAGGGGGGTGAAGGGGGCACAGGGGGAAGCCCCCTCTGTTAGGGGTCTGGTTTCTGATTGTGTTTATTTGTTGTATATTTCTATATATATTGTAAATACCTGCATATATTGTGTTATATATAATCTGCTTCCTATATATGCTTGTAAATATAGTCTGCTTTCTCCGACTGAGTTTAGCCATGGTTTCTTATTCTGTGGGGGAGGGAGAGCTAGGCCCTCTCTCAACCCACCACTATATATATGTGTGTGTATATATGTATATATATATATATATATATATAACATGTAAGGTTCACAAGGGCAAGGAACAAGGATAGATGGGAGGGGGACAAAAAAAGAATAATACAAAACCAGTCTCTCTCTGAAGAGGCACAGAGGCAGCAGGGAGAAGGATCAGGCCCGACCATGTGGCAGAGGAGCAGGAAAGCAGCCACAGTAGCTCTCATCCAGGAGAGGCTGGAGCCAAAAGGAGACCTCATAGCTGCAATGTCCTGGTTTTTATACCCTAGCTGGGCAGGGAGCGGGGAGTGGAACAGACTCAATTTCCCAGGGGGAAAACGCCCTGCAGGGAGGGCAAAGTACCCGCAAGCCCTCCGCCCTGTTTTGTATTTGTTTTCAGAATGGGCATTAACCCACCATAACTTTTCATTCTTGGCATTGACTTTCTGTGGGAGGGATGCTTCAAGGACCCTAGGGGACACAATTGGGCATTTGGGATAGCAGCTGTAGAGACTGCAGGCAAAGAACAGCTGTCTACCACACCCGAGCTGTCAGATGACCCCTCTGTAGTGGGCAGCCATAAGGTGCAGGATTTGAAGTTACCTATTGCCTCTCGCATAGTACATCACAGGCAATACAGGACCAACCAAGGCTCTCTGCACCCCATACACCAACTGATTCAATGACTGGATACTCAAAAGGTGATCAGCAAGCCTCACTCACCCTTCAACAGCCCGATATGGCCAATGCAGAAGGCAAATGGGGAATGGAGACTGACCGTGGACTACCGTGGCCTGAATGAAGTGACTTTTCCCATCAGCTCTGCCATGCTGGACATGCTGGAGCTCCAGTACGAGCTGGAATTGAAAGCAGCCAAGTGGTATGCCACAATTGACATTGCTAATGTCTTTTTCTCCATTCCCATTGCAGAAGAATGCAGGCCACAGTTTGCTTTCACCTGGAGGGGAGTACAGTACCAATGGCATCAATTGCCTGAGGGCTGGATCCATAGCTCAACCATCTGCCATGAGGTGATCCAGACTGCCTTACAGAAAGGTGGAGCCCCTGAGCATCTGTAGTTTATCGATGACATCATTGTATGGGATGAGACAGCAGAGGAAGTTTACCAGAAGAGTAAGAGGATAATTGATACCCTGTTGGAGGCTGGCTTTACCATAGAGAGAAGCAAAGTACAAGGGCCTGCCAGGGAGATCCAGTTCCTGGGTGTTCAATGGCAAGATGGCTATTGCCTCAGGAGGTGGTGAACAGGGTAGCCACTATGGTGAAACCTATGGATAAGAAAGAGACACAGTCCTTTTTGCAGCTTGTGGGTTTCTGGAAAATGCACATGCTGGATACAGTCAAATTGTGAAATCTCTTTTCCATGTAACCTGGAAGAAAAATTATTTCATATGGGGACCTGAGCAGCAGGTAACATTCGATCAGATAAAATGAGAGGTGGTCCAGGCTATGGCTCTGGGACCTGTTCAAACTGGACCAGAGATCAAGAATGTGCTGTACACTGCCACCGGTGAGAATGGTCCTACGTAGAGCTTGTGTCAGAAGGCTCCTGGTGAACCAGGGGCAGGCCCCTAGGTTTCTGGAGTAAGGGGTACAAAGGCGTCGAGGCCAACTACACCACAACAAAGAAGGAAATCCAAGCTGCCTATGAGGGTGTCCGGGCTGCCTCTGAGGTAATCGGCACTGAGTCACCTCTATTTCTAGCTCCAAGGCTTCCAGTCCTGACCTGGATGTTCAAAGGGGGAGGCTCAACCCCACATCATGCCACAGATGCCAACTGGAATAAGTGGATGGCCCTGATAACTCAGCGAGCTTGGATGGGGAGCTTTGAACACCCTGGCATAGTGGAAGTGACTGCTAACTGGCCAGAGGGTGCTGACTTTGGAATGCCACCAGAGCAGACAGTGACGCATGCTGAGGAGGCTCCCCCATACAATGACCTCCCTGATAATGGGAAGGCTATGCTCTATTTACAGATGGGTCCTGCCGGCTTGTGGGAAGCAAGAAGAGATGGAGGGCAGCTGTCTGGAGCCCAACAAGGTGAGTGGTGGAAGCAAGGGATGGAGAAGGCGAATCCAGTCAGTATGCAGAGGTAAAAGCTGTCCAGCTGACCCTGGATATAGCAGAATGGGAGAAATGGCCAGTGCTGTACCTCTACACTGACTCCTGAATGGTAGCCAATGTGCTGTGGAGGTGGCTGAAGGGATGGAGGAGGAATGGGTGGCAAAGAAAAGGAAAGCCAGTTTGGGCTGCTGACCTGTGGTAAGACATTGCTGCCCACCTGGACAGGCTGCCAATAAATGTACAGCACATCGATGAGCACATCCCCAAGAGCAGAGCCACTGAGGAACACAAACACAACCACCAAGCAGATTTGGCTGCTAAAATCTCCCAAATAGACTTGGACTGGGAACACGAGGGTGAGCTGTTCTTAGCTCGCTGGGCCCATGACACTTCTGGCCACCAAGGGAGAGATGCCACATACCAGTGGGCTCGGGACAAATCAGTGGACATCTCTATGGAGGCAATCTCACAGGTTATCCATGAGTATGACATCTGTGCTGCCATCAACAGGCCAAGGTCATGAAGACTCTGAGGTATGGGGGGACATGTTCAAAATACAAGTATGGAGAGGCCTGGCAGATTGACTACATCACCCTGCCTCAGTCTCACAGCAGCAAGCAGTACGTACTGACCATGGTGGAGATAAGTAGGAGCACTAACAGAACCTTCACCTTGGACTTCTGGAAGGCAAAGTTCAGCCTGTTTAAGAAACTTATTTGCAAAGTTGCCTGGGTAGCAGCCCTCAAGAACCGAGGGGTCCAGGAGGGTTGGACCTACTTCAAACAGGAACTCTTGAGGGCACAGGAACTGGCAGTTCCCATGTGCCGAAAAAAGAGCTGGCAGGGAAGGCGACTGCCCTGGATGAGAAAGCAGCTCCTGAAGAAATTAAGGGTTAAAAAAGAGGCTGTATCACCTTTGGAAGGAGGGGAAGGCTTCTCATGATATGTTTAAGGAAGTTTTCGATTATGTAGGAAAAAAATGGAGCCTGGAAACTACAGGCCAGTTAGCCTGACCTCAGTGCCAGGGAAAATGATGGAGCAGATTATCTTGGTGGCAATAACTGCGGACCTGAAGGACGGCCAAGGGCTCAGGTCCAGCCGACATGGATTTAGGAAGGGCAGATCCTGCCTCTCCAACCTGATCTCCTTCTATGATCAGGTGACCTGCCTGGTGGACGTGGGAAGGCCTGTGGATGTGGTCTGCCTGGACTTCAGCAAGGCCTTTGACACTGTCCCCCACAGCAAACTGCTGTCTAAGCTGTCAGCTCGTGTCTTGAACTGCAACACTTTGTGCTGGGTTAGGAACTGGCTGGAGGGCCGAGCCCAGAGAGTGGTGGTGAATGGTGCCACATCCAGCTGGCGGCCAGTCACCAGTGGCGTCCCCCAGGGATCAGTGCTGGGCCCCATCCTCTTTTACATCTTCATTGATGATCTGGATGAGCCGATTGGGGGTCAGAGTGGCTGGAGAGATGCCAAACAGAGAGGGACCTGGGGGTGCTGATTGACAGCTGCCTAAACATGAGCCAGCAGTGTGCCCAGGTGGCCAAGAAGGCCAATGGCATCCTGGCCTGCATTAGGAATAGTGTGTCTGGCAGGAGCAGGGAAGTCATTGTTCCCCTGTACTCTGCATTGGTTAGGCCACACCTTGAGTCCTGTGTCCAGTTCTGGGGTCCTCAGTTTAAGAAGGACATCGAGATACTTGAACGTGTCCAGAGAAGGGCAACAAGGCTGGTGAGAAGCCTTGAGCACAAGTCCTATGAGGAGAGGCTGAGGGAGCTGGGATTGTTTAGCCTGGAGAAGAGGAGGCTCAGGGGTGACCTCATTGCCCTCTACAACTACCTGAAAGGTGGTTGTACCCAGGCACGGGTCGGTCTCTTCTCTCTAGCAACCAGCACCAGAACAAGGGGACACAGACTCAAGCTGCACCAGGGGAAGTTTAGGCTCAAGGTGAGGAAAAGTTCTCCACAGAGAGAGTCATTCGTCATTGGAATGAGCTGCCCAGGGAGGTGGTGGAGTCACCATCCCTGGAGGTGTTCAAGAGGGCATTGGATGTGGCACTTGGTGCCATGGTCTAGTCATGAGGTCTGTGGAGACAGGTTGGACTCGATAATCTTTGAGGTCTCTTCCAACCTTGGTAATACTGTGAAATTTTGATACTGTGAAGTACAGGGTGGCTGAAAACCTATCCAGTGAAGGGTTAAAACTTGGAGATCCAAGCTCTAAGCACTGCTGAACTGGTAAGAGGGGACAGTGTTAGCCTTGATGGCTTGTGAAGTATGGGAACATGGTGCAGCAGTGTAGCTGGAGGAGCACAGACACCTGATTATGAATAGTTATCATGACCTCAAAGTGTAAGACTTCATACATATTAGATTGTTATAACAGAGTCCATGGTTTCTTAACTTTTCTTTGATGTTTGCTAAACCCCTGATAAGATATAGGTACTCATGTGATGCATTTTCTGTAACCAATCACAAACTGCTTCTGTGTTGTGTTAGCTTTTATAAAGAAAATATTTTGTACAATAAAGTGGACACCTGGCCTGAATCAGGCTGAGCCCTGTCTCTTAATCGCGGCACCCAGTACCTCATGCCAGTGCTTGCAACACCATCCTGCGTCTAGCGATATATGCCCAGTGGAGACACAGCACCCCCTGGGAGGATTGAATCAGACAATGGAACCCACTTCAAGAACCATCTAATAAGGGACTGGGCAAAGGAACATGGGATGGAGTAGTTTTACTGCATCCCATACCATGCACCAGCTGCGGGGAAGGTTGAGCGCTACAATGGCTTGCTAAAGTCCACTGTAAAAGCCATGGGGGGTGGAACCTTTAGGAACTGGGAACGACACCTAGCTCAAACCACTTGGTTAGTGAACAGCAGAGGATCTGTGAACCAAGCTGGTCCTGGCCAGTCCGACCTGCTGTGAACAGTGAATGGAGACAGAGTTTCTGTGATTGTTGAGAAAAACCTGATGGGGAAGTTGGCGTGAGTTTCCTCTGCTGCTGGTGGGAGAAACCAACTCAAGGGGTGGTCTCAGCTGAGGGGCCTGGTCACACATACTGGGTCATGTTAGAAACTGGGGATATTCAGTGTATCCCACAGCAGAATGAGACTCTGGCTGAGAGGGGATGAACTCAGAGGGGGCAGCGCAGATCAATGTATTTTAGTCACCTACTGTCTCGGTCTGGAGATGGAAAGAGACTCAGTTCTTTTGAATATTCCCGTGTTGTGAAATTAGAGGCAAAAACAAGGCCAAAATATCAACAGCTAGACTATTTATTACATAAATAAAATGGATGGATCAGAAAGGGAGAGAGAGAGAAGAGGAATTATATTACCACACCCCTCACCCCTCCAAGACAGTTCGAGTCTGTGGAGGAAAGGCACTGCAGGAGATGTTGGGTCTGTAGAGAAAGGGTGCTGAGGCTTTGGCTGGAGAAGAGATGTGGTCCTCTGGGCAGCCTCTTCAGCTCCATGAGTTGCAGCAGGAGGATCTTAGGGCACGGAGAGAAGGTTCAGTCTGCATCTTTCAGGCTCCATGGCCTCTCGTGCTTTCTTTCTCAGTGGCATTGTCCTGTGTTTTCCTTCATCTGTGTTTTCGGTTCTCCATTTTTGTTCTTCTTAGCCAGTAGTTGCTCAAGTCTTTTATACAGTTTTTTAGTCCTTAGGTATGTGTCCAAATATTGTCCCTCAGGAATTCAGGGGCCAGGAAATCATCCTTAGGTAAGTATCCAGGTATCATTCCCCAGGAAATCTTTCTGTGCATTCCTGTGTGTTTGGGCAGAGGTCTGGATGGAGGGGGGGGGGGCCTCCGCCTCCTCCTTCTCCACCTACTTGCCCACACACTCATTACACATCAGGAAAACAGGTGGTGAATCCATTGTCTCACCATCCTCCCTTTCCAGGGTACTTGATGTGTGGAGATTATCTTGTCTTATGCATATTCCCAAAGGTGGCCTCGGTCCATTGTTGTGAGGCCAGCTGTGGTCCAGTGATTGATGTTATCTTTGCACCTTCCAAGAGTCGTTCCAGTGGCTCTGCCCGACACATATCAGCTATTGCCTGGGCAAGCAGCAAGTGATTTTATCTTTGTTGAGTCACACCAGGAGAGACAAGCTTTTAGTCTCTCACGCCTGTAATATAAGTTGTTCTAAGTTTTCTCTCTCCCATCTTAATACCAGACTTTTTTTGCCCTCCCTGGGGGGTGTTTTCTCCCATGGGAAACTGACTTGGTCTGTTCCACTTCCCCCGCTTCTTGTCCAGCAGGGGTATAGGAGGGAGGAGAATTGCAGCCATTGCTCTCTTTCCTGCTGCTTCCATACCTTGCAAAGGACTGGTTATGTATCTCTTTTTTTGTTTGTTTTCTTTTCCTCCTCCCATCCATCCTTGTTCCTTACCCTTGTGAACCCTGCCTGTCATTGTTACATACATACATATATATATATATATATACTGTTTAAAGAAAAATTCTTTGCCTCTCTACTTCCAAGCTGAACCCAAATTATTTCTTGGTGGATTTGCTCCCCTCCCTTCCTTTTTCTCTCTCTATTGGGGAAGAGGAGGAGGGAAACGGGGGAAGGATTCTCACCCTTGCCCCCACCTGAGCATTTAAGCCCCAGTTGAGGCTTAAACCACCACAGACAAACAGCAGGCACAAGCTACAACACAGGAGCTTTCACCTCAACAAAAGGAGACAGAACATTTGAACAGGCTTCTCAGAGAAGTTGTGGCATCTGTTCTCTAGAAACTTCCAAAACCCACCTGGATGCATTCCTGTGCAACTTGCCCTAGGTGATTCTGCTTTGGCAGGGGGGCTGGACTCAATGCAGGTCCCTTCCAACCCCTAACATTCTGTGACTCTGTGATTTTATATTTTACTATACTGAAAACATATGCTAAACTATAAGAAGTCGTAATATATATATTTCCTCAGCGTTTCTGTCAGTGCACTAAATTGTATTTATATTTCATATTTCTGGTGGTGGTATCTTCAGACACTGCCGTGACTTATTTACAAAGTGTATTTGCAGGGTCGGTTATTCAGTTGTGAGTAATACATTCCACATACATGGAATATAAAGACGGTTTAGCAATTTAAGCAAAAATTAGAGAATTTCCAATACAATGATTCGAATTGGAAATTCAGGTGCCACAATATGTGGTTTCCTACAAGAGGGATTCTATAGCAAATTATCTGGGTACTCATGGTTTACTGTTTTCTCCAGTGTTTTTCCAGATGCTGTAACTATCACTCAAGTGATTCTTGGCTCAAAGAGAGCTAAGGGGCCTCTCTCCTCTCCTGCGCTCCAACACAGCACTCTCAGAGCTATGATTGCTTCAGGCTGCAGCTATGCAAGGCTCAGGTGTAGTTTGCCTGGTAGGACAAGCACTTCAGCTGCAACTTTGGCAGCATTTGGCTCTTGTTGCTTTCTCAGTGAGATCAAGGTAATTTGCCTGCCATCTCAGCTGGCTTAAATGTTGTTGTAGGGTCAGGGGTGGTGACCAAAGCAACAAGGATAAAATGCAAGCTGAATATAGAGGGAGAGCCCAGACCAAGATGCAAAGACCAAGACTCCCCTCAAGCAACTCG
Organism: Dryobates pubescens; assembly: GCF_014839835.1. Classification (NCBI taxonomy): domain Eukaryota; kingdom Metazoa; phylum Chordata; class Aves; order Piciformes; family Picidae; genus Dryobates; species Dryobates pubescens. The sequence continues at coordinate 44,751,116 of NC_071657.1, forward strand.
TATTTTTATCTCTGCTCTCAGTGTGGCTGCATGGGATTGGTTAACAAGCTTTTCTTAAGACTCTTACAAGCTAGTGATACTCATTAAGCTAGCACAGCTGACTCCTATCTCATCTACTATAGTTACTCATTAAGCTAGCACAGGTGGTTCCTATCTCATCTCACAGTATCTCACCCTTAATCATTCAGTCCAGGGGACTTTCCAGATTCTCATGGGACATAGTCCCCCGCAATTCCCCCTTTTTGTTTTTCTGCTACAAATCATCAGCTGCAGGGCCCTTTGCAACAGATTGATCAGGCAGAGCAACATCAGTAACATTACAATCACAATTAGCAGAACTAATAACCCAGTTTTAACAATCAAAAGAGAGACAGAGAATCCCCATCATTTAAACAATTCTTCAAATTCTTGAAAACCATGACCTGAATCAACAAGAAATCTGTTGCATCCTGTTCCACATCAAGCAATAGTTAAGATGCACCAAGAAACACATATTAAATATTCTTTTTTAAGCTTAAAGGTTCTTTTTGGCAATGTCCTTCCATCTGTTCACTAGAGCACTCACCAGACAGATGCTGAAAAGATTCATAGGTGTTGATACCAAGAGGCACAGTCTGTCTTGTGTCAGGATATTAACAAGTGTGATCCACACATTCTTCTGCGGTTACTTTGGAATCTGAATGACTATTACAACAATCAGTGTCCAGAGGATGATGAAAATGCTGATGTGAAACCCATAGATTGTTATGCTGATTGCATTCCTCCTTTTTTACATGTTCTTCCAGCTGCTCTCTCGGAGATTGATAAGACAGTGGCATTTTTGCAAAGTCTGTTGGACTTTTCCAGTTTGTAGGGAACTTAAGTTGATCCTTATCCCCTTTCAAGATAAGGTCCCACAAATAACTACCTAGATTGTGCCAGGCAGTAACGCTGAAGGCTGTAATGAAAGAAGGCTCAAACCCATGCTGCTTGCCCCATAAGAGTAATTTTCTTAATTCAAAATCTTCAACTTTTAGACCCCTTTGTTTCAATAACAGTTTCCAGGTTCCAAGGACTAAATCCTCATCCTTTGTTAATTCTTGAACCATCATGTTCCCAGTGGCTCACCTGCCTCAGCCGGGCAGGTGTCAAAGTTCTGGTCTGGAACCAAAAGGCAGTATCCCCACTGCTCTCAGCTACACTGGGCTTCATTCCAGTGGCTCACCTGACTCACCCAGGCAAGTGTCAAAGTTCCAGTTCTGGTCCAAAAGGTAGCATGTCCACTGCTATAAAAGTATAGATGTTTTATAGATGTTGGGTTTGCCTCGACTGATGCTTTCAGGACCAGATGTAAGCAGGTGAAGACCTTTATTACATTATACAGCAAAGTTATATAGTCTATCACGTGTCACATCTCAATTGGTCATTTTCTACTGGCATGCATGTAATTAAGGCATACAATAGGTCCAAATAACAAAACAATATTTTAACACATCCAACCAAATTCTACCAAGCTTCTCTCCTTCAGTTGCAAGGTGTTTACATTACTCTCAGAGTCAAAGACAAAACATAGCTTTCTCCAACTCGAGCAAAGGCAAATATTCCCTATAGCCTTCCAAAGCTATCCAAAACCAACCCTCTTCCCACATCTGCCTGTGATGATTTAAGCCTTAACTGAGAGTTAAGAGCTCAGATGGGGGCAAGGCTGAGAATCTCTCCCCCACTCCCCCCTTCTCCCTCCCAACAGAGAGGGGGGAAAAAAGGAAGGAGCAAATCCACCAAACAATAATTTGGAGTAAGCTTGGAAGTAGGGAGGTAAAGAGTTTTCTTTAAATAATATATATAACAATAACAGGTAAGGTTCACAAGGGCAAGGAACAAGGATGGATGGGAGAGGGACCAAAAAAGAATAATACAAAACCAGTCTCTCTCTGAAGAGGCATGGAGGCAGTGAGAGAAGGATCAGGCCCGACCATATGGCAGAGGAGCAGGAAAGCAGCCACAGTAGCTCTCATCCAGGGGAGGCTGGAGCCAAAAGGAGACCTAATAGCTGCAATGCCCGGCTTTTTATAACCTAGCTGGGCAGGGAGGGGGGAGTGGAACAGACTCAGTTTCCCAGGGGGAAAACACCCTGCAGGGAGGGCAAAGTACCCGCAAGCCCTCTGCCCTGCTTTGGTTTTGTTTTCAGAATCAGTGTTAACCCACCACACTGCCCCTGTTGTGTTTACTGGTAGAACAACACTTTTGATTGACCTTTCTAAAATTCTCTGCATACATAGAAGCAAGCAAGTTAAAACATGCAAATGCAGCATGTCCAACAGACTGATGTAACCCATACAAGACATAATACTCAGATTGAGCTCATTAAAATATTCTAACAGAACTGGCATAATATATGGTTAAAGATAAACCTTCTAGTAACAAGCATACATTCCTTTCCACTTACCTTACAAGGTCAGAACATAGAACAGTTGCTTCTTTCAGATAGAAAGTTTCATCCTACAACTTCAAACTTATTTCTTTGCCACCTGCATGATGTGTCAAAGAAGAACTCAGATTTCAGCAGTTCCAATCTTCACATTTCACTCTTCTCATTAAGAAGAACTGATCAGGTCTGAACACACAGGGATCAAGACACAAAGATCCACAAACACAGCAAACCCAATCCTCAGCACTGTCTTTTACAGTCTGTTCTAAAGGTATGTTACATTTTTACTTTTCTAAGATGCTCAAAAATCATAATTTTTTTAATGTTAGCAAGATTCTCCTTGATCCATAAAGATAGAGCTGGCCAGGCTCTTTCTCCACAGATAAAGAAAATAATTGCAGGCAAACAGCAAGAGTGAAAAGGCTCCTTTTCTGTGTCAGAGATGACATCCTGAATATTCATGGTTCTGACAAATATAAAATTGAACATAACACAATAATGCATTTTTACTCATCCTAATAATACTGATCTCTTGATGCTTTGTTTTTGCTAAGAAAATGTACTGAGTCCTATTGATACTAACTTTGGCCTAATGTTGTTTGCTGTGCTTTCAAATTTCTCCTAGCTAAAACTTCCAGAATTCTTATATCCTGCATAAATTTTATTAAATGACACTTAAAATCACATATGAAATGAAAATTTGAGAACATAACATTCTTTAACTAATTTTTGGTGACATAACACCTGAATTCCCCTTTGTGTTTTGTTTTTTTTTTAATAACCTAATATGAAAATGTATTTTGTACTATAATTAATTTTGACTTTTTCTATAACTATTTAAAATTATGACAAACTAGTGAGTTAACATATAAATCCATGTGAACATTTTTTCTAATCACACAATAATTAACCAATCATTCAGTCCTAATTCAGATGGATTTTGGTACATTCTTCTGATTGATTCTTTTGATCTCAGCTTATCATAACAGTCATTGTGATCAGTGTTAGGTAGGTCTGCTGATTTTCAGCTTCATGGGAAATGCTGTTTGTCCCATCCTCTTGATTCTTGTGCTGTTGTTTGTTGAGATGATTGCAGTACTGCATTGCAAAATTGATGTTTCCAGGTATTGACATGGGTTAGTTATTTCTTGCTGGTATCACTAAAACCTTAGCTATAAAATATGCATCCCTCTTTTTTTCTTTTTCCTTTTTTATATATAAAATCCTTAAAGCTATTATGAATAATTAAAAAAAAGGACCAAAAAAAATTCGATAATATACCTATATCAAACTCTTCACTTATGCTAAGACCAAAAATCCTTAAAAACTTTGCATACTATGTTAAAACTAACTAACTAACATACTATGTTAAAATTAACTTATCAAAGCAATGTCTAAAAAAACAAATAAAAAAGGATGTTGTATTAAGTAAAGAACAGTTTTTAAAATTAAAACCTATTTACTACAATCCTTAACTATATTACATAGAGCTCTCTTGATATGCTATAACACAGTTCTAGAATAACTTATTTTAAACTTATATATGATTTAACACATCCAAGTGCCGGGTTCTGCACATTGGCCACAACAACCCCATGCAGAGCTACAGGCTGGGGTCAGAGTGGCTAGAAAGCAGCCAAGTAGAGAGGGACCTGGGGGTACTGGTCGATGGTAGGCTGAACATGAGCCTGTAGTGTGCCCAGGCAGCCAAGAGGGCCAATGGCCTCCTGGCCTGCATCAAGAACAGTGTGGCCAGCAGGAGCAGGGAGGTCATTCTGCCCCTGTACACTGCACTGGTTAGGCTGCACCTCGAGTACTGTGTCCAGTTCTGGGCCCCTCAGTTTAGGAAGGATGTTGACTTGCTGGAGCATGTCCAGAGAAGAGCCACGAAGTTGGTGAGGGGTTTGGAACACAAGCCCTATGAGGAGAGACTGAGGGAGCTGGGGTTGCTTAGCCTGGAGAGGAGAAGACTTAGGGGTGACCTTATTGCTCTCTACTACTACCTGAAGGGAAGTTGTAGACAGGCGGATGACGGTCTCTTCTCCCAGGCAGCCAGTACCAGAACAAGAGGACACAGTCTCAGGCTGCACCAGGGGATGTTAGGAAGAAGTTCTATACAGAGAGAGTGATTGCTCATTGGAATGGGCTGCCTGGGGAGGTAGTGGAGTCATCATCATTGGAGGTGTTCAGGAGGAGACTTGATGGGGTGCTTGGTGCCATGGTTTAGTTGTTTAGGTGGGTTGGATTGGTTGATGGATTGGATGCGATGATCTTGAAGGTCTCTTCCAACCTGGTTGTTTAGTAGTAGTAGTAGTATCTAGTGTGGGGTGTCCCTGCCCATGGCAGAAGGGTTGGAAATAGATGATCCTTGTGTTCCCTTCCAACCCTGACTGATACTATGATTACTATTATCAGTTATATCTTCTTATTAGTGATCATGTCTATTATAATTGATAATTATAATAGTATTATAGTCTATTATAGTCTATTATAGTCTATTATAGTCTATTATAATTGATAATTATAATAGTATGTAGTAATTACTATATACTTATGATATTTATTATTTTATATACCTTATTATTTGATATACCTTATTATAATATATACATTGATATACATTATTGTAATTACTAAATACTTATCATTACTAAATATTATACCTTACTATAATTACTAAATACTAAATACTTACCATTCATTATGCTTACTGATAAAACTTAACTACTAAAAACATCAAAATAACAAATCTCTAAAGTATCTTACAATTAGAAATAATGAAATTAGCACAGTTGCTTTAAATCAGTACACAACTTTCGTAAACTAGAGTCTTATCAGAAGGAGAAGGAGGGGGGCAAGACAAAGTGAGGTGTTGGGGGGCTGGCTCAGCAAAGCCACGGTAGGTACAGAGAGGGGTGAAAAGAAGGCGGGGGGGGGGGGGGGGGGGCGGTTAGCTGGACGGCTCAAGAAAGCCATCGCAGCCACTGAAGGTGGGGAGAGGGGGAGGAGGGTGAAAGGTGGAGGATGAGTGGGAAAAGGGGAGAGGGAGAACTCCAACGAATTCACAGCCATTTCTAGTCGAAGTGTAGGCTTTCCTGTAATGCAGGGCCCTTTCAATAGGTGTTGATAGCAGCTATTTGAGCTTAATTGTAGTTTTGTCCCCTGCTGAGATACCTTTTGTTCTCTCTCTGTGGTTTTTCAGGTAGAGCAAAAGTCACTGCCTTGTCAGAGCTATACTCTGTTATTTTCATTGTTAGCATAGTCCCAAAAACTGAATTGTGATCTTTTAACTTAGAATGTCCCTCCTGTCCAGAAGCAAAACATGTTGGAGAACTTTTAAGACTCAGCGGCAAGGTGGTAGCAGGCTGCTATTGCTGTTAGGCATAGCATCTGCAGCTCCAAGGTTGCAGGCAGACTTAGCAAAGTGCTGTTAATTAATGCTGAAGCTGCCTTATGATCTTCTTCTAGTTGCTTTAAAGACTCTTTAACTAATCTCCACATTGTAAAGGAAGGTGAAGCAATTTTGCTTACTTTCGTTGACTCCCCAAACTCCATAATGACTCCCAGTATTGATTTATCTTCTTTTGTTAGTTGATTACCTATTACATGTTCATCAAAAGGAGGCACCAACCCCCAGTTTCCCCAACAGCATACCTCCGTCCTGCAGAGCTCTTTTCTAGTGCTTTCTGCGCTGTTTCTTCTTTTTCGGGCACCAACCCTTCTTTACTCTTTTTTCTTCTTTATTTTAAATGTTCAGATGACTGCATATACAGCAGATTTCTTCAACTGTCTTTCGTGGATTTGTTTAATATGCATCTTTCATGCTGAATGTGTATTTACCACTCTCTGTGGTTGTTATCTATTTCGCCTTTCACGGTTTTTTTTATGCCATCTTTCATGCAAAAAATGTATTTTTTTAATGCAAGTCGGGCAATGCCACCAGCATAAACGCAAATAGACCCATCTCACAGAGGTTAACTTAATAGCTACCACTAGTGATGTTGATGAACAAGAACATCTCCGCTGTCCTCAAAGGCAAACATTCTTATTGATGGTGCAAGCGGGAGTCATAATGAGTAGTTGGTCAAGGCACACATCCAGGGTCACCATTTGTAAAAGTAAAGATGTTTCATAGGTGAAGTTTCATAGGTGAAGTTTCATAGGTGAAGTTTCATAGGTGAAGTTTCATAGGTGAAGTTTCATAGGTGAAGTTTCATAGGTGAAGTTTCATAGGTGAAGTTTCATAGGTGAAGTTTCATAGGTGAAGTTTCATAGGTGAAGTTTCATAGGTGAAGTTTCATAGGTGAAGTTTCATAGGTGAAGTTTCATAGGTGAAGTTTCATAGGTGAAGTTTCATAGGTGAAGTTTCATAGGTGAAGTTTCATAGGTGAAGTTTCATAGGTGAAGTTTCATAGGTGAAGTTTCATAGGTGAAGTTTCATAGGTGAAGTTTCATAGGTGAAGTTTCATAGGTGAAGTTTCATAGGTGAAGTTTCATAGGTGAAGTTTCATAGGTGAAGTTTCATAGGTGAAGTTTCATAGGTGAAGTTTCATAGGTGAAGTTTCATAGGTGAAGTTTCATAGGTGAAGTTTCATAGGTGAAGTTTCATAGGTGAAGTTTCATAGGTGAAGTTTCATAGGTGAAGTTTCATAGGTGATGGGTTTGCCTCGACCAGTGCTTTCAGGACCAGATGTAGCAGCCGAAGACCTTTATTATGTTATACAGCAAAGTTATAAAGTCTATCAGAAGGCACATGTGTCACATCTCAATTGATCATTTTCTTCTGGCATGTGTGTAATTAAAGCATACAATAGGTCTAAATAACAAAACAATATTTTAACACATCCAACCAAATTCTGCCAAGCTTCTCTCCTTCAGTCACAAGGTGTTTACATTACTCTCAGAGTCAATGACAAAACATATCTTTCTCCAACTCGAGCAAAGGCAAATTTTCCCTATAGTCTTCTAAAGCTGTCCAAAAACAGCTCTCTTCCCACACACTGCTCTCAGCTATGCTGGGTTTTGTCCCAGTGGCTCACCTGCCTCAGCTGGACAGGTGTCAAAGTTCTGGTTCTGGACCAAAGCTACACTGGGCTCACCTCACTTCCTGGATCACATCGGGGGCACCATTTCTTGCTGTAGGGTCAGGGGTAATGACCAAAGCAACAAGGATGAAATGCAGAGAGGGTATAGAGGGAGAGATCAAGACTCCCCTCAAACAACTTGTATTTATAGCTCTGCTCTCAATGTGGCTGCATGTGATTGGCCAATGATAAGGCTGCATGGGATTGGTTAACAAGCTTTTCTTAAGACTCTTACTGGCTAGTGATATTCATTAAGCTAACACAGGTGTTTCCTATCTCGTCTCACAGTATCTCGCCCTTAATCATTCAGTCCAGGGGACTTTCCAGATTCTCATAGGACATAGTCCCCCCACAGTTTAAATACTGTCCAAAGACAAAGACTTGCTTCAGAGAAACCTGATAGCTTAACCTGTAGGATGGGGCATGTCCAGATATGGCCAGGGGCACACACAATTCACAGGCATGTTACAAGTTTAGTTACATGTGCTACACATTTACGTGGGCCAACCGGACCTCAGGAAATGTCCAGATTTACAAATTCACAGGTGCTTAGACCGTTGTCTGGGTTAGGGCATGTTGTAAGGTTTGTTACATCAGGACACGCTTCAGGACAATCAGGAAAATAAAAATAATAAAAAATTCCAACTCATCTGTATACCAGGAAGTATTTCATTTGGAAGTTCTCTCCATACACTCCACATTTTTTCCTTTTTTTTGCTGGGGAACTGCAAGCATAATTTTTCACAGAATTCATTGCAAGAGTTTGATGTCCTTCAGTCACATACTTGTGTCTTAAACTGTTCGACTCATCATCACTTCCAAATACATTTAAAAGTCAGATGCCTGTTTAAAAGACCATGCCAGGTAGAACAATATTTTCCACACTGGGCTCCATGAACAAAGAAGGAGTGGTAAAGGGTCTGGAGTGATACTAAGGACCTGTATAAAACAGCAACATCAGATATATGAAGCAATAGGTTCTCACCAATGGGATCTGAGAGTGGTGCATTTTCTTTGTCCCCTCAAAATGAAACACAACTATTACAGCAGTAATAGTTTAAATGGAAGGTGTCATTTCTTTGTTTCATGGGGTTGTGGGTTTTGTTGGGGTTTTCTTTCTTTGTTTTGTTGGGGGTTTTTTTCAGAAAGTTGCTTTTTTTCAGGAAGTCTTTTACCATTGTACTGAAAAGAAACCATTCAAGAGCATGTTTTTGAATCCCACTGAAATATAAATATCCTTGATATTAATTGATTTCACTTGGATTTAGGAGAAAAAAATCCATAAATAGAATCCCAATTATCAGTGCATCTGTAGATAAAAAGAGAAAAGTATCCATTTTAAAAATAACATAATATCAGAAAGGACCCAAATAAGCCAGCTTTGGCAATAAGAAACAAAAGGATTCATTTTTGCCCTCAGTGGTTTCTGAGAACACATCTATCAGAAAAAAAAAAGGAGGAATTATGAGATTCATGTGGACTTCAATAATCAGTAAAAGTGTGTTTTGGTCTCCAACAGATCTCAGACTCTCTATTAATAGCTCCTTTCTTTTTTCATATCAAGTACATCGACTAAAGTATGTCGTGGACTCTTAGGTGCTCTGTTCAAAATTCAGCCTAACATCTTTGGTGCAAGCAGGTAATTTAAGTAGAAAATATTCTCTAGGTTTATACCAAACTAAACTTTGTTGCCTATTAAAAGAAAAAAAGAGTTGAGGTAACTACATTCCTCATAAATCTCAAGAAAGTATTCAAAGAACAAGTCATCAATAGATACTGTTTGTTATTACTTTTTCCAGAGGCTGATGACTAATAAAGATTATATACAAATGCTAAATCTCACATGATGGATTATTGGCACATGAGATATCTCAGATGATAAATGTTCCTCAAAGATTCTAGAACAAACAGTATATTCTGTACAACTCTCTATATAATGAAAGATCTAACCACTTCTTCCCATCTTCCATCTACAGATGCTGTCTTCTTCGGAGGAATGCTTAGAATGTCTAGAATAGGATGTATGCTTCACACACACATGAAAAAAACCAAACCAAACCAAACAAAACCCCACCATAAAACAACAAAAAAAATAGAGTTGTTAGCATCCAGTGATACTGACTCTTTAATTAACCACTGAGGAAGTGAAATACCAAAAAGTCATTTAACCAGTGTAAGGGCATAAAATCTACTTGCTGAAGCAGCAGGTAGTGGAGATGAAGAGCAAAAGAGATATGGCCTGCTGCTTGCTTCGGTTTTCCCAAACACAAAAAGACAGTCTGACTGCTGCTAATACTGGGACAGCAGCTGGGGATGCCATGCAACAGTAGTTATCCCTACTCCCACCCATTCTGTTTCCCTGGCAGTGTTTTTGCTCTCCCTATAGCAAAACCAGCTCCAACCCCATGTCAATCCCTTTGTCTGAGGTAGCAGAATTCAGTCATCTTCCTAGAACTGACAAACTTTGACTTTATCATGAATGTTAATCATCAAACACTTTAAACTCAAGTATTTGCATGTGGCAGTTAATGACAGCATATTAATATGTTATAAAATCAACATTATTATGTTTGAAATGTTATGATTTTAATGTTTCCTGTGAAAATGAGGAACAGTGATACTTGTTACTCTCAAAGTCTCATTTTTTGTAGAAGCCAGTACATAACCAGGATTGATTGATTGATTGATTGATTTTAATTAAATTACATTCTCAAGAGTGGTAATTCTGCCCAAGCAAAAAAAAAAAAAAAAAAGGTCACTGAATTGGAGTAATACACAAAGGAAAACTTATTCTCTTCTAAAACAAGCCATCAAGGCCCGACATCCTCTATATAAAATAAACCTGCAATATTCCAAAATGGGAGGAGATTAATATTTAAGGAATTATGCTTTTATTATTATTATTATTTTATTGAAGCAAACCTAGCTTCTGCCAGTGATAATTACTTTCTGCTGTATCAATATGGTTTCTTTACTGCATTCATTTTACATATTTGAGAAGATGACAGGAAGACTCTTCTTGACAATATTCTGCAGCTTTATAGTGGTAATGAGAAATCTGGTACCTTCTTTCGGAGAGTGAATTTTCCTAAGTATTTCAAAAGAGAAAAGGGACCTGCTTTTCATTGTAAATGACTTCTGATGATTCTGGTAGACTGTACAGGAGGCAGAGGACTCCTGGATACATGTTCCTTGTGCTGTGTCTGATTAGAAGCACAGTATAGTTCAAATCACCTAATATCTCAGTAGCTTTACAGTGCTGGTGGCCCTGCAGTACTTTGCAATGTAAAGCCTGCTGTGATTGAGGTGAACTTCCGTAACCATGCAAAAAATCTTGGTGTAGTAATATGACAACTGGGTGACTCCAAACTATGAAAGGAAAAGGTTTTGGCTTAGGAGAGCTGAGGATGCAGCACTCTAGTCTCCACCAAAGAAAGAGCGAAGAAGTAGAGTGGCATGACCTGGGATACATGCAGGGTTTGGCAGCTAGGACAGCAGATCATCTCTTTCATTTATCTTTGAAGATGCCTGTGGCATCCTAGAACATTACTGAATTAAATGAGAGCTACCAGGGTTTGCTGACAAAGCATGGCTTCCAAAACTGCAGATTGCCATGGAGCAGCACCCTTGCCACATGCCTAAAGCCAAGCAACTGATAATCCAGCATCCAGACAAAGGGAATCAAGGGGCTAGCAAGACACAGCTTTACAATCATGGGCACAAACTAAATGTGACCAATTCAAGAATGACAATAATAAAACATCTGGAGCTCAAACCTTGACAGCAACTGCATGAAAAAGAAAAAAAAGAAGAAAGAAAAATTAAAAAAAAAGAAAGATAAAAAACGTCTTAAGAACACAGTAAATCTCTACCAGAAAACAAAGGTATCAAAAGTATACCAGAATTCCTACAGAGACAGAGCAACAGAAACAACTGTGTCACCACCTTCACTCAGTGTGGTGTACTATCTGTAAGGCATATCCTGGTTTCCTTATGCCTACTCTCTGTAGTGTACTTTGGTAGGGGAGGGCGGGCAGAAATCACAGAATCAACCAGGCTGGAAAAGACCTTTGAGATCATCAAGTCCTATCACCCAGCAGCATCTAATCAACTAAACCATGGACTAAGTGCCTCATCCCACCTTGTTTAAAACACTTGCAGCAATGGTGACTCCACCACTTCCCTGGGCAGCCCATTCCAATGGCCAATCACTCTTTCTATGAAGAATTTCTTCCTAACATCCAGTCTAAACATCCCCTGGTGCAGCTTGAGACTCTGTCCTCTATTTCTGGTGCTGGTTGCCTGGGAGAAGTGACCAATCCCCTCCTGGCTACAGCCACCCTACAGGTAGTTGTAGAGAGCAGTAAGGTCTCCTCTGAGCCTCCTCTTCTCCAGGCTAAGCAACCCCAGCTCCCTCTGCCTCTCCACATAGTGCTTGTGCTCCAAACCCCTCACCAGCTTTGTTACCCTTCTCTGGACATGTTCAAGCAAGTCAAAATCTTTCCTAAACTGAGGGGCCCAGAACTGGACACAGGACCCAAGGTGTGGCCTAACCACTGCTGAGTACAGGGGCAGAATGACTGCTGGCCACACTGTTCCTGATACAGGCCAGAATGCCATTTGCCTTCTCAGCCCCCTGGGCACACTACTGCTTCGTGTTCAGCCTACTATCAACCAGTATCCCCAGGTCCCTCTCTGCCCGGCTGCTCTCCAGCCACTCTGACTCCAGCCTGTAACACTGCATGGGATTCTTGTGGCCAATATGTAGAACCAGGCACTTACATGTGTTAAATCTCATGCCATTGGACTCTGCCCATCTGTCCAGCCTGTCAAAGTCCCTCTGCAGAGCCCTCTGTCTCGGTCTGGAGAGGGTAAGAGACTCAGTTCTTTTGAATATTCCTGTGTTGTGAAATTCGAGGCACAAACGAGGCCAAAATATCAACAGCTAGACTATTTATTACATGAATAAAGTGGACGGATCAGAAGGGGAGAGGGAGAAAATAGAAAGAAGAGAGAGAAGAGAGAGAGAAGAGGAAAGGTATTATATTACCATACCCCTCACCCCTCCCCCCAAGACAGTTTGAGTCTGTGGAGGAAAGGTGCTGCAGGAGATGTTGGGTCTGTAGAGAAAGGGTGCTGAGGCTTTGGCTGGAGAAGAGATGTGATAAAGGTGCTGCAGGAGATGTTGGGTCTGTAGAGAAAGGGTGCTGAGACTTCCTCTGGACAGCCTGGGTCTGGAGAGAAAGGGTGCTGAGGCTTTGGCTGGAGAAGAACTGTGGTCCTCTGGTCAGCCTCTTCAGCTCCATGAGTTGCAGCAGGCGGAACTTAGGACACGGAGAGAGGGTTCAGTCTGCTTCTTCCAGGCTCCACGGCCTCTTTTTTCCTTCTCAGCGGCATGGTCCTTCTTATGCATTTTTCTTCATCTCCATTTTTCTTCTGAGTTTTACTTCTGCCAAGCCAGTAGTTGCTCAAGTCTTTTATACAGTTTTTAGTCCTTAGGTATGTGTTTAAGTATTGTCCTTCAGGAATTCAGGGGCCAGGAAATCCTCCTTAGGTAAATATCCAAGTATCTCTTAGAATAAACCAGGTTGGAAGAGACCTTCAAGATCATCGCATCCAATCCATCAACCAATCCAACCCACTTAATCAACTAAACCATGGCACCAAGCACCCCATCAAGTCTCCTCCTGAACACCTCCAATGATGATGACTCCACCACCTCCCCAGGCAGCCCATTCCAATGGGCAGTCACTCTCTCTGTATAGAACTTCTTCATAACATCCAACCTAAACCTCCCCTGCTACAGCCTGAGACTGTGTCCTCTTGTTCTGGTACTGGCTGCCTGGGAGAAGAGACCAATATCCGCCTGTCTACAACCTCCCTTCAGGTAGCTGTAGAGAGCAATAAGGTCACCCCTGAGTCTCCTCTTCCCAAGGCTATGCAACCCCAGCTCCCTCAGTCTCTCCTCATAGGGCTTGTGTTCCAAACCCCTCACCAACTTTGTTGCCCTTCTCTGGACTTGTTCCAGCAAGTCAACATCCTTCCTAAACTGAGTGGCCCAGAAGGAAATCTTTCTGTGCATTCCTGTGTGTTTGGGCAGGGGTCTGAATGGAGTGGGGAGACCTCTGCCTCCTCCTTCTCCACCTACATGCCCCCACACTCATTACACATCAGGAAACAAGTGGTGAATCCATTGTCTCACCCTTTCCAGGGTACTTGATGGGTGGAGATTATCTTGTCCTGAAGGCCTGGTGGCTGGGTCTTTGGGCCATTGTTGTAGGCCAACTGCAGTCCAGTGTTATCATGATGCAATCACGAGGTGATTTGAATCCAGGATTGGTAGACAGGATTCCTACATGATCTTTGTACCTTCCTTCCAGTGGCTCTGCCCAACACATATTGTCCGGGCAAGAGCAAGTGATTTTAACTTTGTTGAGTCACACAAGGAGTTTAGTCTCTCACACCCTCCTACCCTCTAACAGATCAACACCTGTTCCTAACTTTGTGTCATCTGTAAATTTACTGTTGATGGACTCAATCCCCTCATCCAGGTCATCAATAAAGATATTGAACAGGATTGGGCCCAACACTGTGTGGTGAAGAGGTTATTAATTTATGAATTATGAAAATATTATTTTTATTAATTATCAAATTATTAATAACCAATGAATCACCAACTTATATACATGTTCTAGTGCACATTCGTGAAATAGATTCCACAAATGGCTTAGTGTTATGATTAGAGCTTAATTGAACTAATTACAAACTATTTCTATATTAAGTATAACTAAGGGTGTAGTTCTGCTGCTTGGCCACTAGATGGCGACTCTGTGGAACGCAGTTGGCTTCTCTCCACGGCAGTGGAGAGGAAATGGAACCTGGGCTTAGCTAGCAAGCAGGCTCCCTTCACAGGACTCGGCAAGTTCCCTCCAGACTATAGGCAGCGATCCTGGTGTGGATCGGCCTGTGGGGCTGGTAGGGCTGGTCCTGGGACGGGGTCGGCCCTCAGAGTCGACTCGCACGGCAGGGCAGGGTGACGGTGCTGGCAGGCGGGCTCGGCCCTGGTCGGGGTCGGGCCGCAGGGTCGGCCCTCATGGAGTCGGCTCGCACGATAGTGTGGGGCGACGGTTACCGGCAGGTGGGCTCGGAGAACGCAGCTACAGGCGGGGCAGACCCGGCAGGGGTCGGCCCGGCTATGGCAGATTCCCGAGGCTGAGTGACACAGCCTTGGAGACAGAATGTGATTGCGTTAGGCGGCGGCTCCTCTCGCTTACTGAGCTTAAAGGAAGAGCAGGATGCTCAAAGTGGTCCTGGCTTCAGGTGCAGTATAAGTACGAACGATGCTTTGGCTAGTCCTGGTGTTTAACAGGGCTCAGAGCAGCACACGTGGCGCTCTTCTCTCCCGCTACGGCGGGGCTAGGCAATTGTGGACTCGGTCTCTATCAAGTCCCTTCTCCCCGGCAACTGGGCAGGTCTTACCCTTGGGGGTTGGTCCAGTCCTCTGGTGACACGGGGGCTCTCCCAGTCAATACGATTGGCTATGGCGAGACTGGGCTCCTCGGCTCAGTGCAGCGTCTTCCCTCTGTGGAAATGATCTTCCAATTGCTTCTCACAATGCAGAGGCTTTTAGTAAGCGTGCATGTATATAACAGAAGATAAACAACAATAAACTCAATGGCAGAGGCTGCGGCTCGGAGGGTTACACTCTCAAGCAAGCACAGAGACAAGAATGGAAGAGGGGGCAACTTGTTTACCAGCTGGGGTAATACTTATAGAGTTCCTCAAGGCTGGGTTTCACCAACGGGCACTCTCATAAACAACTAGCTTCAGCCTATGGGGAGCATGAAGCTAAAATTCTACCATATTTGTTGTTTGTTGCACGAGCCCAGCATGCGCTGAGTGTGTGCTGGCCTGGCTAGTGCCTTGGCTTTTGTCTTCCTCCTGAAGGAGGGGGAGCTTGCCCACATGCTGGGACAAGATTCATTATCTGGGCATAATGTGCCTTCACCACACAGTGATCCCTGGGGGACACCACTAGTGACTGGTTGCCAGCTGGATGTGGCACCATTCACCACCACTCTCTGGGTTCTGCCCTCCAGCCATTTCCTATCTCAACACAATGTGCTCCTGTCCAAGCCATGGGCTGACATCTTGGCCAGGAGTTTGCTGTGGGGGACAGTGTCAAAGGCCTTGCTGAATTCCAGGTAGACTGCATCCACAGCCTTCCCCACATACACCAGGCAGGTGACCTGATCATAAAAAGATATCAGGTTGGTGAGACAGGACCTGCCTCTCATAAATCCATAAACAGATTGGGTTTTTTGGTCTGCATATGACGGTAGTGTAAAGGGACTTCTGAGAAGATTTAAGTTGCTTTAAACCTTGTAGCCATTCTGAAACAAATATATTGAAAATATCTAATATCAGATTAAGTGAACTGGGATTTAGTATTAAGGACAATATTATAGAAAGATCTTAACCTTCCTGTAGTGTTGCAGAAAATATGTGACAATTAGGATTTGCCCTAGGTACTGAAAATTTCTAGACATGTTACTTGTCTAAACAAGTCTGTCACACAGTGGTAGAAACAACTCTTGCCAGCTATGTGTAAGAGACCTGTAAGTTCTTTTAATAAAAGCACAATAGCATTTACTACGCTTAATAGTATAGTGTTACACAGAGATAAATGTAACCCATCTTTTTATGTTGAAAGAAAATAAATTAGGTGTCCTTAGATGTTTTACCTTAAAATTGAGTTTTTAAGAGTACTGAAAAGATTTTGATTTTATTCAGTTCCTTCCCAAAATTTTGCATTGTATCAATTCAAGGAATTAGCAGCAATGAAAGAATAAAACAATTTTTAAAATGTTCTTCTCAGAAATGTATTTAATGTTTCTAGTAACTAGAGACAGATGGAATCTAAGCCACAGATAACCCTGACAAACTTGGTGGCCTGTTATGATGAGTTACAGCATTAGTAGATAAGGGAAGAGCAACTGATGTCAGGTAGCTGGACTTGTGTAAAACATTTGACACAGTCCCACATGGCATCCTAGTCATAAAACTGGAAAAACATGGACTTGAGGAATGGATCATTGACTGGATAAGGAATTGGTCAGATGGTCACACTCAGAGAATTGTAGTCAATGGCTCAGTGTCCATATGGAGACCAGAGCAAGTGGCATCCATCAGGAGTCAGTACTGGGACCAGTGCTGTTTAACATCTATGGCACCAGATCTGAGGCTTTATCGGATATTCCTTCTCAGTCCTACTCCAAGATGCTACAGAACTCTGACCTCAGGCGCTAGTGGACACCATTTCTGGCTTCCTTTGCAGCAGTGGTCAGCAGAATTGGCCTGGAGGCTGGCCATGCTGTTATCACAAATGGATGCTGTGCAGAAGAAGAAAAAGAAATGAACTATTACTGTCCAAACTCAGTGACACACAGACTCAAGAAGTGCTCCTTTGTTTACCAGCAGTATGCCCAAAGAGGACTGAGGAAACCTGTGTCTTCATGTCCAGCCCCTTACTATCACAGGTATCACAAACACAGGTCCATGGTCCCCCATCAGTCCATTTCTCAAAGTGCTCTCAGCTGGCTGGAATTTTGGCCCTGCCTGACCTCCGGGAATGCTGTTGCTGTGCCAGAGCCTTGTTCCTTTCAGAAAACACACAACGCTTCCTTAGGTTCACATTTTCTGAAGACATGGGCTATTTTAGTTGGCAGAAAGGCTAAGGGGCATAATCCATTCCTCAGGGAACCCAAAACCTCTAGGGAATCTTTATCCCAGTAGTGTCCCATTGCTTTTCTGAAGGACACTGAGGTATAGATTTTAATCAGCAAGACAAGAGCAGGGAGACACATGATGCTCTCAGCTCTGGGTTCCAGCCTGCCTGGTATCATTACATTTGAGGGTGCATAGATGCCTTCAAGTTTAGGTGATGAGGAAACTCTTCCACAGTGCAGCTGTTGCTCTTGCAACTGCTTTGTATTTTACCTGCAGATAGTCCTTGGTAGATCATCACCTGTCCACATCCACCTCCAGACAGCAGTGAAGAAAGTCAAAAAGGACAGCAGATAGTTCAGCAGGGTTCTGTGGCTTTGATGTCCCATTTGCAGTAATCAGATCACCTACCTAAATAAAAAAGCAGTACATCTGCTTCTTTCCTATCCACAAATGCCCCTATAGACACCTCTCTCTCCTTTCAGGTCCAGTCACCAGTGGCAGCTTCTTCCCTGGCATAGAGTTAGAGACAATATTTCTATACCAACAAATAATCCCCCTTGATACAGCCACAGCTACTCCAACATCAATATGATTTTGCCTTGATGGTGACTGTGTTGGCTGATCCAGTGAGTATGAGCTACATCAGCAACAATATATTTGACTTCCATAATGCAAAGACTGTTCAATCACTTGCTCTCTTCATTATAAAAATGGTACAGAGATCAAAGAATTTAATGGGCTTGTTCCTTGGATAAAGGCACTGAAACATTTGGAATCTCAATTCTAACACAAAGAATCTCACTCAAATAAATTATAAAGAGAAGACATAAACTGACACACAACAGCCACCTGCTACTGTACCTTTCAGCAGTCCCCCACTTCCAGATCAGCTTCACTTTGTGGATACATAAAAAACTTGCAGTGTTCTAATCAGAACAATGAGTAGTTCCTTCCCTGCAGTAAGTTGTGACTAAGCCATGAGCACTACTGTGAGTTTACAAGATTCTTTTTCCCTGCAGATATGGTTGAAAGGCCTTTCTAAATAGCTCCCCAGTTGGACAAGCTTGGCACTCAACAATTCTTGAGCTACAGCTCCCAGAGAGTTCAACACCACAAGAGAAATGTCAGGCATGACACACTTCTGAACTGGCAGTGTGCCACTTCTCTGATGTTCTGTTAATGTAACCAATGCTGTGTACAGGTTCTGATCATGTGCTCCAGTGACATGCTTAGAAGCAGGCATTGGTGGACAGTTCACTCTAATGTGACTGAGATTTTGTATCCTAGGAGGCAAATGATGGGACCAATCAGAAAGACAATGGTATCTACTGATTTGCACCTTATCCTGCTACAGTTTTCATAGGTGTATGAAGGTTCTCCTTTGGCCATCTCTACTGTTATTATGCCAAGGGACCAGATGTCCACCTTGGGGCCATATGGCTCTTCCTTCACCATTTCTGAAGCCATCCAGTGGGGAGTTCCAGCATACGTTGTCTTTTTGTCCTGTTCAGGGGCGAGCTGAGCACAAAGACCAAAATCAGCTGAGAAGGAAAGCAAGTCTTGTTAAATCCATCTTGGTCTGAGAACATGTGGTTGAACTTACCTGAAGAAGCAGCTATGCTCTGGTTACTCAGTACAGTAGCCAAGGAAGTGCTGAACTGGCCACTTTCCAAACCCCTCAAGTTCCATGCAGGGGCCTTTATTCTTCTGAAGATTTAGCTGGTCACTCCTCCTTTATGGAAGGAGTTGCCCAAATAAAAACCACTCTCACAGCTTATTCCTTTCTATATTTCTCTGTATGCTGGAACTGCATTCTCAGCTTGCAGATGTGCTCAGGGCACTGCCAGTCATCACTTCTGGGTAACTGGCAGTCAGTCAAAAAAAGCCCCACATCACATGCTGGGAATGCTGCCCTTAACCAAGAATACCTATTCAGTTTGACAAACCCATCCATTCCAATCAAGATGTTACAGCTGTTGCAGTCTCTGTGAATGATCCCTTTGGAATGAAGAAAATCCAAGCCTTTAGACACTGGCAGATGAAAAAGAAACATGAAGGTAAAAATTAAGGACCTGATTTCACCACAGAAGAAAGCAAAGGCCTCTAAAAGATTTAATTACTGGATGAATTGTGAACAATGGCAAAATGTTTGCTCTCAAGAGGCATAGCTTGCTGCTCCAATGCTAGCAGAGGACTAATGGCCTTCTAAAGGAAGGTCTACGAGCTTTTGGAAATGTCCATTGTTAGAGATTGTCCCCTGAAAGCACAGGCAGAATGGCTGCTGCTACACTGGGTGTGCTACTGCCATGCATATGAAAATCTGTTTTGCCAAAACAGAAAAAATCCCTCCTGAAATATGAAGTGCATCACTTTCAAGTGGGAGGTTGTATGGCAAATATTTTATGGGTAAGCTCTGCAGCAGATTTGAAAGAGCTTGGTAGTCATTTGTCAGAAGCTAGCACTCCATTTTGGGTGGAAGGCTGCGCATATCCTTCTATGCTGAAGATGGGGGTAGGGGGTGTGTTTGTCGCAGTTTGTTGTGGTTTGGTTTGGGGTTTTGTTTGTTTGCTTTGTACTTACATTAAATTCTGTCATCAATGTGTTTGCTTTTACAGGTGAGGAATGCAGTACAGGCATGTTCCAGGGAAAGGGTGAAAATGGCAAAGGTGAGAACAGCAAAACTAAAATAACAAAGAGTACAGTAAGAGTAGAAAAGAGGAAAACAACAGAACTGAAGAAGTTCAGTGCTACTGGCAGGCAGCTCACTGAAGGTGTCCTATCCTCTCTGTACTGTAAAAGCTATAGAGAAACAAAAGCCTCTGAAGATGTCATCTCTCATGTTCTTACCATCTACAGAGAAGGACTATCCTGTCCCAACAACTGGAAGCACATGTGAGATCCCTTACCTCCCTACAGACAGCTTCTGCCTGTCCTTCATCCATATACATATACATCCTTCATACATATACCATAACAGCACCAGCCAGGGAGCCTCCAGACAGGTATTTCAGGACCAGCCATAGTTCATCACCCACCGCACAGCTGAAAATAAAACAGTGGCAGAGTAGATCAATAATAAAGAGTTCAATAATCTGCCAGTGAATATCTTTGGCTTGCAGAGGAACATTCACCTAATAAGAACAGAACCATTCAACTGCCTAGATAGTTGATGATGTTTGGGTTCTTATGGTCCAGTATAATCAGGATTTCATTAATCAGAGACATCTCAGCCTCTTTGCTGACATTCATATGCTTAATGGCCACCTGAAAATGATATTGAAATGCATTAACTTCAGTAGCCTGTTTCACAAAAATCAGAATGAACTCTGTCTTCTCCTTAGATTCAGGAGCTCAGTTGCTTCCATGACAACACCCTATTTCTCTGTTGCCTTGGGTGCTAGTTACAAGAAACAAGGCCATGGATATTTGGCCTTGTAAAATCTGGAGAAATGCTCTTTCCACATTCAACCATAAATCTCTAGCAACACATTCTGAACCTAGGCTCTACACAAATGGACTCTGTTTCTCACCTCTAGCTTAGAGCAGTTACAAAGTGTGGCCCTGCAGTGGGTAAGAAACCCACCATGAGATTCAGTTGTCTTTGCTAACAGCCAGAAATTATAGATCAGAAATCTGAATCTGTAGCCCCAACAAGCAAATTTTAAAGAAACCACCTTGTCTGTTTATTGCCAGTATGATCACTTTTGCTTTCAACCATTGCAGTGGTCCTTCCTCTGCCTCATCTGGGCTCCACTGCCTTGTCCCTCCAGGCTCAGCCCTACCTCCCTCTCTACCTTCCAGCACACCTTCAGCCAAGGAGTCTGTGGTGGGTTGAGAGAGAAGGCCCAGCTTGCCCCCCCCCCCCACTAAGAAGGAATAGAAAAAACCCCACAGCTAACTCAGCCAGAAAAGCAAAGGGAATGCTGTATTTTACAAGCAATATGGAAATGCAGGGTATGTACACACAATATATACAGTATTTACAATATATATACAGAAATATACAGCAAGAAGGATACAGGAACAGCCCCCCCCCACACACCTCCGGACAGAGGGGGTTTCCCCCTGTACCTCCTTCACCCCCCTACCTCCCTTTTTCCCCAAAGAGGGTTAGAGAGAGAAAAGGGGAGCTAATAAGGAAGAAATCTCTTGTTAAGCCTAGTGCAGGATTAGTTAGGATTAGCTTATCTGTTATCGTTCTGGATAGGTGCTCAGAAGCAGGCAGGCTGGAAAGGGTGAGCGAAGAGGAACACACACAGGAACTCAGGAACATTCCAGCTGCACTAAAACTTAAAGCTACATTCTACCAATCTACCAATGAAATTCGTTTAGAATACCATGTTTACAAAACATTCAGCCAGAGTGTCCCAGCATTGTCCCTTTCTTAAAGGCACAGCCTCAAATGGTCACAGAGTCCTACAAATATGTCTTCCCCAGGGGTCCCAGAACCAACTTGCACCTTCTCAGGAGTGGTGGTGTAGCAGGGAGAGAGTTGTGGCCTGTGGCTGTTTAAAGCCTGCCTCCTTTTCATGCCTATGCTTCCTCTGCCTGGTCCTGCTCTCAATGTAGCACAGAAGATACCACCCCTCTGCTTTCATTCCGGTTTCTCTAAGCAGATTTTTGGGCAAGGTTTGCATCTAGTCCAACATTCTGGTTTGGAAAAGGAAATGAATGCTAAGGTGCCATTGTCAGTGTAAGCACAGATAGCACCAGACTCCTGCTGATCCCAGGCAGACCAGGACCTCCCCTGTGGAATGTGCAGGCACTTTCTCAGACATTACTCAACACCAGTGTGCAGTGGTTGTTGCAAAGCAGATTGCCCAGTGTAAGCATTTAGTTACTGAACAAAGAGCCACCTTTCTCTAAAAGAGCTTTCACTCAGAAGGTGAAGAGGCCGGATGATGGATTTTGCCAGCTGACACTGGTCCGTGTTTCAGAGGAACTGCATTTGCAGGAAAGGTCTAGGGGTAACCTGAAAGCCCCAGTGTGCACCACAAGGGAAAGCACTGAAAACCTGCAAAAACTCTGGGACTCCTGCACTCACCTCTTGTTCTGTGGCTATTTGAACAGGACGATAAACAGCTCCGTGGCCCCTAGAAAAATAACAGCAAAGAAAGGAGCAGTTTTGTGCCTGTAGCAGAAAGAAAGCCCAGACAGATCTCTGCTGCTTGCAGTCTTTATAAATCACCCATGTTTATCCACTCCTTCAGCCAGCAGCTGAAGGAACAGGAAGAAAAAGGACTGGTTCAGCAATCTGGTTCTTCCAGATCATCCTCTCTGATTGCCTTTGTGATTATTTTTTTCTAGAGGATCTTTCCCTTTCACACTAAACTGACCTGCAGTATCACAGTCATGAACTGCTTATGGCAGCTCACTTACTCCTCTGCAAGAAGAGTGTGCAATCTTCAGGCTGCACTAAGAGCTGGAGGAAATCAGCTCAGATACCTCTTTTAGGCCAGAGATTTACCACCTCTCTTTTGCACTAGTTGTTGAGAAGCACCTCACCCCAAGGACTGCCAAAAAGTTGTGAGGGCAATCGCCATGTTCTCACAGTGATCACAATCATCTGCCTCACATACGTTTATTCTGACTCTGCCGTTTTCATCTGACAAGTGTCTTTGGAGAGAATGACACCAGCTTTAAGTGACCACTGATACTTACAAATAACTTGTGGAAGAAACTATCATTGAACTAACCTTTGCCAAGTTTTTCAGCTTCTAAATATTTTTTCTCAGAATGTCCCATGCTCACAATGCTCCCTGGAAGACACAAAGTTATAGAGGCTTCCTTAAAGGTGCAGCAGATCAAGCCACAGCCTTCTGCTCAACCAGAAAAAAATCTCTACTTTTACCTTTGCTGCAGAAGGAAGCTCAGGCAAATCCAGCTGTGCTGGTTTAAGGCTTAATTGGAATTTGAGAGCTCAGATGAGTGCACCTGAAGGATGCCAAGGGCTCAGGTCCAGCCAACAAGAATTTAGGAGGGGCAGATCCTGCCTTTCCAACCTGATCTCCTTCTATGATCAGTTGACCCACCTGGTGGATGTGGGGAGGCCTGTGGATGTGGTCTACCTGGACTTCAGCAAGGCCTTTGACACCGTCTCCCACAGCAAACCGCTGGCTAAGCTATCAGCTCGTAGCTTGGACCGCAACACTCTGTGCTGGGTTAGGAACTGGCAGGAGGGCCGAGCCCAGAGAGTGGTGGTGAATGGTGCCACATCCAGCTGGCGGCCAGTCACCAGTGGCATCCCCCAGGGATCAGTGCTGGGCCCCATCCTCTTTAATATCTTCATTGATGATCTGGATGAGGGGATTGAGGCAGTCATCAGCAAATTTGCAGATGACACCAAGTTAGGAGCAGATGTTGCTCAGTTAGAGGATAGAAGGGCTCTGCAGAGGGACCTCGACCGACTGCACAGATGGGCAGAGTCCAGTAGGATGGCATTCAACAAATCCAAGTGCCGGGTGCTGCACTTTGGCCACAACAACCCCATGCAGAGTTACAGGCTGGGGTCAGAGTGGCTGGAGAGCTCCCAAACAGAGAGGGACCTGGGAGTGCTGATTGACAGCCACCTAAACATGAGCCAGCAGTGTGCCCAGGTGGCCAAGAAGGCCAATGGCATCCTGGCCTGCATTAGGAATAGTGTGTCCAGCAGGAGCAGGGAGGTCATTGTGCCCCTGTACTCTGCATTGGTTAGGCCACACCTTGAGTCCTATGTCCAGTTCTGGGCCCCTCAGTTTAGGAAGGACATCGAGACGCTTGATTGTGTCCAGAGAAGGGCAACAAGGCTGGTGAGAGGCCTTGAGCACAAGTGCTATAAGGAGAGGCTGAGGGAGCTGGGATTGTTTAGCCTGGAGAAGAGAAGGCTCAGGGGAGTCGTCATTGCTCTCTACAACTACCTGAAAGGTGGTTGTAGCCAGGAAGGGGTTGGTCTCTTCTCTCTAGCAACCAGCACCAGAACAAGAAGACACAGTCTCAAGGTGTGCCATGGGAGGTTTAGTCTCGAGGTGAGGAGAAAGTTCTTCACAGAGAGAGTCCTTCGTCATTGGAATGGGCTGCCCAGGGAGGTGGTGGAGTCACCATCCCTGGAGGTGTTCAAGAGGGCATTGGACGTGGCACTTGGTGCCATGGTGTAGTCATGAGGTCTGTGGTGACAGGTTGGACTCAATGATCCTTGAGGTCTCTTCCAACCTTGGTGATACTGTGATACTCTGATACTGTGATGATAACAAATCGAGAATTCCTCTACTTGCTCCCCTCCCTTTCCCTGATAAGGAAAGGGGAAGAAAAGAAGGAGAAAAGGGAAAAATGGGATAGGAAAAAAGTGAAGGAGGTGAATCTACCAAAAAAAAAAAATGTATCTGGAGTCAGTTTGGAAGTACGAGAAGTAAATTTTTTAACAAAATATACATATATAACAGTAAGAGGAAAGGTTTACAAGGGTAAGGGATAAGGATAGATTGGAAAATATACAAAACTAAGCCTAGATGGCCTTGTATTTTCCTGGATGTAAGTGGATTCAGTCCTCTAGAAAGCGTGGGTGCAGATTGGAGACAGAGCCAGTTCCAATCACGTGGCCAGTGCAGGAAACCACCAGCAGCTAAGGTTCTTTTGAGCAGGCAAAGCAGATGAGGGCAAGGGCAGCAAATATCCTCCTTTTTATAGGCTTGCTGGACAGGAAGGCAGAGTGGAATTGACCACCTTTGACCTGGGGGACTCCTCCTCCTGGGAGGTTTGGGACCTGTTCAAAGTGGTCTGGACATTAAGAACATTCTGTACACGACTGCAAGTGACAATGGTCCAACCTGGTGCTTATGGAAGAGAGCTCCGTTGAGACACGAGGATGCCCACTTGGTTTCTGGAGTCATGTCTAGAGATGCTCAGAGGCAAATTACACTCCAACAGAGAAAGAGATTCTAATTGCCTATGAAGGAGTAAAAGCTGCTTCTGAAGCAACTGGAACTGAGTCACAACTTCTTCTAGCTCCCAGATTGCCAGTTTTGAACTGTATGTTCAAAGGTAAAAGTTCTTCACCACATCATGCAACAGATGCCACATGGTCTAAGTGCATGGTTCTGATAACACAGAGAGCTTGAATGGGAAATCTTGAAAGGCCTGGTCTGGTGGAAGTGATCACAAATTGGCCTGAAGGCACTGACTGCACAAAACCTCCAGAGGACAGAGTAACTCCTCATGAGATACTGGGAATATTAATTAGTTTCAAATTTATCACAGTACATTAGAGGTTAGAAGGGACCTTAAGAGATCATTGAGTCCAACCCCCATGCCAAAGCAGGATCACTTAGGGTAGTCTGCACAGGAATGCATCCAGGTGGGTTTTGAAATCTCCAGAGAAGGACATAGAATAGAATACATATACATAGAATAAACCAGGTTGGAAGAGACCTTCAAGATCACCGTGTCCAACCCATCAACCAATCAAACACCACCCAAACAACTAACCCACGGCACCAAGCACCCCATCAAGTCTCCTCCTGAAAACCTCCAGTGATGGCGACTCCACCACCTCCCCAGGCAGCCCATTCCAATGTGCAATCACTCTTTCTGTATAGAACTTTTTCCTAACATCTAGCCTGAACCTCCCCTGGCGCAGCCTGAGACTGTGTCCTCTTGTTCTGGTACTGGCTGCCTGGGAGAAGAGACCAACATCCGTCTGTCTACAACCTCCCTTCAGGTAGCTGTAGAGAGTAATAAGGTCACCCCTGAGTCTCCTCTTCTCCAGGCTAAGCAACCCCAGCTCCCTCAGCTTCTCCTCGTAGGGCTTGTGTTCCAAACCCCTCACGAACTTTGTTGCTCTTCTCTGGACTCGTTCCAGCAAGTCAACATCCTTCCTAAACTGAGGGGCCCAGAACTGGACACAGTACTCGAGGTGCGGCCTAACCAGTGCAGTGTACAGGGGCAGAATGACCTCCCTGCTCCTGCTGGCCACACTGTTCCTGATGCAGGCCAGGATGCCGTTGGCCCTCTTAGCTGCCTGGGCACACTGCAGGCTCATGTTCAGTCTACCGTCGACCAGCACCCCCAGGTCCCTCTCAGTCTGACTGCTCTCCAGCCACTCTGACCCCAGCCTGTAGCTCTGCATGGGGTTGCTGTGGCCAATGTGCAGAACCCGGCACTTGGATGTGTTAAATCTCATGCCGTTGGACTCTGCCCATCTGTCCAGCCTGTCAAGGTCCCTCTGCAGAGCCTCTCTACCCTCCAGTAGATCAACTCCTGCCCCCAGCTTGGTGTCATCAGCAAATTTACTGATGATGGACTCAATGTCCTCGTCCAGATCATCAATAAAGATGTTAAAGAGCATGGGGCCCAGTACTGATCCCTGGGGCACACCACTAGTGACTGGCTGCCAGCTGGATGTGGCACCATTCACTACCACTCTCTGGGCTCGGCGCTCTAGCCAGTTCCTAACCCATCATAGTGTGCTCCCATCCAAGCCATGGGCTAACATCTTGGCCAGGAGTTTGCTATGGGGAACGGTGTCAAAGGCCTTGCTGAGGTCCAGGTAGACTACATCCACAGGCCTCCCCACATCCACCAGGCGGGTCACCTGATCATAGAAGGAGATCAGGTTGGTCAGGCAGGACCTGCCCTTCCTAAACCCATGCTGACTGGGCCTGATCCCTTGGCCATCCTCTAAGTGTTGTGTGATTGCACTCAGGATGACCTGTTCCATAATCTTTCCTGGCACTGAGGTCAGGCTGACAGGCCTGTAATTCCCTGGCTCATCCAACCGGCCCTTATTGTGGATGGGTACCACACTGGCCAGCTTCCAGTCATCTGGGATCTCTCTAGTGAGCCAGGACTGATGAAAAATCATGGAGAGTGGCTTGGCCAGCTCATCTGCCAGCTCTCTCAGCACCCTAGGATGGATCCCATCTCGTCCCATGGACTTGTGGGGGTCTAAGCTGCTGAGGAGAGCTCCTATCACTTGCTCTTGGAACACAGGGAAACTATGCAACTCCCTAGCTCCTTCTGCCAGCTCTGCAGGCCAGCTGTCTGGTAGACGTTCTTTCTCGCTAGTAAAAATTGAGGTAAAGAAGGTGTTAAGTACCTCTGCCTTTTCCTCATCCTGTGATACAACATTTCCCTCCATGTCAACCAAGGAGTGGAGGTTGTCCCTGCCCTTCCTCTTGCTATTAATATATTTATAGAAGGACTTTTTGTTGTCCTTCACATCAGAGGCCAGTTTGAGGTCCAAATGTGCTTTTGCCTCTCTAATTTTCCTTCTACATGCCCTAGCAACCTCTTTAAACATCCCATGGGTTGCCTCCCCTTTCTTCCAAAGATGATACACCCTCTTTTTTTCCCTTAGTTCTGTTAAAAGTTCATTACACAACCAGGCTGGCCGTCTGCCCCGGCAGCTCCTCTTCCGGCACATTGGCACAGCCTGTTCCTGAGCCTTCATCAGTTCTTTCTTGAAGTAGGTCCAGCCCTCCTGGACCCCTTTATTTTTAAGGGCTTTCTCCCAAGGAACACTCTGAATTATTTCCTTGAGCAACCTGAAGTCCGCCCTCCAGAAGTCCAGAGTGGAGGTCTTCTTGCTGCCCCTCTTAATTTGACCAAATACCGAAAATTCAATTATCTCGTGGTCGCTGGCCCCTAAACAGCCTCCGACCACCACATCACCCACCAGCCCTTCCCTGCTGGTGAAGAGGAGGTCAAGCATAGCCTTGCCCCTGGTAGGCTCACGCAGTACCTGGGATAAGAAGCTGTCCTCCATGCATTCTAAGAACCTCCTAGACTGTCTCCTCTCTGCTGTGTTGAGATCCCAGCAGATGTCAGGCAGGTTGAAGTCACCCATAAGGACAAGGTCAGGAGATCTTGAGACAGCCTTAAGCTGTCTATAGAATGCTTCGTCGACATCATCCTCCTGGTTGGGTGGTCTATAACATACTCCAACCAGGATGTCTGCCCTGCTGGTCTTCCCTCTAATTCTTGCCCACAAGCATTCAACCTGATCGTCCCTAATCTCTAGTTCAATGGCATCTAGTGCCTCCCTGATGTACAGGGCCACCCCTCCACCCCTTCTTCCTTGTCTATCTCTCCTGAAGAGCCTGTAGCCGTCAATTGCAGCACTCCAGTCATGTGAGCTATCCCACCACGTCTCTGTGATGGCAACTACGTCATAACTTTCCTGCTGTAACAAGGCTTCCAGCTCCCCTTGTTTGTTTCCCATGCTTCGTGCATTAGTGTACATGCACCTCAGCTGGGCTGCTTGTTTGGCCTCTGACCCTAGCTTACTGCCCCCAGACTCTTGCCTGAGGGGACTAGTTTCAGCCCCTTCCCCCTTCGAAACTAGTTTAAAGCCCTGTCAATGAGAGCTGCCAGTTCCCTCCCCAGAATCTTTTTACCTTTGGGGGACAGGCCATTATCATATATTGTGATCTTTCCCCTTCTTTGGGACAGAAGTACTCCATCTGTTGCCAGGTGGCCTGGTGCAGTAGAAAGTTTACCAAGATCAAAAAACCCAAAATTCTTTTGTCTGCACCAGCCTCTAAGCCACTTGTTGACTATGGCTGCTGTCCTGTTCCTTGTGGTATTCCCTCCTGCAACTAAGGGTATTGAGGATAAAATTATTTGAGCACCTGACCCCTCAACCAGATCTCCCAGGGCCCTGAAATCATTTTTGATAGCCCTGGGAGTTCTGATTACAACATCATCATTCCCTATCTGTGTAAGTAGCAAAGGATAATAGTCAGAAGGCTGTACCAGCCTGGGCAGCCTTCTGGTAACATCATTAATTTGGGCTCCAGCGAGACAACAGAGTTCCCTATGAGATGGGTCTGGCCGACAAATGGGGCCCTCCATTCCCCTCAGAAGTGAATCGCCAATAACAATTACCCTCCTCTTTTTCTTGAGGGAGCCGGTCCTGATGCCAGGGGAGGGTTGTTTAACCTTAGGCTGCTTTGCCTTAGGCCGTTTAACCTTAGGTTGTTTACCCTTAGGCTCTTTAGCCTCAGGGAGAACCCCAGATGGTGTGTTCTCTGGCAACAGGACCACCTCACCCTCGATCTCCAGTGCCCCATACCTGTTCGTCAAGAGCAGTGGGGAAGGCGTGGGAAGGCAAGGAGGCTTAACCTTGTGTCTTTTGAGAGGAACCTGTGTCCATTCCCCTCTGCTTTTTGGGTAACCAGCCTCTGCTGTGGGAGCCTGCAGGGCCTGCTTACTCTGGTTCATATCTTTCCCCCTCTGGTTTATCTCTTTCCTCTTCTGGTTCATCTCTTCCCTACATTTCCTTACACTTTTAAGACTAGCAACCTCATCCATTAGTCTGGCCACCAGATTAAGTAGGTAGTCAATCTGCTCACACCTTATGCAAGAGTTACCCCTACTACTCTGCATCTCAAGAGCCAGGCTCCAGCACTCTCTACAGCCAGATACCTGGACAGCTACCTGCTTATGTTCTTCCTCAGTCTGGGTCGACACTGACTTTTTTAGGGAGTTTTTGCTACGAGTTACAACCATGATTGTCCCTGACCACAGCACCCACTAGAAAAAGAAAGGAAAAAGAGAAAAAAAATAAAAAAAAAAATTAAAAAAAAAAAAACAAAGAAAAAAAAAGAAGTAGCGAAACCGCGACAATACAGGCTTCCCGACGAATGGACCCCTTGCGCGCGACTGCAAACCGCGTTTAAATCAGCCGGGGGTGACGCAGTGATCACGAGCCCCAGTGGCGTGAAGAGACGACTCCCACCGACCTCGCGGCGTGCTCAGGGGACGTTCTCAGCTCCGGCGACCTCCGCAGCCCAACAGGAGAGAGTCGGACGGTCCCCGGTGGCTGCAGGTCCCGGTGCGGTCCCAGCACGGCTTCCCGACGAAAGGACCCCTCATGCTGAGGAAGCTCCTCCTTACAGTGATCTTTCTGATGATGAAAAGAAATATGCTTTGTTCACAGAAGGTTCCTGTCAATTTGTTGGAAGTCTGCAGTGTGGAGTCCCACACTCAGAGTTGCAGAGGCAAAAGATGGAGAAGGTGAATCCAGCCAATTTGCAGACATAAAAGCTGTCCTGCTAGTTCTCAATGTAGCTGAACATGAGGGATGGCCAAAGCTTTATCTCTACACTGATTCATGGATGGTAGCAAATTTTCTGTGGGACTGGCTAAAAGACTGGAAGAAGAATGAATGGCAGAGGAAAGGAAAGCCTATTTGGGCTGCCAATCCGTGGCAAGGCATTGCTGCTCGCATTAAGAGAATTCCAGTGAAGACACATTGATGCTCACATTCCTCAGAGTAAAAATAATGAGGAACAGCAATACACCCATCAGGCAGATTTAGCTGCAAAAGTTTCTCAAGTAGATGCAAACTTGATCTTGATTGGAAACACCAAGGTGAGATCTTTCTAGCTCTGTGGGCTCATGATTCTTCAGGACATCAAGGCAGAGATGCAACCTACCTATGGGCTCATGACAGATCCATAGACATTTCCATGGATGCTATCACACAAGTCATCCATTTGTGCTGCTATTAAGCAGGCAAAGTGAATCAAGCCCTTGTAGTATGATGAACAAGGGTCCAAGTACAAGTATGGTGAAGCCTGGCAGATTGGCTACATCAGTCTACCTCATTCTCAATCTGGTAAGCAATATGCGCTTACTATGGTAGAGGCAAACACTGTATGGTTGGAAACTTATCCAGTTCCTCACGCAACTGCACCATTCACCATTCTTGGTCTGGAAAGACAAATCCTGTGGAGACATGGAACTTCAGAGAGAATTGGCAGTGGAACTCATTTCAAGAACAATCTTATAAAAAACTGTGCCAAAGAGCACAACACTGAGTGGATATTACACATTCCCTACTATGCACCAGCTGCGGGAAAGATTGAATGCTACAATGGTTTGCTGAAAACCACTCTGAATGCCGTGGGGGGTGGATCTTTTTAAAACTGGGAGAAACATCTAGCACAAGCAATCTGGTTAGTAAATAGTAGAGGTTCAGTGAATTGAGCTGGACCTGCACACTCAGATTTGCTACAAAAATTAGAAGGTGATAGAGTTCCTGTTCTTAGAGAAAAGAATCTATTGGGCAAAACTGTTTGGGTATTTTCTCCTTCAGGAGAGGCCAAACCTGTCCAAGGGGTGGTTTCTGCTGAAGGTCCTGGTCACACTTACTGGATAATGCAAGACAATGATGAAATTCAGTGTATTCCACAAAGAAATCTAACTTCAGCTGAGAGAGTTTAAATTCGGGTTGTTGTACAGATACAACATTGTGCCCATAGGAAGAATCCATGAGGAATCTATGGTGCATGAACCCTGAGAGTCCTGAGAGCCCTGAGTCACCTGAGAGTCCCTGTTCCTTTTCTTCATCTCATCTACAAAGAGACAAACTGTTTTCTGTTTCCTTGAGTTTTTAACTTTTGAATCATCTACATCTGAGATAGCTGGAATGGAAGATAATCTGAAGATAGGAACTTTACCCATTATTGTAGATATTGTTTTAGATTAGATGGATAGTATTCACAGCCAACGGAATTGTTTAGAAGGGGTGGGTTGTGGTAGTTTTAGCCTATGCCTTTAAAATTTTTTCATAGATCTTAAACAGAAAGTAGTAAAATGTAAATAAATCTAAATCACTATTGTGTGTAAAAAGGAAAATAATGATAGTTCTAAGCAATCCCATTGGAGAGTTATCTACCATAAGATTTAGTTTACAAAACAGTTTCTCTTCTCACCTCTTTGTTCTAGGAGATACTAAGTTTGTGCTTCTGCTGGCTTCTGCTTTACCTTGGCTGCATTGTTTCAGCTAAGTTCTAACTGTCTCCTGTCACTTTTATGTACAGGGAGGTAAAGGGGAACAGGGAGGGAGAAGCTATTAGCTGCCCCTGGTCTTTGACCAGGGGGATCCTTGTGCTGTTCATTAATTATAAATACATGTAAATATTGCAAATACTGTATATTTTGTACACATTAATTGCATTCCATTGTAGATCATACTTTTGCTTGTAAATACAGCTCTCATTTGCTTCCAACTGAGTTGGTCTGCCAAATTTAATGTTGGGAGGAGAATTTTCAATCCACCACTGTACAGTAACTTTATGGTAAGAGCACTTATTCCAGATTCTGTTGTGAGTTTGTCGTACAGATGATGTCCACTGCATGCCTTCTTTTCTATCTTAATTATTTTATGTTCCCCTACAAGGGCAAAAAGACAGCCTTGCAGTGTTATGGGACCAGTTGATAATACAAAGGGAAATCACATTCAAAATATGCCTCGTTTAAAAGAAAATACATTGAAACACAAACATAACATAATACTTTTGAAGGAAAAACATGTATTGTGTGTGCTGAGGAGCAAATCAGCTACCTGAAGCTGTTACAAAAATGTCATGTTTGTATCCCTTTATAATTTAACAAGATGGTACTGTTTCTGTTAGTCATCCTGCTGATAAATATAGATAACTGGAAATCTCTCACAAAAATAATTCAACATGGATTTCTCTAATATGACTTAGCAGCAACAGCAGAGTAACCTTATGCTTTGTGATTGGTATCTGATTTCAGGCACCAAAAGAAATAAGTAATTGAGAGGATACACAAATACACTGTGTTTAAGCCACATCATGATGCAGGATTTGTTTATTACAGAACACAGAAACCATGCCAGTAGTTGATGGTCAAATCAGATTCATACTGGACACTTGAAGCTTTTTAATTTATTTTCCTGTGCTAGAGAGATCATCTAAGCAGGGGGCATAGGTTATGACCTATGTCTGACTCAAAATGGGGAATGAAAGAGTACTGTTTTGAGAGTAATCAAAGTCTTTCTCTTCTGTAAGACAGAAAATTTGTTATTTTCCAAACAAAAGCCAGAGGTTGGCTTCCTTGAAACAAACACCTGCACAACTGGATGTTTTTAAGTCCAGACTGGATGTGGCTCTGGGCAACCTGATCTTGTGGAAAGTAGCCCAGGCAGGGGAGCTGGAACTAGATGGTCCTTGAGGTACCTTTCAACCCTGACAATTCTATGATTCTATGAACTCATGCATTGACATAAGACAACAGCAGGAAAGTAACTAGGGAGACCTCAGCAGAACGGCAGTAAGTTTTGTACTCACTTCTACCAGGTTGGTTCTTGAGGCTAAATATATAATGGGAATGAAATACACACTCTCTAGACAGGTCAAACAGTTGCAATGTTCTTTGCATGACTTGCTGACAGATAGCTCATTAAGCAGCACTGCATTTGACTTGAAAGGGAGAGATTTGCTCTGAACTTGCTAAACTGCTGCCAGTGGCACAAAGAAGATATAAATAGATGAGTGGAGAGCTGATGGGCCCATGGAATAACTTGCAAAGCTGATGAAGGGAAATCTATACATAACCTGAAGAAATTCTTATAAGAAAGTCTTTTCAAAGATTAAACATGAATGGATTTATTAAGACAAAATCTTTGATTCATCTCCACAGTCATCCTAGAGACACTGTGCAGGCAAACCACCTTGTCTGCATCTGAGCATGATAAGCTCATTAGCATGATAGTCCTTGGTTCAGAAATCTTATGACAGGAAAGGAAGAAGTATGCAATGCTTAACTGAAACTATGTGGGAAATTCAGGTAGTAAAATGCAATTATTTGAAAAGAAATTTTGCCAGAACACTGTATTTAATGAGGCTGGCATGGGAAAGGGCCAAAGACATCCAACAGGAAGGACAAACTGACCAGGGAGTAAAGAACTTTCAACAAGGTATAGCACTGATACTGGGTTTAATTTCCTCAAAGAGAGGAAGTCATCAAGTCACCTTGCTCAGTGTAAAAGTGCTTAGTCCAAGGTCATGAAAAGTATCTGTTGTTTTTTAACCATCACAGCTCAGGATTTTCATATGGAGATGAGAGAAATATCCTGTTCTTTGCATAAACACTTCCCTGTCTTGGGAAGATGGTTGTCAGACTTCCTTCTGTGGGCCAGTCATCTAAGACCTATCCAGGATTTGTTTTGCGTCTGGCTTTTAAATTGGTGAAAGAAAAGTAGGGAATCTCACA
Source organism: Dryobates pubescens (assembly GCF_014839835.1). Classification (NCBI taxonomy): domain Eukaryota; kingdom Metazoa; phylum Chordata; class Aves; order Piciformes; family Picidae; genus Dryobates; species Dryobates pubescens. Next base: position 44,785,337 of record NC_071657.1, read on the forward strand.
AATGTGGTAACTGCCCAACTCTCAGCACTGTAATGTGTTCATTCAGCTTTTGCTCAGAGCAGTCCCATTTAAGTCACATTTAGTTTCCCTAAGACTTATTTTCCATTGCAAAAAGATAGCCCAGTCAAATTAGGATTGATTCTAGCTTTCTTGCAAGAACTGGACATAACACTGCACAGCAAAAAGACTGCAATAGTAATGAAAGGAAATATTGGTTTAAGGAGATTACCTCCACAGTCTTAGAGGCACTGCACAATATGTCCACAGTCTTTCAGTATTGATACATTCCTGAGAAGATTGCATAACATTTCATATTTCTAGATTCTTTTCGCAGAAGCAAAGCAGAGATTTGCTGTGCTTATGAATAACTTCACACTCTGCTCTTCCCTAGTGTTTTGGCCTAGGAAACATGAATTTAGATTTTACTTGCATTCAAGCAAAAGTAATTTTAGTAGCAATAACCATATATTATTAACACCATTTACAAACTTTCTTTGCTAAGGACAGCAAACAAGCAAGAAATGTCTTTATTTTTTTCTTCATTTTCTTTCAACTAAAGCTATCTTGACAAATCTGCAGTTCCACAATCAAGAGTTGAATGATGTAATTGCCCAGACTGATCAGTGTGCCCTCCTATGCATCTTGAAAAAACAAAACCTTTAGTGATATTCAATAGCATTCAGTGACATTGGAAAGCTTACCCATGAAAGAAATAGACACTGAAATTAGAAGTTCACTGCTTTTCATTCAGAACTGATTCTGGTCCAATACTGGTTCTTTGGCTGCACTCCAAAGAATTTATAAAGCAAATACTGATCCCACTGCAAAAGATAAAAATGTCAGCTTGTGGTCTAAAATAGTTTCTACAACATGAAAAAAAATGGCCTTTAGGGCTTTTCTGTGACATCTGTAGAAATGTCAAGAAGTTAATTTTCTCTTAAAACCAATTTTGTCATATGCAGCCTTGTTTCATCACATTTTCCTGAGCATTTCTCTGATCCTTTGTTTGCCTAATGCAGACACCTTGACGTTGTCGGTAATGATAGTGTAGGGGCCTATAAACAATTTCTTGATTTTGTGATATTAATTTGATAATTTTGTGGCAATATAATTCCTACTGTAAAGAAAGCAGAGAATAGAGAATGATAGTACATTTGTAACAGTAGAATGTAATTTATAGGTGTATTTGATCTCCAGTAAACTGTGACAAACGTTTGACTGAAGAGGAAGCTATTTTTGCTGCCATGTGCTAGTATGCTGCTTTAGATATGTAGTTTGCTGAATCAGAAGTTTACTGTGGTTTGTTTTTTTTCTTTCATCAGTGACTTTAGGATTTGTGCTGTCGTGGAGGAATTTTATCCTTCTTTTCAGTGGATATCAGTGTTTTCTGTATTGTAGGATACCTTTCCAAGCATTTCTGTGAAACTGAAAAAGCAGAACAAAGGAGAAAAGCAGTTATGTTAAAGTGCTGAATATCCAGAGAGGCTTCATCTGGGCCAGTTGTGACAACTCAAGAGGTGATAGTTTTAAATGGAAAGAGGGAAGATTTAGACTAGCTACAAGGAAGGAATTTTTTACAGTGAGTGTGGTGAAACACTGGAACCATTTGCTGCAGTGTCTCATCCCTGGAAACATTCAGGGTCATGCTGGATGGAACTCTCATCTAGATGAAGATGTCCCTTGCTCACTGTAGTGGGTTAGGACTAGATGACCCTTAAGGGTCCCTTCTAACCCAAAATATACTTTGATTCTATGTATTCATTTTTCTGATTGGATTTGACGTTTTGTGTTCTCCCATGCTGACAGTGGTCCCCTCATGGCCCCATGCCTGTTGCTATGTGATATGCACCATCACTTACACATTGCCAGGCGATGCTGTGTTCATCCTTCTTTGCAGTGTGCCCCTGAGTGCTTCACTGGATCTGTTGAAACAGCTTCTCATGAAGGGTTATGTGTAAAGGCTCATAATGTGACCACCAACAAATACCACTAAAATGTGATAGCCATGTGATAGAAAACATGTTCAAAGCAGCAGCAAAATCCTGATGGTGTCTCAAGAGAATCCTGAAGAAATCAGAGCTCCTCCTGCCGCCTTTGCTCCTGGGTCATTAGGAGAGTCACACTGTCATGTTTGCCATTTGATTAAGTTAAGCAAGTTCATACTTCTCTTGTGACCATTGTGCTGCTGGCACTGCTGGCAAAAATGGAAGAGATCAGCTATGTGACCAAAGAGATCTCCAGAAGTCATGCAAGGTAGACAAGTGATGGTTTAACCTCATTTCCTATGTGTATGAAGTGATGATCTTCAATGGCATATCTGGACTATAAAAAGGTTTATTTTGTGCCTTGAAAACTTCAGAAGCCTCATCTAAAGTAATTTAATTTTATAACAATATTAGAAACCTTGCTTTTCTACAATGAATCTCTTTTTTACCCCTGAAATTCTTATTGGTTCTTAGCAGTTAAAAAATGATTCACCCAATACTTTTTAGAATTAAAGTCTATGAGAAATGTTAAGAGTTTGTTGTCTGAGGACTGCACATAACTGTCAGCCTGTGGCTTGGACAGCAGTACTCTGCATTGGGTTAGGAACTGGCTGGAAGGCAGAGCCCAGAGAGTGGTGGTGAACAGTGCCACATCCAGCTGGCAGCCAGTCACTAGTGGTGTCCCCCAGGGATCAGTGCTGGACCCCATCCTCTTTAATATCTTTATCGATGATCTGGATGAGGGCATTGAGTCCATCATCATTAAATTTGCAGATGACACCAAGCTGGGGACAGATGTTGATCTGTTAGAGGGTGGGAGAGCTCTGCAGAGGGACCTTGACAGACTGAACAGACGGGCAGAGTCCAATGGCATGAGATTTAACACATCTAAGTTCTACACACTTGCCACAACAGCCCCATGCAGTGCTACAGGCTGGGGTCATAGTGGCTGGAGAGCAGCCAGGCAGAGAGGGATGTGGGCGTGCTGGTTGATAGTAGGCTGAAAATGTGTGGGCAGTGTGCCCAGGTGGCCAAGAAGGCCAATGGCATCCTGGCCTGCATCAGGAACAGTATGGCCAGCAGGAGCAGGGAGGTCATTGTGCCCTGGACTCAGCAGTGGTTAGGCCACACCTTGGGTCCTGTGTCCAGTTCTGGGCCCCTCAGTTTAGGAAAGATGTTGACGTGCTTGAACATGTCCAGAGAAGGGTAACAAAGCTGGGGAGGGGTTTGGAGCACAAGCCCTGTGAGGAGAGGCTGAGGGAGCTGGGGTTGCTTAGCCTGGAGAAGAGGAGGCTCAGGGGAGACCTTATTGCTGTCTACAACTACCTGAAGGGAGGTTGTAGCCAGGTGGGGGCTGGTCTCTTCTCCTGGGTGGCCAGCACCAGAACAAGAGGACAGAGTCTCAAGATGCACCAGGGGAAGTTTAGGTTGGATATTAGGAAGAAGTTCTTCATAGAAAGAGTGATTGGCCATTGGAATGGGCTGCCCAGGGAGGTGGTGGAGTCACCATCTCTGGAGGTGTTTAGGAAGATACTGGATGAGGTGCTTGGTGCCATGGTTTAGTTGATTAGACGATGTTGGGTGATACATTGGACTCGATGATCTCAAAGGTCTTTTCCAACCTGGTTGATTCTGTTCTATTCTATTCTATTCTATAATGAAAAAAAACTTGTACAAATGAACTGCTCCATACTACTTCAAAACTAGGACACCCTTAATTCTATTACTTGCATGGATCAGTACTCACAGGTAGGTTCTGTGTTTTTCTATGATAAGTTCCATATTTTTGTAAGAATGTTCACATGTTTTATTCCTGGCTTTTTCTATTTTCAGTTTCATTTTTTAGAAGAAGTGTTTAAAAAAAAAAAAATTAGCAAAAGGCCTAAGTCTGATCTTTTGCCTAAACTTTTTTTCTGCCTATGCAGAAGTTCTAAGGAACTGGCAGGACTAAGACTGTCTTTGATATTTGTGGAGTAGCACAAGCCTTTCTGCCTTGGTGGGCTAAGGGGCATCATCAAGGCAAGGATAACACAAATTATTTGCATTATTTAGTTTGTTAAAAATGAAAGCATGTGAATGTCAAACAGGGAGTCTCAAACACTAAATAAGCTGAAAAGTCAGTTTTTGTCTCATTGGCATTTGGAATTACATCCAACTGAAAGCAATGATAGAATTATCCCACAAAAGTGGAAAGAGAAGCAGGGCATCTTTTTGTGGCTGTTTGAGGCTGTGCCTTTAAGGAAGGGACACTCTGGCTGAATGTTTTGTAAATATATTGTATTCTAAACGAATTTCATTGGTGGATATGTGGGAGTATGATTTTAAGATTCAGAGCAGCTGAAACTTTCAGGCAGTTCACTTCCCTTCGCTCACCCTTCTAGCTGACTGCTTCTGGGCTTCTGGCCAAAATAACAGATAAGCATTAATAAGCACTAATCTTGCTGGACTAGGCCCTTCTCTGCTCTTGTTAACTCCCCTTTTCTCTTTCTAACCCTCTTTGGGCAAGAAGGGAGGTAGGGGGGTGAAGGGGGTACAGGGGGAAGCACCTTCTACTAGGGGTTCCTATTCCTGTTTTTGTTTCATTGCTGTATATTTCTGTATATATTGTAAGTTTGGTATATTTGTGTACATAAATTCCCTGCGATCATTGCTTTGTAAATACAGCATTTTGCCCTTTTGCTTCACCAGCTGAGTTGGCTGTGGCTATTTTGCTTCTTCGTGGGGGAGGGGAAGCTGGGCCTTTCCTTTCAACCCACCACACTTTTCTTCATGGCTTTTCTTAACCTATGTAAGTGTTGCAGTTTGAGCTGGGTGCCCCCCTGGTGTGTTCACTTCCTGTGTCCAGAAGTCCAGCCCAGCGGGATGGACACAGGAAATTGTGTATTTCCTACCATAATTCTTTGCACCACTATAAGATCCAGTGCGGAGTCTAGCACGTTCTCTTTTCTTCCTCCTCCGCCAGCCGGTAACTGGGGGAGATGTCTCCTGGCTTTGGGCCTGGCTAGGCCCAAGGCCACGGGGGGATGGGCAGTCTCAGGCCTGGCCAGCTGAGACTAGCCCAGCAGAGGGAGGGGGAAGAAGGAGCCCTGAGGGTCTCGGGTGTACCCTCAGGTGGGAATGGGATGCCTCTGGGTTTGCTTTGGGATCTTTCTTTGTCACTGCGCTTTGGGTTCTCTGTCACATTCACTGCTTTCTATTTAAACTTTCATCACTTTTGCAATCCGTTTGTCTGAGTGTTTTATTCCTGCCCGTGGTGGGGAGAGAGGGGGCTGCCTCAACCCAGCACACAAGGTGCTCAGTACTTGTCAAGTTTGTGCACATCTGCATTCATTCCAAAAACACCTGTGTGTTTTTGGATCAGTTTCCATCAAACTTGACACAGCGGCTGAGTTTTCAAATACAGTCCATTTTCTGTGAACACACTGAAAATTGATGATTAGTAAGAAAGTAATACCCTCACTTGAAGAGAATTTGGGTGAATATCAGTTGTTGCATGCCTACCTTTCACCTTTCTTTTGGAGGAACCAGGCAAGATGAATACAGCACTGTCCTTGCCCAGGATGGAACCTGCCTGGGTCACCAGCACTATGAAAGAAGATGGGAGGCTGCAGAGGATTAAAGTATTTGATAGAAAGAGTGATTTAAGAGCGGAGGGAAAGGCAGAAATATGTATGAAACAAATACATTTTAGAATAAAGTCCCTAAGTGATAATCAAAGATAAACCAAGATATCTTCATTTTACCATTCTGGGACTGAGGGGAAGAAAGAAAGAAGGAGAGTTAAATTGAGATGTTGAGACAACTGTGCTGATGGAGAATATTTACAACTGACTGTGATACCTTCCTGTGATCAAGTCATAAAATCATAGAAATGTTAGATTGGGATAATCAGTTTCAGGGAGAATTTTGGATTTATTTTACTTGTGACTAGTATGGCTATATTTTATAGTTTGGTGAGGTGCCTAAAGGCCCAAATACATGTGTGTTTAAGTAGTGTTGATATTGGAAAGTCATATACGAATTAAATCTGTGGCAGCCCTTCTGGGTCGAAGGTAGTATGACTGTCCATTTTAAACTGAGAATGATCCATTTCCTCCCTTCTCCTCCCTTAAAAAAAAAACAAAAATCATCAGGAAATTGGACAAGTATCATTGTTTTAAATTACCTATATGTAATAAAAACTTTAGTTTAAGAAAAAGGAGAGAAATTCCAAGTAATGAAAAACAGTGAAGGTTTGTGAAATAGTGTGTGGTGAATGGGAATGTATGAAACCACAGAAAGAACATATTTTATTAGCAATCTAAATTGAAAAGATTGCTGGTAGGAGACCTATAAATCCAATTAAGGTACATAAAGATGCTATGTAAGTGAGAACAAATACTGCAAATGAAGAGTAGGAAATGGATAACTGCAACAAGTATTTCTTATATAGGGGCAATAACACATCATTCATATAAAACAGGAGCAAATACTTGTTTGAAGGACCACTTATATCCGAGAAAAACTCTTTGTATATAAAGTAGATAGCAGAGACAGGTTCTTGAGAAGTCTGTTCAGTTTTAAAATGGCTCCTTTCACAGACAGAGGAGCAAATGTCACCCATTAAATTAAAACTTCGATAGAAAAGCAGGCCTGAAATGAAGTGTGACTTTCAAAAAGCATTTAAATAGTGTTCAACTTCAAGTCCACTCATAGTCCTCTCATTTGAACTTTCATGAAAAAAATACTTCCTTTATGACAAAATCTTAAACACTTTGAGTGGTTATTTAGATACTATACATGCAAGCATAATAATTTTCTGTGAATATTCATAATGTTTTGAAATGTCCTTTTTCATTCTTCAGCATACAAAAGAACTTGTGCAAAAAATGTATTCACAAAGGTAAGAACTAATAGCTATAATGGCTGATTTTGTTATTCAGAAAATACAGAGAATTGTGTTAGTTTATGTCTGGATGTAAGCACTGAAAGAGAATTAATAAATGTTTTGCAAGAGTATCTGGAACAAAGTCAGGCAGAAAAAACATAAGTTTTAAAAGTACATTGATTAAAACAATATAGGTTGCAGGATATTCACAGAACTGGTTGGAAAGAGATGTACCCTGAGGCTGGGTAACTATGAGTGGCAGAGTGCCTAGTCCAGTGGTCACCAAGGCTGGTGAGAGGCCTTGAGCACAAGCCCTATGAGGAGAGGCTGAGGGAGCTGGGATTGTTTAGCCTGGAGAAGAGAAGGATCAGAGGCGACCTCATTGCCCTCTACAACTACCTGAAGGGTGGTTGTAGCCAGGTGGGGGTTGGTCTCTTCTCCCAGGCAACCAGCACCAGAACAAGGGGACACAGTCTCAAGTTGTGTCAGGGGAGGTTTAGACTCGAGGTGAGGAAAAAGTTCTTCACTGAGCGAGTCATTCGTCATTGGAATGGGCTGCCCAGGGAGGTGGTGGAGTCGCCGTCCCTGGAGGTGTTCAAGGGGAGATTGGACGTGGCGCTTGGTGCTATGATCTAGTTGTGAGGTCTGTTGGAACAGGTTGGACTTGATGATCCTTGGGGTCTCTTCCAACCTTAGTTACTGTGATACTGTGATACTGTGATACCTCTAATTTCTTGGAATTTCACCCCTGAGCAAGTGCAAAATCCTGACAAACTGGTGAAATATTTGGAAAAAGTCTGTTGTCAGCCCAGAAGATCCCAGGAGACAGAAATCACTGTGATGTGTTTGGGCCTGTCGCATGCCTGTCAATCTGTTCTCACCACTGTTCAGAGTGCTTAGGGGCAAAAGAAGGAGATCAGGTTGGTCAGGCAGGACCTGCCCTTCCTAAATCCATGCTGGCTGGACCTGAGCCCTTGGCCATCCTTCAGGTGCGCAGTTATTGCCGCCAGGATAATCTGTTACATCACTTTCCCTGGCACTGAGGTCAGGCTAACTGGCCTGGAGTTTCCAGGTTCCTCCATCCAACCTTTCTTGTGGATGGGGACCACATTGGCCATTTTGCAGTCATCTGGGACCTCACCGGTGAGCCAGGACTGGAGGAAAATGATGGAGAGTGGCTTGGCCAGCTCATCTGCCAGCTCTCTCAGCACTCAAGGATGGATCCCATCTGGTCCCATGGACTTGTGAGTGTCCAAGTAGCTCAGCAGGTCCCGAACTAATTCCTCATGGATTTCCAGGGCATTACACTGCTCCCCGACCCCATCGCCCATCTCAGGAGGCCACTCGTCCTGAACTCCTGCCTTGCTGTTAAACATTGAGGCAAAGAAGGTATTCAGGACCTCAGCCTTTTCCTCGTCTTCAGTCACAGTGTTCCCCTCCAGGTCTAATAAGGAGTGGAGGTTCTTCTTGCCCTTCTTTTTAGTGTTAATATATTTGTAAAAATGCTTTTTATTGACTTTCACAGAGGTGGCCAGCTTCAGTTCCAACTGGGCCTTTGCCTCTATAAGTTTGTTCCTACATAATCTAACAACTTCCTTAAACATATAATGAGAAAACTTCCCTTCCTTCCAAAGGTGATACAGCCTCTTTTTTCCCCTTAAATCCTCCAGGAGCTGCTTTCTCATCCAGGCTGGTCACCTTCCCCGCCAGCTCATCTTTTGGCACATGGGAACTGCCAGTTCCTGTGCCTTCAAGAGCTCCTGTTTGAAGTAGGTCCAACCCTCCTGGACCCCTCGGTTCATGAGGGTTGATAACCAGGGAACTTTACAAAAAAGTTTCTTAAACAGACTGAAGTTTGCCCTCCGGAAGTCCAAGGTGAAGGTTCTGTTGGTGCTCCTCCCTATCTCCCTGCATATTGAAAACTTCACTATCTCATGATCACTGCACCCTAGGCAGCCTCCCACCATCATGTCTGCCACCAGCCCTTCTCTATTGGAGAACAGCAGGTCAAGCAGAGCCTGACCCCTGGTAGGCTCACATATCAGCTGCATCAGGAAGCAGTCCTCCATGCACTCCAGGAATCTTCTGGACTTCCTCCTCTCTGCTGAGTTTAAGTTCCCAGCAGATATCTGGCAGGTTGAAGTCACCCACAAGGAGATGATCTTGAGACAGCCTCCAATTGCTTATAGAATAATTTGTTAGCCTCCTCACCCTGGTTGGGTGGTCTGTAACAGACTCCAAGCAGGATGTCAGATTTGTTAGGCTGCCCTCTGATTTTAACCCACAGGCCCTATGAGGAGAGGCTGAGGGAGATGGGATTGTTTAGCCTGGAGAAGAGAAGGCTCAGGAGGTGACCTCATTGCCCTCTACAGCTACCTGAAGGGTGGTTGTAGCCAGGAAGGGGATGGTCTCTTCTCTCTATCAACCAGGACCAGAACAAGAGGACACAGTCTCAAGCTGCGCCAGGGGAGGTTTAGACTCAAAGTGAGGAGAAAGTTCTTCACTGAGCGAGTCATTCATCATTGGAATGGGCTGCCTAGGGAGGTGGTGGAGTCACCATCCCTGGAGGTGTTCAAGAGGAGATTGGATGTGGTCTAGTCATGAGGTCTGTGGAGACAGGTTGGACTCAATGATTCTTGAGGTCTCTTTCAACCTTAGTTATACTGCGATACTGTAATATACAGAGCCACCCCTCCTCCTCTTCTCCCTCGCCTGTCTCTCCTAAAGAACCTGTAACCCCCCAGTGTAGCACTCCAATCGTGTGTGTTATCCCACCATGTTTCTGAGATGGCGACTATATCATAGCACCGTGGTGGACCAGGACCTCCAGCTCGTCTTGCTTATTGCCCAGGCTGCGTGCATTGGTGTACATGCACTTCAGCTGGGCTCCTGACTTCTCAATTAACCCTAATTTGTCCCCTACGCTTTCTTCTGCAGAGGGACTGATTTCCTCACCCACCCACTTCAGACCTAGTTTAAAGCACTCCTAACGAGCCCTGCCAACTGTAGTGCTAGGACTCTCTTATCCTTTCTAGATAATTGCACCCCATCAGGACCCAGCAGGTCAGGTGCAGTAAAAGTTGCCCCATGATTGAAGAAACCAAAGTTCCGCTGCTGGCACCATCCCCTGAGCCAATTGTTGATGGTGTGGGTTCTCCCGTTCCTCTCAGTGTACACCCCTGCCACTAAGGGAACTGAGCAGAACACCACTTGAGCTCCTGCCCCATCAATCAATTGTCCAAGGGCCTTGAACTCCTTTTTAATCACCCTGGTGCCCTTCTTGTCAATTTCATCACTCCCAGCTTGTATTACCAGCAGAGGGTAATAGTCAGAGGGCTGGATTAACTTTGGGCTTGCTCCTTGCAATGTCCCTAACCCACGCCCTGGGTAGGGAGCAGACCTCCGTGTGGGATGGGTCGGGATGACATATGGGTCCCTCAGTACCCACCAGGAGAGAGTCCCCAACAACTATAACCCTTCCTCTTTTCTTTGTGGAGCTGGTCATTATAGCTGTTGGGGACTGCTTGGCCTTAGGCTCCTCTCTGGATGGCTGCTCCTCAGCCCTCTCATCCCCACTGCCCTCAGCCTGCAGGGCCTCATATTTATTATGCAAGGGCAGCAGAAGAGGAGGAGAGGGCTGGGATGGATTTCTCTTGCCACCCCTGGCAGGGACCTGTATCCATCCCTCCCCATTTCCAGAGACCCTTCCCTCAGCAGGGGAGATCTGCAGAGCCTTCTCCCACAAATCTAACTCCCTTTCACTTTCCCTTATTGACCTCAGCCTAGTTACCTCCTCCTTCAGCTCGGCCACTTCATCCTTCAGCTCCTCCACCAGACTGAGGAGAAAGTTCACCTGGTCACACCTGACACAGGTGTTCTCTCCTTCCCCCTCTATTCCAAGTGCCAGGCTGAAGCACTCTCTGCAGCTGGCAGCCTGGACTCCAGCATGCTGATGAAGCAACTCTGTCTGGGTAGATTCTGTTCTTCTACCCTCCGTCCGAGTGACGACCATGGTGCAACGTTTGAGTGATTTTTTATTTTTTTTTTTAATGCAAGAAGCCAAAAGGCTCTCAAAACAAAATGGTGCTGTGTCACAGCCTGGGCGGGATTTAAACCTCCCGCGGCTGACATCACACTCCCATTCCTGCTCAGGCTCGTGAGAGCACAATCCTGTCGGACCCCCTGCCTACCAGGAGTCCTCTCAACCCGCAAAACCCCAAAAGGAAGGCAAAAAGCCAAGCAGAAAGCTCACGATTCAAGCGGTGCGGTGCTGAAGTGGCTGTCCCGATAGGCTCTCAAACCATTTTATTTTTTTCCCATCCCAGAAAAAAAACCCAACCAAACAACAGGGTGGAGGGCTTGCGAGTGCTTTGCCCTCCCTGCAGGGCATTTTCCCCCTGGGAAATTGAGTCTGTTCCACTACCCCCTCCCTGCCCAGCTAGGTTATAAAAGGCAGTACGTTGCAGCCATTAGCTCTCTTTTTTGGCCTCTGCATCTCCTGGACGAGAGCTACTGCGGCTGCCTTCCTGCTCCTCTGCCACATGGTCAGGCCTGATCCTTCTCCCTACTGCCTCTGCACCTCTTCAGAGAGAGACTGGTTTTATATTCTTTTTTCTTTCCCAACCATCCATCCTTGTTCCTTGCCCTTGTGAACCTTACCTTGCTTTCAGCGTGGGGGTTGGACTCAATGATCTTTGGAGGTCCCTTCCAACCTCTAACTGTTTGTGATTTGGTGATTCTGTGATCAGTAATTTGAATCCATTAATGCTAGAATTTTAATTTACAATCAATTTCATATGACATGGTCTCAGTACCAAGGGACAAACATAGTTCCATTTTCCCCTTCACTTTCTTTTCCAAGTAATATTTCTCAAAATTGATTTTTTTTGTCTTTATTTGAGTAGTTTGCAATTCTAATAGGCTGATTTTTTATCTGGCTGCTTCAGCACCAGCTGTAAAGATGAACCATATTGAACATTTTATTAAATCTTCTACTATATTAATTTAATTTGTTTTAGACACTGTTGAAAACTATCCAACAAGTGCTTTTTTTTTTTGTTTAAATAACAAAAATCACACACAGCTTATGTATAAGGTTGCCTCGTACAGACAAACCAATGCTTGCTTAGTATGATAGGGAAGAGATAAATGCTTCTCCATTTGCAAAAATGTACATAAAAAGTCTCTCTTTTTCTCTTTTTGTTTTTGTTTACTTTGTTTTGTTATTTATCAGAGGCTGTGCTTATCATGCCTTCAGGATGTATTTGGGAATTAAATCAAAGGTGGTGGTTTTCTACATTTTGCCTTTGCATTTCAGGGCAGTAAATCAAGTGGATCTATAGTACAACTCACATGTTGTGATTAATAAGGTGGGGTTGTAAACAGTAATAAAGAGAAAAATTAAACCTGTGGCATGCCATCTCAGTTATCTAGAGGCTGTATCCTCTGTGAAATGCAGTCATGAGCACACACAGTCTTTGTAATTCCATGGTGAATTCCTGTTTTATAGTAATGCAGTATTCACTTGCCTAGATAAGGAGAAGGTCTTGTGGTTTGAAGCAACAGGATTTTCTGGGAGTCTAGATGCCTGGTTGTGGTGGTTTAGGCTGGGTGCTGGCCCAGATGCCACTGCGCAGGCCACACCTGGGAGGTCCCAAGGGGTGGGCCCAGCCCAGGGGGTGGTCACAGGGACCAGGTATTCCATTCCCATAATGCCCTGCTCCCCTACAAACAGGCCATGCGGGGTCTTCACTTCCTCTTTCATCCCCTGCTGCTGCCTAGGTAACATGGCGTGAGCTGCCTCCCTTGGGCCTGCTCAGGCCCAAGGCTGGGTTGGGGGCAGGGGAAGAAAGAGCCCTGGGGGGGGTTGGGTGTACCCCCAGGTGGGGATGGGATGTTCTTGGGTATGTTCTGGGATCTCTCTCTTTGTCATGCTGCTTGTGGGTCTCTGTAAAACTTTCATTGTTGTTTATTGTTGTTTTCCTATTTAAACTTTCCATCACTTTTGCAATCCGTTTGCCTGAGTCGTTATTTCTGCCTGTGGTGGGGAGGGGACCTGCCCCAACCCATTACACTGGTAGTAGGAGCATTCAGGAAGGAAATGCATATGACCATGTCACCTGAGAGGAAGAAGGTCTAGCCATGAACCACAGATGACTGTTTCTGCTTGATATATGCTCTTTTCATAGCTCAGTTTTCCTCTTCTTTTTCATTCAGTCACATGGCAAGGTTGTGAGTTCCAGCCTGCAGTGTGCAGGACTGTTCACACTGGGCAGCATGGTCCTCCCTCCTTTTTTTCTCTTCCAACCTGGTTTATTCTATGTATTTTCTATTCTATGTATTTTTTCTCTAATGTTTTCTGACTACAAAATTGTATCGGAAATCTGAGATAAATATACTCTTGCCAGAAAAGTGCCTCTACTGCTTCTCAAAATACAGTCCTCATGTCATGATGGCAGTGCCTAAAGGTGGAAACTCTTCCATGGCTTTACCTTCCCACCCTTCTGGTATCCCTTTTCCTTATTGACACCATCTCCCTCTCCTTGGGAACCTCATCCTGAATTGTTCCTTTCAGATCAATTGTACTGCAACAGAACTACCAGGATCAAAATAACCTTGAGAGGCAAAAAATTGCATAGAACTTTTAAAAAAAGAAGTATTTGTTTCCACAGTTGCTTTAATAAATAAGGTCAGACTAATCTACAGTGAGTTAAAAACACCACAGAAAATTTGAGAGTGCAGTAAAGGAAAATAAAACAAAGACAAAGAATTACAAACTCACTGCTACTGTAGTTTTGTTTCAGGAAAATTAACCTGTCCTATAATTTGACTATTATCCCTAAACTGAATTTTGGGTTTTATTGTTTTTCTTTTAGTGCTTTTAGCTTCAGTTGAGTAGCTAAGTGTGAGGAAATATACTACAGTATCATTTTTGTATGGAGATTAGCTTGAATGGGTTTTATTTTCCTCATAATTAATCAGCCTGTATAGTGCTGTGTTTTAGAATGGTATTCAAAACAGTGTTTATAACATACCAATGTTTATTCATTGATCAGTGGGCCTATGACACATCAGGACATTGAGGAAAAGATGCAACATTGTGATTGAGGTAATTGGTGTAACTAATTGAGACTCTGGCACACAGGTTATGCTTTGAATGCAGAACATGCCAGAGTCAAGAAAGACAAGCAGGTAAAGCTTACCTTTCTCACATGGAGTATGATACATAAGATGTTAATATGGGGCGGTTTAGGGGACTCATGTCACACTGCCACAAATATTCCAAGGCAGATGCCACTTTCTTACAACAGTGGATGAAACTACCTGACTGCCAGAAACATACCATGGAAATATGCCATGTGATCCATACTGCTGCCTGAAACACCATCCATGGTGCTTGAAAATCAAGCCTCACAGCGGCAGAGAACTCCAGAAAGAAACCCATTGGACTATGAGACTCATAGATACCTGGGCTTATCATTTCTCCCATCTCAACAGGTGTGGAGTGAGTGAGTGAGCTACTGTGTGGTCTTTAAGAAGCTTGCTGTTGAAGGTGTATATTCACGAAGGATACCTGGGCTGTAACTATTTATTGGCTCATTTTAGAAAATAATTTGCATTGCATACTTTCATTCTGTGGAGAAAGCTTACATACTATTCCTAGTGCAAGTGTCTTCCTTATTTCAGCAGACAGGTGTTCATTGGAGAAGATACTATATACTGGGTTCTCTCAGTTTAAGAAGCAGAATTTGTTTTAGAAAAATAACCAGATTGTTGTTGGAGTTATGATAAAACAGGCTTAAATCTTTGCCATGAGAGGAGTAGCGTTTGCATTTTGGACACATTTTTTTGTTAGGACTGAAGAGTTGAAATAGATGGCAATAGTGCTGGTGGACATATCTCCCTTTTCATTATGTAATGCCTTTTACTTTACACATGAAGAAATAATTCCAATTCAGTTAAAACAATATTTTAATTGTGAATTTAAAAAAAATAAATTTAAAATATAATGATTAGTCACTAGGTAAAAAAAAAAAATTAAAAAACCCACAATGACACAACATTTTTTATGCGGCTTTATTTGAAAGGAAATTAGCCAAAAGCAGAATTCAGTGATGATGTTGTCTGTAATGGATGAGATAATGCCATGATTACAGTAAAAGAATAATTTGAAGTTTGAAAACTTAAAAATGCGTAGACAATTGTTAAATGAAAAAAATTATTAAAATAAAGTCATTGCATCCCTCTGAATTCTAGTTTACACACAGAGACAGAGACATATATTCATACATATATGAAACTAAGACTGCAAATTTTCCAAGAAGATGTTTTGAACTTGGAATACCAGACATGGTTTAAACAAACTTTTCTATCCAACACAGGTGTGGGTCAACCTGTTGGTGTAAATAGGTTGGTTAAATTAAAGCAAATAAACAATGTTAAGTATAGCAGACCCATGCTCTTTACAGTAAAGCTAATAGACAGCATCTGTGCATCCACTATACAGTGTTCAGACTAACTGACAACCACCTTAAATAAATAGATTAACGTCATTTGTGCAACTGGAAGAAAGTTCTCAGTTTATTTCAAGCAATGAGGCATCTGTGGCTTTTTGTCTTAAGATAATATAGCCATATCTTTTGTGACTGTTCTTTCAGGTCTGATAGCCCCTTTCCAGAGCTGCAGAGTGGATAAAAATCCCTCTTATCTACAAAATAGAAGTTGGTTCTTTTCTGAGAATCAGCAGTTCCCATTTGAATTCAAAGAAAATACAAGCACGTGCAGGAGCAAAGATCTGAAGCTGGTAACAACTGAAAGGAGAGGTTATCTCCCAGAGCCACCTCTTACTGGTTTTGTACATTACACATATAAAAATTGATTTTTAAGGTAAAAATGTTGCAGAGATCTATTTGAATATGCTAAATAAGAAAAACTTGGGAGGTAAAAATATTCAGATATGTGTTGAGGATGATGCACAGTTTGATCTCACTGACATAACAAAAAATTATGACCTCCCTCATAACTTTATATTTGTGCTATATTTTAACATTAAGACTGTTGCTTACTGTACTACACACAGAGCAAGGAGGCTAGGGCTCTGAAGAGTGTGCACTAAAGTCTTATAACACTTTAGAAGCAGAGACTTGAAGAACTGCAAAAACTATTATGTACCAAGAGAAGGAAGAACCTGAACTATTTCCCTTATCAGGTTTAGAAGGCCCTTAATGGAAAATAACATGTAGGAGAAATGACAGCCAGAGACCTGACTGTTTGCAAATATCCAGGGCTCTAGAGGGAGGACTATTCCTAGATCTGGAGTATTCATGATGGAAAAGAAGGAACTGCCATCTTGAAAACAATGTAGTATCATAGTATCAGTCAGGGTTGGAAGGGACCACAAGGATCATCTAGTTCCAAGCCCCCTGACACGGGCAGGGACACCTCACACTAGATCAGGCTGGCCAGAGCCTCGTCCAGCCTGGTTTTAAACAGGGACGGTGCCCCAACCACCTCCCTGGACAACCCATTCCAGGGCTTCACCACTCTCATGGGGAAGAACTTCCTCCTCACATCCAGCCTAAATCTCCCCACCTCCAGCGTCATTCCATTCCCCCTAGTTCTATCACTACCTGATAGCCTGAGAAGTCTCTCCCCAGCCTTCTTGGAGGCCCCCTTCAGATACTGGAAGGCCACAACTAGGTCACCTCAGAGCCTTCTCTTCTCCAGACTGAACAGCCCCAACTCTTTCAGTCTGTCCTCACAGGAGAGGTGCTCCAGCCCTCTGATCATCCTCATGGCCCTTCTCTGGACACATCCCAGCACGTCCATATCCCTCTTGCAACAGGGGCTCCAGAACTGGACGCAGTAGTCCAGGTGGGGTCTCACCAGAGCTGAGTAGAGGGGGAGAATCACATCCCTTGACCTGCTGGCCACACTTCTCTTGAGGCAGCCCAGGATCTGATTGGCTTTCTGGGATGCAAGTGCACACTGAGAGCTCATGATGAGCTTCTCGTCCACCAGCACCCCCAAGTCTCTCTCCTCCGGGCTGCTTTCCAGCCAGTCACTGCCCAGCCTGGATTTGTGCCTGGGATTGCCTCGACCCAGATGCAGGACCCTGCACTTGGTCTTGTTGAACCTCATGAGGTTGGCTTGTGCCCACCTCTCCAGCCTGTCCAGGTCCTTCTGGATGTCATCCCTTCCCTCCAGCTTGTCTGCTGCACCACACAGCTTGGTGTCATCAGCAAACTTGCTGAGGGTTCACTCAATGCCACTGTCCTTGTCACCGACAAAGATGTTGAACAAGCCTGGTCCCAGGATTGATCCCTGAGGGACTCCGCTTGTCACTGGCCTCCACTTGGACATGGACCCATTGACAGCCACTCTTTGGGTATGGCCCTCAAGCCAGTTCTATACCCATCTAGTGGTCTAGCCATCAAACCCATGTATCACCAGTTTGGAGACCAGGATGTGGTGCGGGACAGTGTCGAAGGCTTTGCTCAGGTCCAGGTAAACAACATCAGTTGCTCGCCCCTCAGCTATTAATGTTGTCACCTGTTCATAGAAGGCCACCAGCTTGGTCAGGCAGGATTTGCCCTGGGTGAAGTCATGATGACTGTTCCAAATCACCCCTTCTCTATTCTTCTGAGTCAGTAGTGCCTCCAGGAGGACCTGCTCCATGATCTTTCCAGGCACAGAGGTGAGACTGACTGGCCTGTAGTTCCCTGTTTCCTCCTTCTTACCCTTTTTGAAAATGGGGGTAATGTTTCCCCTTTTCCAGTCCTTGGGGACTTCCCCAGACTGCCATGACTTTTGAAATATAATGGAGAGGGGTTTAGCAACGTCATATTATTCTCCAAATTTCAAATATAATATTTTTGAAGGACAGTGATTTCATAAAAACAGAGGAAAACAGGAAAACTGGAACAAGAAATTTAACTGAAAAAACCCACAATTTTTAGTTTGTATTGACAAAAACCTATCTGAGAAGCTAGCAATACCTGAATGCATGAACTCTATCACACTTTCCACGGGCTGCTAAAAAGATTCATGGACCAGCAAAAGAATAAATCACTCAGACAGATTTATTATATTTTCCCATCTCCACCTAGCCCAGATATTACTAATGTGTTCCTCCTCAGAGGATAAGGTGCAGCAAGGAATGGCCTTTAGGCTCCATTATCAGTTTCTTTTCCTGAGAAGCATATACCTAGAACACTGATGGAAAAGTATTTCCAGATTATGCAGGATGTCCATCATTGTGAACATCTGAACATCTGACCCTTCTGGAAGGTGATAAAGATGAGGAAACATCTCTAAAATATTGAATGTGAGTGATTCTGGTGCAACAGCAGAATACAAGAAAATATGTTGTGACCTAATGCACCATCTGGTCTCTAGCAATAACCAGTTAAAACAAGAAGACTGAAAAGAGCCACTTCTCTTCCTCAAACTGTCCCACATTTGCACATTACAGTTCAATATTTTAATTGTATTTCTTCCATTGCCATAAGATTCAAACACTTTCACTCACAGCATATGGAAATTAGATTAAGTGTCCTGTATTGCTCTAGACCAAGGTATTTCAGATATAAACTAGAATATATTAATCTAAATAATCAATACTCTCTAGGTGTGCATTTAGCTCAGATTTTTTGTCTTGTTTCATCAAACATTCATATGGTCAATGAGAGTCTATAGACTTTTGAAACTGAAAAATAAAAAACTCTGATTAACTAGATCTTCTGAAAACAAAATAAAACAGAGAATGTGCTGTAGTCAGTGAAGACCATGCACCTCTCTTATTTAATTATGTTGAATAATAATAGGAAGGCTGTTTGAGTTTTCTTTCTATTCTACCCTTAGCAAAACGTCATTTTTCTGCCCAAGAGCCTTTGATAGAGCTTACGCTTTAAATCACCATTTTTCTGTGATGAAAAGTCTTTATTCCTTCCTCACTGACCTCTGCATTCACTATTCAATACATTCATACTTGCTTCAGAGCTTTGATTCAGGTTGAACAAAGTAAAGGGGCATCTTATTCTTAATTGACTTAGGTGTGATATTTCCAGTCCATTCATCTAAAAGAAGTGCACAAAAAGGCATTATTTAGAATGAAGGATACATTTTATAACCTCTTACTTAAGCATCGCTCACTTATATAGATGTGTTCTCTTTTCTCTTAACTTTGCACATCTTTTTCATTTTCATTTTGCTTTTTCTTGTCCTTGTTCTGCTCTCCTCTTCTTTTTCCTTTCTCTTTTTTCTTTTTTGACAACTACTCTTCTATAGGCACAGTGATTCTTCAGTTTATATGTAATTTATTTTTATGTACTGAAAACATACAGTAGAATTCTTGTGCAATACAATACAATGTGGATTACTCAAAAGCAGATTGCTTTTAGATATTGTATATTTTCTGAGATAATATTTGTTGTTAGAGGAGTCCTGTACAGGACAAAAAACCATGACAATAGAAGCTGTTTTCTTTCTACTACATGCTTAACAAAACATTATCAAAGTCACTGGAATTATTTCATATTTATTCATGCCTGTATGAGAACTGAATGTGCCAATTCTTTGATTAAGGATTTACATATCAAATTACAATTAATACATTTCCTTTCTGTTCTATTTCAGTGTACTCGGTGACAATACAGAGGCAATAAATCTGGCATAATGCATGTGGTATATGGAAAGATCCAATGAGAATCAGGCAAAACCAGACATACTCTATTGATCTTCTGCAAGACTGAAGCTTGGATTTGGACTGTAATTCCTGAAAAAAAAAAAAAAAAAAAAAAAAAAAAAAAAAAAAAAAAAGAAGATTTTGAAGCAGTAGGGGGTTGTTGCTGGCCCTGCACCAGTGGGGCAGTGTTCCAGTACTAATGAAGACCAAAAGGCCTTCCACTTCACCAGTGCAGAATTGGCATGTCCAGCTCGCTCCCTGCACTGCCTGTACACCAACACAGGCAGCATGGAGAATAAAGAGTAGGAGTTAGAAATCCATGTGCAGTCAAGAGGTTATGATCTGGTGGCAGTTACAGAGACATGGTGGGACAGCTCACATGACTGGAGCGTGGTCATGGATGGCTATGTCCTTTTTAGGAAAGACACATCAACAAAGCGAGGTGGTGGAGTTCCTCTCTATGTGAGGGAGCAACTATAATGTAGTGAGTTCAGCCCAGGGCTGGCTGAGGGGCAAGTTGATAGTTATTGGGGTGAATCAAGGGGCAGGCCAACATGGGTGATAATGTTGTGGGTATTTATTGCAGACCACTTGATCAGGTTGATGAAGTAGATGAGGCCTTCTACAGGCAACTTACAGCAGCCTCACAATCTCAGGCCCTGTTTCTCATGGGGGATTTTAACTACCCAGATACTTGCTGGAAGGCCTATTCAGCCAGCCATTCACAGTCCAGGAGGTTCCTCCAGTGCATTGATGATAACTTCATGATGCAAATGGTAGATGAGCCAACTAGGAGAGGAGCGTTACTGGACCTGATACTCACCAGCAAGGAGGGTCTGGTTGTAGCAGTGAAGGTTGAGGGCAGCCTTGGCTGCAGCGACCACGAGATGGTAGAGTTCCAGATCTTGTGTGTTAAGAAACAAGTAAGATCACAACACTGGATTTCAGCAGGGCCAACTTTGGCCTTTTCAAGCAATCCTAGGGGAAATCTCATGGGACAGGGTACTAGAAGGCATAGGGGCCCAAGATGGTTAGTCTTCAAGGACCTCTTCTTCCAAACTCAAGATCAGAGCATCCTACAGGGTAGGAAATTGAGAAAGGGAGCCACGAGACCTGCATGGTTGAGTAGGGAGCTGCTAACCAAACTCAGGTGGAAGGAGAGTCTACAGATTATGGAAGGAGAGGCTGGCCACTTGGGAGGAGTATAGGTCTGTTGTTAGAGGATGTAGGGAGGCAACTATGAAGGCTAAGGCCTCATTGGAATTCAACATTGTGAGGGAGGTCAGGGACAACAAAAAGGGCTTCATCAAGTATGCTGCAGGAAAAGCTAACACTAGAGGTAGTGTAGACCCAGTGCTGAATGTGATGGGTGCCTTGTTGATGGAGGACACAGAGAAGGTGTCCATAGTTTGTGTTGGCTAGGCAGAATAATATGGATGATGTCACACCATGAGAAATTATAAGGATTATTGCTCCTGAGAAAGATCAGTGGGTTTGGATTATGGTGGCAGCAATAGCTAGGCCTATATGGCTTATGGATGAGTAGGCAATGAGGGATTTAAGGTCGGTTTGGCATAGACAGATGCAGCTGGTTGTTAGTGCGCCTGATAAGGCTAGAGCTAGGAAGGGGTACTGGAAGGATTCAGAGGAGTGATTTGTTAGGAGAGTGACATATATAATGCCATATCCTCCAAGTTTCAGTAAGAGGGCTGTGAGGAATATGGAGCCTGCAACTGGGGCTTCTATGAGGGATTTGGGGACTCAGGGCAGGGCTTTTACTATGAAGGTTAATAGTAGAGCCAAGTTTGATAGAGGTGTGGTTCAGGAGTCAGTTGGGGTGGTGGGATGGGCAAGTTTGATTAGGGGGAGGTAGAGGATACCGTATGTCTGGTTTTGACTGATTCTCATTGTATCTTTCCATATTCCCTGAGGCTCCAGAGGGGAATGGAACAAAGGAGGTATTTTCCATGGTTGATGAGGACTGGGTTAGGGAACAGTTAAGTAATCTGGACATCCATAAATCCATGGGTCCTGATGGAATGTACCCAAGGGTGCTGAGGGAACTGGCAGAAGTCATTGCCAGACCACTCTCCATCATTTTTGGCAAGTCATGGCAGACAGGAGAGGTGCCTGGGGCCTGGAGGAAGGAAAATGTCATTCCAACCTTCAAAAAGAGTAACAGGGAGAACCCAGGTAACTATAGACCAGTCAGTCTCACCTCCATCCCTGGAAAGGTAATGGAGCAACTTATCCTTGGCGCTGTCCATAGGCACATCAAGGACAAGAGGGTCATTAAGAGTAGCCAACATGGCTTTACTAAAGGGAAGTCATGTTTGACCAACTTGATAGCCTTTTGTGAGAACATAATCAGGTGGATAGATGATGACAGAGCTGCGGATGTGGTCCATTTTGTTTTCAGTAAGGCACTGTGCTGGGTTTCATCCATCCTGGGGGAGGGCTGCGAGAGCCCTGCTTCCCCAAGGGACAAAAGAAACCTGATCTGGGTGAACAGAGAGGGACTCAGTTTCTCCCTCCCAGGAGGAGAGATCCCCCGGATCAAAGGTGGTCTATTCCACTCCCCCTTCCTGTCCAGCAAGCCTATAAAAAGGAAGACGTTGCAGCCATTAGCCCTTTTTGCTCCTGCCTCGCCTATTTGAAAGGACCACTACTAGCCTCCTGGTTCTGCCATGTGGTCAGGCCTGGTCTTCTCCCTGCCATACCCAAAGGACTGAAATCCACATACACTGAGGGAGATAAAGGCCATCCAAATTTGGTTTTGTATGTTTTTCTATTTATCCTTATTCCTTGTCCTTGTAAATCCTCCCTGTTACTGCTATATACATATATAGTTAAAAAATTTACTTCTCCTACTTCCAAACCTACTCCAGATTATTTTTTGATAGGTTTACCTCCTTCCTTTTTTTAACTTTTGCTCATTTTTCCTTATTAGGGAAAAAGAGGGGGGGTGGGGGAGGAATTTTAGTTTGCTACCATCTGAGCTCTTAAACTCCAGTTAAGGCTCAAACCACAACAATATGTTGGCACTCCAACGTAGGGTTTGAAAAATAATATTTTATTTGAAAAGTAATACTCTTTTTGGAAAGAAAAAATTGGAAGTAGACAGGATAATTTTGAAGACATTAATGTTCCAAGTGTTTCATGGGGTTTTGGCTGGATCTTTTGGAACCGTATGTATAAACTAAGAACTTATCATGTGGTTTGGTTAATGGTAGAGATGATGCTCCATGGGATAAATATTTTAGCAATGCAGTTGGGCATGTACCTCTTAAATTCTATGAATTTAACTGGAAGTGATAACTTGTCTGACATAGACAATTTTTCTGAAGCAGGCTTGAAACTAACAGTGTAGATAAAATTGTCTTTGAGGGAAAATTGCATTATATAACAATATAGAATAGAATAGAATAGAATAGAATAGAATAGAATAGAATAGAATAGAATAGAATAGAATAGAATAGAATAGAATAGAATAGGATAGGATAGAATTAACCAGGTTGGAAAAGACCTTTGAGATCATCGAGTCCAACACTATCTAATCAACTAAACCATGGCATCAAGCACCCCATTCAGTCTCCTCTTAAACACCTGCAGTGATGGTGACTCCACCACCTCCCTGGGCAGCCCATTCCAAAGGCCAATCACTCTTTCTATGAAGAACTTCTTCCTAACATCCAACCTAAACTTCCCCTGGTGCAGCTTGAGACTGTGTCCTCTTGTTCTGGTGCCGGTTGCCTGGGAAAAGAGATTAGCCCCCACTGGACTACAACCTCCCTTCAGGTAGTTGTAGACAGCAATAAGGTCTCCCCTGAGCCTCTTCTTCTCCAGGCTAAGCAACCCCAGCTCCCTCAGCCTCTCCTCACAGGGCTTGTGCTCCAAAACCCTCCCCAGCTTTGTTACCCTTCTCTGGACACGTTCAAGCAAGTCAACATCTTTCCTAAACTGAGGGGCCCAGGACTGGACACAGGACCCAAGGTGTGGCCTAACCACTGCTGAGTCCAGGGCACAATGATCTCCCTGCTCCTGCTGGACACACTGTTCCTGATACAGGCCAGGATGCCATTGGCCTTCTTGGCCACCTGGGCACACTGCTGGCTCATTTTCAGCCTACTATCAACCAGTACCCCCACATCCTCTCTGCCTGGCTGCTCTCCAGCCACTCTGACCCCAGCCTGTAGCACTGCATGGGGTTGCTGTGGCAAGTGTGTACAACCCTGCACTTAGATGTGTTAAATCTCATGCCATTGGACTCTGCCTCTCTGTCCAGCCTGTCAAGGTTCCTCTGCAGAGCTCTCCTACCCTCTAACAGATCAACATCTGTCCCCAGCTTGGTGTAATCTTCAAATTTACTGATGATGGACTCAATGCCCTCATCCAGATCATCGATAAAGATATTAAAGAGGATGAGGCCCAGCACTGATCCCTGGGGGACACCACTCCATTTGGTCTCATTCTTCAGTTACTAATTATGGCAGTGTATCCAAGCTGAATCTTGCAGTTACAATAATTCAACTCAGGAAATTTCTGGTAGTGATTTTAACAGCTTCCTTTGTTCACATATGCAAGAAAATTAGCTTCACAAATCCATCCAGAGGTTTACTGAAAACAAACAAATCTGTATTTTAAAGCAGTTCTTCATTAAGACTGAATAAATGTAGGAATCTGCACTTAAATTTGGTGGGAAATATTCTCAGAAATGGTCACTGGCTCATATTCTATTAAATTCCTTCTGATATCTGTGCATTCAGAATATATTTTTTCTGTGCTTGAGTTCAGTTTTTGAAAATACTATTCTTCATAGCTAATATTTACAAAAGTCTAGCTACAAAAATACTATGAATTCCCAGACCTGGCTCTCACACAGGTAAAGATATCAGTGGAGACATTCTAGGATGTATTCTGAATAAACCTTTCTGATTTTCTATCCTGACTTTGAAGATACTTGTTTATACCCCACTTTAACTTGACTGGTCACTTTTTAATATATGCATAATATATGCCATCACAGTTCACAAAGTAGTATTCAGGTGACTGATTGTTGAACACTTGACTGGAGCATTTATTTACCACACCCTTAAACATTATAGAGACTTCAGGATATGGTCAATTGTCAATTACACTGATCGAAACCCACAATCACTCCTGTGAAGCCTGTGTAATTAACCTAAAAGTACGTATGTTATATATGTGTATGTATATGTATGAAAATTTCAATGGTTAATGAAAGTATCCAGCTTACAATCACATAGTTCACATACAGTTCTGACAGTCAGGAACACTTCCAAAAGTTAACCATGATCTCAGAATAGCCAAATGGTCTGTTCAGGGAACTTATGATCCTAATTGCCTAGAGAATCTCTGAACTATCTCTAAGTTAAACCTACTCTGAAGCAGTCCCTTTTTCCTCTCCAAGACCACAGTTATTCAAGACTGTAAGAGACTAAATCTTGTCTCTCTTGATGTGAATCAATGAAGATAAAATCACCTTTGCTGCTTGCTCAGACAGTAGTTGATATGTATTGGGCAGACACCACTTGATAATGACTCTCTGGAATTTGCATAGACAAGATCATCTCTACACATCAGCTACCCCGTAAAGGGAGGATGGTGAAAAGGACAATGGATTCACCACCTGGACACATACCTAAAAAATTGTATAATGTACCTGAGCAATACTGTCTCAGGAGAAGGAAAAGACCTGGGCAATGCCTGCTCTGAAGGAAAACAAAGAAAATACCAGGAGAGAAAAGGACAGAGACATCACCATGTAGCCTGGAAGAAGCAGACCAGGAGGAACCCTCTCTCTGTGTCCTAAGTTCCACCTTCTGCAACTCATGGAGCTGAAGAGGCTGCTCAGAGAAGGACTTGGACTTTGGGATCTCTCGCTCCCCTCCTCCAGTGGAGGACAGCACAGCCAACAAGCATGACCTCTCCTCCATGCCAAAGTGGCAGCACACTTCCTCCGCCGACCCAAACCTTCTTGGGGAGGTTGGTGGTAATATAATACCTTTCCTCTCCTCTCTACCTCTTGTCACTCTCTCTCTCTCTGTTTTTTCTCTCTCTCTCCCTTCTTCTGTTCTGTCCACTTTAATCTGTTAATAAACAGCCTCACTGTTGATCTTTTGCCCTCATTTGTGCCTCTAATTTCATAACACAGGAATATTCAAAAGAACTGAGTCTCTTTCCCATTCTGGAATGAGACAGAAAACCCATACCTACTACTGCTGTAGGAACAAAGGAAGGATAATGCAGGATACTTTTAAGGTAGAAAATTAAATTCAGCTCTGGTGTGCAAGCTACAACGTAGCTTTAGCCACCTCCTATGTCACCTTTTTCCTTCTTGCTGTGCTGTTAACAGTAGAGAATTTACTCTGGTTACATGATAGGCAACAGTTCTCTAGAAAGAATAATAATTTCAGCACTGACTTCCTCTCCTGAGGACAAAAAATTATTTCTAGAGGTATTTCAAAAAACATTTTTGGTCAGGAGCTTAGGACTGGGCAAAGATTCTGCTGATTAGACTAGTTTTGGGGGTTTTGTTACCTACTTACTGGTTGGTTGCATGTTGTGTGTTATGCTGGATGGTAAAAGTTGCATTTTTATCACATGCTTACTTTAACTAAGTGAAAGAAGATAAAGTCTGTGAGCACGTACAAAAGTAAACTAATTGTGTTTATTCAGAATATTTAAAAAATCTTGGTCTGTGGAAAAATAGTACAGAAGTCCACCAGGAGATGTGACCATTAGAGGTATGGAATGGAATGTGAACAAGCCTATAAATTCTTCTCTGACACACAGAATTTTTATATTATAACAGACTGCTTTGCATTGAATAAGAATAGCTTAGTGGGGGTCAAATCTAAGTTCAGATAAAAAAAAAAAATCTGTGCTTAAAACATTCCTAGAGATAAAAAAAAAATTAAAAAGATGAGTGGTAGACACACATTGACTGAGTTACTAGTGCTTTTTGCATAATAACCAACTAATTTGCTCTATTGAATTGATAACCAAGAATATTTTTGATAGTTGTCTGAAATAGTAAAAATACAAGCTTAGAGACTACTAGAACTATTTTTCAGTAATAGAGTGGAACTTAAATAACTTACATGGTATTGTTGAAATTCAGTAGCAATAGGTTATCAACTCTGTCTTTTTAACACAAAATATTTAACATAATGATAAGTATAGTGTGCAGGACTGCATATTTGTATGGAAAGAGAACTTATGTTGTTCAGTATCTATGCTGAATGCTGTAACTATGATATGTAGTACACTCTTCTGTGATTAGAAAATACTGGTGAAATTGCCAAATGAAGCTGAAAATGGATGGTTTATTTCCAGTTGTCTGTACGTTAAGAATCTTGAGCTCAAAATCACCCTATATTTTAAGTAATCTTGCTAATGTATTGGAATATCACCTAGAAAAGGAAATCAATGTGACAAATATTTACTTTAATATGAATTCTTCAATTGTCTTTAGCTGACAGAGAATTTGACTACATGAGTGCAATTCAGGCTTTGTATATAAAACTCTGATCAATTTTCATAGTGAAATATGAAAAATGTTGCCATCCATGTATAAGTGCTTTTTTAAATGAACTAGAACATAGGGAAGATACAGCTGTTGCTAGTAAAACTGCTTTAAAACAACATCCAAAGTATAAGGGGTGAAATATCCAAAACACAATTATTCCACTTTCCACATTTTTTTAAATTCAGAAGCACAAAAAAGGAAAAGAAAAATCTTTTTCATCTGCTCTATGATAAAATCTAAAGTGTGACTATCTGTCCATATGCTCCTGCTATGTGTATACGGAAGACTTTCTTTTAAAAGTGTCTTCCTTGCATAATCTATACATCTTTACATGTATATTTGGTGTATTTCAACAGAAGAAGCCTGGCAAAGAAGATCCCTTAAAAGGGATTATGAAAAAGCAATGAAAAAAATTGTTTTTCAGAAAGAAAAGAAAAAGTTGAAAAAGCATAGGCCAGGACATAAAAGATTTAATTTTACCATTGTTGAAATAAAAGCCAATATTGGAGCTCAATTCACGAGACATTTTTATTAAAAGTCATGTTCCTGGTTATCAGCTTCATAGAATCATAGAATCAATAAAGTTGGAAAAGACCTCAAAGATCATCAAGTCCAACCTGTCACCCAAGACCTCATGACTACTAAACCATGGCACCAAGTGCCATGTCCAATCCCCTCTTAAAACACCTCTAGGGACGGTGACTCCACCACCTCCCGGGGCAGCCCATTCCAATGACGAACAACTCACTCGGTGAAGAACATTCTCCTCACCTTGAGTCTAAACCTCCCCTGGTGCAGCTTGAGGCTGTGTCCTCTTGTTCTGGTGCTGGTTGCCTGGGAGAAGAGACAACCACCTCCTGGCTACAACCACCCTTCAGGTAGTTGTAGACAGCAACAAGGTCTCCCCTGAGCCTCCTCTTCTCCAGGCTTAACAATCCCAGCTCCCTCAGCCTCTCCTCACAGGGCTTATGCTCAAGGTCTCTCACCAGCCTTGTTCTTCTCTGGATATGTTCAGGAGTCTCAATGTCCTCATCTTCTATTTAACTAGAAGGTATCTGCAAAAGAAAATTCTTCAACTTTATAGTTCATTGTAACGTATAATGACATAGATAAAAACAATGATAAGGGACTATGAGCAATAAAATGTGTAACTGTTATGCAGAATGCTTAACACAAAGTCTGTAGTGTCTCATCTTAAATTCTGTGTAGTACTTTTATTAGATTATTGTATTTTAGTAATCCAGCAAGACGTATTTCTCTGCAGTTACCTTGCCAATACTAAGTTTTATAAATGTTATATAAATGCTCATCAGTGATGAAATGAACACCACTGTCTCCTGATATCCATTTTTATTCAAGCTGGAGCTCTAGATTATATTTAAATTATATATCTGTTTATTAATGCAAGTAGCAGATCTTGATCTGTGCTCATCAGGATTAGCTCTTGGGATGCTGAATATTTAGCAGAATATTATAGTCTCTTGTAATCATGTTTATAGAAGTTGTATCATTTTAAATGAGGGGGGAAAAAAAAGAAATTGGAAGCCTAGTTTGCACTGGAATGCCAGCGTGGATTGCAAAGGACAAATCACAAACTCTTCATGTGGTGACACTGAGGAGGGACCAACCTAAACTTCTCCCCAGCAGTGCTGACTGCTGGAGTTCATAACACAAGCTCATGCTGACTGTTTGTTTGTATCCCAGACGTGATAGTTCAGTTGATTGAAGTGGCAAGATTGGCGCAGGTTTCTTGCTCTCATATAGAATTGTTTGAAAATTGCTGTGACTGCACAAGAGAATGATAGTCTTGCCTGCAAAGACTTGAGATGCTGGGAATGTCTTGGCAAGCTGTCAAGCATTCAGTTGTACCCCATGCGGTGCTATTTTCTATAATCAATCTTTGTGTATTTCTTATCCCATGCAAAAGCACACAAAAAATTCAAATGCCATGCTGACTAACATCTTTTCAGTCCTTGGAGAAAAAGATGTGCTTTTAAACCCTATGATTTTTTTTTTCTTTCTATTTTTTCTTTTATTCTTCACTGTGACCCTTAATTTATAATCTCATGGACTGACAGGCAGTGCTCATCACACTATAACTTGCATTTTACACCTACTTTGTTTTGGAACAAAATTTGAGGAGAAAAAAAAAAGAGAGAAGGAGAAGGAGAAGGAGAAGGAGAAGGAGAAGGAGAAGGAGAAGGAGGAGAAGGAGAAGGAGAAGGAGAAGGAGAAGGAGAAGGAGAAGGAGAAGGAGAAGGAGAAGGAGAAGGAGAAGGAGAAGGAGAAGGAGAAGGAGAAGGAGAAGGAGAAGGAGAAGGAGAAGGAGAAGGAGAAGGAGAAGGAGAAGGAGGAGAAGATGACAAAACCAACAACACACACACAAAAAGGAGGAAAAAAAAAACACATAAAAAGAAAAAAACCCACCAGATTACTAGAATCCTAGTATAGAAACGTGCTTATCCTACTTGATTTTTTTCCCCTTTGTGGTGAAAAGCAAGTAAAAATGCATTTGTTATTGTATCCAGCATTCCATCACCATTATTATTGCTGTTCTCTAAAATCTCTCTTTTATTATAGTCATCTACCATTACTTGTTTATAAGATCTTTGGAGAGCTGTGGGGTTTTCTAAGAAATGTTGGCAGCATTGTGAAATTTTTCTATAATAATTGCTGAAAATAGCTCATCCACTGACATGCTCAAATAACCCCATTAAAGTATCTCTCTTGATCCTTTCCTATGTTCATTCCCCTGGGAATTCCTATAGCTATTGCTATCCTGAAGGCAAGAAGCTGCTGTCTATAGTGAAAAGGTGGCTGTTATTTTCTGAGCTGTTGTCATTCCCATAAGAAAGCAACTCACCAACGCTATAGTTAGTCACTTACAATACCTAGCTCTTCCAAACCAGGCTCAGACAAATACCAAATAGACTTTCCCTGCAAGCTGAGTTCAGCTTTTGAAGAGTAAACAAACATTTCATTAAAATAGTCTTAGTAAAGACAGACAGGGAGAACTGAACTGAGCTGTCACCTTGTATTAGTCACACCCATAAATTCTGCCATGTTACAGTGTTCAGTTGTGGTATCCCAGAGAGCTTGGAAAAGGCAGTTCTTCAGGTTTCCCTCACATTTTGGAGTTTTTTTCTGGGGGGGGAGGTTATCATTTCCCTTGCAGTGTCCAGTACGTGTTTGCATCAGTACTGTCATGTTTGCTTTGTGCAAGTGTGCTCAAATACTAATCTCAACAGCAATAATTTCTATTAAGACACTGCAGATAATAATTTTTGTTAAAACTGCTTTTTCTGCATTAGCTCTTCTTTCATGTCCAGGGCAAGGCATTTCTCATGCTGATATTTTCCTGTTCTTTTGTATTCTTTTCTTCCCAGTAGCAGTGACAGTTTGTTCAGCACCCACATTCACTGTGACAATCTGACAACTGGTATCACCAGGCCAGAGTTATGTGCAGTTTATTACTTTAAGTAGGATTTATCTAGTACAACCTCACAGCCTAAGGGGGTGGAGAAAGAGATTTAATTCAAAATTAAAGTCTTGTAGGAGTCCTTTTAATATAAGAAAAATAGACAGAAGGAATACAGAGTGAGGGCAGAATTTTAATGGTTGGAAAAGCATGACATGTGAATGTGATTATTAAATGCAATGAGTCATGGAAGTGGGAAGAGCACACATGAAGGGTGGGAAAAAAAAAAAAAGCAAAGGAAAAAGAATAACAACAGACTTCGTAACATGTGATAAAATACAAATAAAACCTCCATAAGATTTCAATGGAGTACTGGCTGAAGATTTACTTTCAAAGTATAGCTTTGAAAACACAAATTTAAACAAAAGTCCAGATCAATAATTCTTGAAAGTAGCCATTCAAGTAAAAAAGAAAAATCCAATAGAAACAGCTTTTCATTTAACAAATATTACTTTGCTTTGCAAGCACTCAAGAACTGTATTATTGTTAAAGAATACTGTGTAAACAATGAAACTGAGAGCTGACTACTGCACTCAAGTATTCCAAATTCAGATACTGTTCCAAGGCTGTTACAGTCTGATCAGGAATTTTCCTCTATAACTTAGGCCATGAGAAAGAAATAATTTCTTACACACAAACCCCATAATCCCAGACATGGAAGTTCTTTGATGTTACCTTTCACTGCTACTGGTAAAATGAATTTATGCATGAAAATCAAACAAGGGAAACAAATGGGATGGAAATAGGTGAGCATAATTAGAAAATGTAGTAATCTCCATCTTCTACATAATTAGCATTGGAGAACTTTTGTGGGTTTTTTCGATACAAGGATTTTTTTTTTTTTTTTAATCAGTGAAGAGTTCATCTCATTATACCATGGACTACCAGTTTTCTTTGATACTTCAATGATCAGAGGGATGGAGAACCTCTCCCATCAAGACAGGCAGAGAGAGCTGGGAAGTTATCCATAGGACAGCAATGTGCCATAATGGTCAAGAGGGCCAAAGGCATTCTGCAGTACATTAAGAAAAGTGTGTCCAGCAGATCTAAAGAGGTTCTCTGTTCTCCCTCTCTGTTCCACATCTGGTGAGACCAGATCTGGAATCCTATGTCCAGTTTTGGGTTCCAAATTTCACCATCAACTATTGGCTCAGGGGATGGTGTCAGCAGCGGAACTTTGGTTTCTTCGATCATGGGACAACTTTCACTGCACCCAACCTGCTGGGTCCCGATGGGGTGCATTTGTCTAGAAGGGGTAAGAGAGTCCTAGCACTAGAGTTGGCAGGGCTCATTAGGAGGGCTTTAAACTAGGTCTGAAGTGGGTGGGTGAGGATATGGGTCCCTCTGCAGAGGAAAGAGTAGGGCACAAATTAGGATCAATGAGAGTTCGGGAGCCCAGCTGCAGTGTGTGCACACCAATGCACGCAGCATGGGCAATATGCAAGAGGAGCTGGAGGTCCTGGTCCACCAGGGTGGCTATTATATAGTTGCCATCTCAGAAACTTGGTGGGACAACACACTCGACTGGAGTGCTACACTAGGGGGTTACAGGCTCTTTAGGATGGATAGGTGAGGGAGAAGAGGAGGAGGGGTGGCTTTGTATATTAGGGAGTCACTTTCTGCCACAGAACTTGAGGTGGAAGATGAGGGAATTGAGAGACTGTGGGTTAAAATCAGAGGGCAGCCTAACAAATCTGACATCCTGGTGGGAGTCTGTTATAGACCACCCAACCAGGATGAGGAGGCTGATGAATTGTTCTACAAAAAACTGGAGGCTGTCTCAAGATCATCAGATCTTGTCCTTGTCAGTGACTTCAACCTGCCAGATATCTGCTGGGAACTTAACTCAGCAGAGAGGAGGCAGTCCAGAAGATTCCTGGAGTGAATGGAGGACTGCTTCCTGACGCAGCTGTTAAGTGAGCATACCAGGGGACAGGCTCTGCTTGACCTGCTGCTCTCCAATAGGGAAGGGCTGGTGGGAGATGTGACCGTGGGAGGCTGCCTAGGGTGCAGTGACCACGAGATAGTGAAGTTTTCAATATGCAGGGAGATAGGGAGGAGCACCAACAGAACCTTCACCTTGGTCTTCCAGAGGCCAAACTTCAGCCTGTTTAAGAAACTTATTTGTAACGTTCCCTGGCTATCAACCCTCATGAACCGAGGGGTCCAGGAGGGTTGGACCTACTTCAAACAGGAGCTCTTGGAGGTACAGGAACTGGCAGTTCCCATGTGCCAAAAGATGAGCCAGTGGGGAAGGTGACCGGCCTGGATGAGCAAGCAGCTCCTGGAGGATTTAAGGGGAAAAAAGAAGCTGCATCACCTTTGGAAGGAGGGGAAGGCTTCTCGAGGTATGTTCAAGGAAGTGGTTAGATTATGTAGGAAAAAAATTAGAGAGGCAAAGGCCCAGCTGGAACTGAAGCTGGCCACCTCTGTCAAAGACAATAAAAATCATTTTTACAAATATATTAACACTAAAAGAAGGGCAAGAAAAACCTCCACTACTTATTGGACCTGGAGGGGACCACGGTGACTGAAGACGAGGAAAAGGCTGAGGTCCTGAATACCTTCTTTGCCTCAATGTTTAACAGCAAGGTAGAAGTCCAGGATGAGTGGCCTCCTGAGCTGGGCAATAGGGTTGGGGAGCAGTGTGATGCCCTGGAAATCCATGAGGAATTAGTTCGGGGCCTGCTGAGCCACTTGGACACTCACAAGTCCATGGGACCAGATGGGATCCATCCTAGGGTGCTGAGAGAGCTGGCAGATGAGCTGGCCAAGCCACTCTCCATCATTTTCCTCCAGTCCTGGCTCACTGGAGAGGTCCCAGATGACTGGAAACTAGCCAGTGTGGTCCCCATCCACAAGAAGGGTCGGATGGAGGAACCTGGAAACTACAGGCCAGTTAGCCTGACCTCAGTGCCAGGGAAAGAGATGGAGCAGATTATCCTGGCAGCAATAACTGCGCACCTGAAGGATGGCCAAGGGATCAGGTCCAGCCAACATGGATTTTGGAAGGGCATGTCCTGCCTCTCCAACCTGATTTCCTTCTATGATCAGGTGACCCGTCTGGTGGATGTGGGGAGGCCTGTGGATGTGGACTTCATCGAGGCCTTTGACACCGTCCCCCACAGCAAACTGCTTGCTAAGCTCATGGCTTGGACCACAACACTCTGGGTTAGGAACTGGCTGGAGGGCCAAGCCCAGAGAGTGGTGGTGAATGGTGCCACATCCAGCTGGTGGTCAATCACCAGTGGCATCCCCCAGGGATCAGTGCTGGGCCCCATCCTCTTTAACATCTTCATTGATGATCTGGATGAGGGGGTTGAGTCAGTCATCAGCAAGTTTGCAGACAATACCAAGTTAGGAGCAGATGTTGATCAGTTAGAGGGTAGAAAGGCTCTGCAGAGGGACCTTGACCGACTGGACAGATGGGCAGAGTCCAACGGCATGGCATTTAACAAGTCCAAGTGCCGGGAGCTGCACTTTGGACACGGCAACCCCATGCAGAGCTACAGGCTGGGGTCAGAGTGGCTGGAGAGCTCCCAAACAGAGAGGGACCTGGGGGTACTGATTGACAGCTGCCTAAACATGAGCCAGCAGTGTGCCCAGGTGGCCAAGAAGGCCAATGGCATCCTGGCCTGCATTAGGAATAGTGTGTCCAGCAGGAGCAGGGAGGTCATTGTGCCCCTGTACTCTGCATTGGTTAGGCCACACCTTGAGTCCTGTGTCCAGTTCTGGGCCCCTCAGTTTAGGAAGGACATCGAGACGCTTGATTGTGTCCAGAGAAGGGCAACAAGGCTGGTGAGAAGCTTTGAGCACAAGCCCTATGAGGAGAGGCTGAGGGAGCTGGGATTGTTTAGCCTGCCTGGAGAAGAGAAGGCTCATGGGTGACCTCATTGCTCTCTACAACTACCTGATAGGTGGTTGTAGCCAGGAAGGGGTTGGTCTCTTCTCCCAGGCAACCAGCACCAGAACAAGAGGACACAGTCTCAAGCTGCACCAGGGGAGGTTTAGACTCGAGGTGAGGAGAAAGTTCTTCACTGAGCGAGTTGTTTGTCATTGGAATGGGCTGCCCAGGGAGGTGGTGGAGTCACTGTCCCTGGAGGTGTTCAAGAGGGGATTGGACGTGACACTTGGTGCCATGATCTAGTCATGAAGTCTGTGGAGACAGGTGGGACTCAATGATCCTTGAGGTCTCTTCCATCCTTAGTTATACTGTGATACTGTGATACTGTGAAGAGACGGAGGTCTGCTAGAGAGAGACCAACAGAGAGGTACAAGGGTGATTGCAGGACTTAAACATCTCTCCTACAATGAAAGACTGAGAGACCTGAGACAGTTTAGACTTGAGAGGAGAAGGCTGAGAGGGGATCTTATCAACATCTATAAATATCTGAGGAGTGCATGTCCAGATGAAGGTAACAGTAACTTTTCAGTGGTTCCCAGTGATGGGACAAAGAACAATGAGTACAAGCTAGAATACAGGAGATTCCACCTGAAACTGAGGAGACAATTCTTTACAGTGAGTGTGATGGAGCACTGGAACGGGGTGCTCAGAGAAGTTGCCCAGAGAGAAGGAGGCTCTCGAGACTTTCAAAACCCTCCTGGATGCATTCATGGGCAGCTTACCATAGGTGATCTTGCTTTGACAAGGGACTTGGACTCAATGATCTCTGGAGGTTCTTTCCAACGCTTAGGATTCTGTGATTCTGAGATTGTTCAGGACGGAGAAGAGAACAATCCAGCAAGACCTTACAGCAGCCTTCCAGTACCAAAGGAGCCCAAAATAGATGTGGAGAGTTTTTACCAGTGCATGTGTTGTAGTGCAGGGTATAATGGCTTTACACTGAAAAAGGGTAGAGCTAGATTATATGTAAAGAATAAGTTCTTCATTGTGAGGTTGGTGAGGCGCTGGAACAATTTGCCCAAAGGATGTGGATGCCACCTCCCTGCAAGTATGCATTCAAGGCCAGAGTGGGTGGAACTTTGAGCAAGATGATCTGGTGAAAGTTATCCCTGTCCATGGCACCAAGATTGGATCTTTAAGGTCTCTACAACCCAAACCATTCTGTGATTCTGTAATTCAGTTTTTCTCAGGCACACGGGACCATCCAGCCTGATAAGGAAATAAGTAGTGCTTCATAATACCATAGGGCAACTTCTTAGCCCAAAAGGAAGTGAAATGTTCTTGTGCTGGATCACTGGAGAATGTTCTGCATCCGTAGGTAAGGCTTTCATGTTTATGAAGTTTTGTTTTGTATAAGCAACTTGCTGAACAAAACTTCAGAGTCACTTACCTGGGATATCTAGCACCTTCTTGAAACTCAGTGTGATGGCAACTAATAACCTCAAATAATGATGGTAGTGAGACAAAGTTACTCCCATGACTATCTGTCAAGAATGTTGCAAAAATGAAAGTTGGATTACTAAAATATGCTCCTTTTGATATTCCATGATTTTCAGGTTAATATCTGCAGTAAAATATCCTGAATCAAATTAGAGTGAAGGTCATGTAACCACATATGAATGATGGTATTTTGTGACACATTTAATTCAGCACTAGTAATGCTTTGTTCCCCACTTCCTTGCTCACTTTTAGCATTCAGTAAATCTGTAGTTGGCTACAAAGAAATGGAGCCAACATTTTAAAAATGAAACCACAACAAAACAATCAAACAAAGAAATAACTGCAAAAGAAAAATACTTTTGGACATGGTACAAGTTTTGGGAAGAAGCTTACAATCAATTTTTAATCAGCTGCTGGTGGAGCTAGCATGCTAGTATGATTACCCATAACCTGACTATACAGCCTCATTTTCCTGTACAGAGCATCATCCGTCAGAGGACTAAATGCTTGAAGACTCCTCATAGTCATTTTCTTTGAGTGGAATTTCATGTTTTTTCTTCTCCTTTTAATACTTCAACATTAGCATATTGCTCAGAAAAGAAGAGAAATGTTATTTGGGAAATGAAGTACTGGAGGAGAAGTCAGTACACAGCATTTCATCATCCATCCTCACTGTGGTGCTCTCTGGAAAGGTGCTAGAAATCACAGAGTGCC
Source organism: Dryobates pubescens (assembly GCF_014839835.1). NCBI lineage: Eukaryota > Metazoa > Chordata > Aves > Piciformes > Picidae > Dryobates > Dryobates pubescens. The sequence goes on from NC_071657.1 coordinate 44,821,962, forward strand.
ATGTTGCTGCGGTGTGCTGCAGTGCTGCATGGTGTGCCCAGTCTCACAGGGCTGTGCACTGCATCTGTTGTAGAAGAAGAAAGGGTCGTTACTGTGTTAACTTTCAGATCTTGAAGGGTCCCCATGCAACATGTGTAATTTAATACTTAATCTTACTTAAAGTTTTTTTTAATCTCAACCAGGAATTAAAGATTAAAATAAGGAAGTCTGCAGCCTGCTTCCTGACAAAGAAGACCTTCACATGGTTTGTAAAATGATAATTTAACATAAATCTTCTAAATTACAAATGGAAAGTAATGGAATGACTTCTCTGGAGGTAGCAGATGTGAAGAGCAGCAGTGTGTTTTGCACTCAATACTAGCTAAATGAATTTACATTAATATATAAGTGAGTATAAAGTAACACATAAAAAGCTTTATGGATTTAGCAACACAGTTTTACAAACCTCTACAATGCTGACTACAATTTCCACAGTGATCTTCCCATTTACATGAAAAATGAATGTTCTTATTTGGTTATATCTGTAGTCTTCCTTTAACAAGACTTCTGAAGCATTACAGGAATTTGTTTATTTTTGAGGCTCAATTAAAAAGAAAAAAGCACCAAGTTGACAACTCCATAAAACTCTAACTTTTTCTAACTATGACCTTTCTTTGTACTTGAAATAAGGAAAAAGTTGCCTTCTTCATCACATTTATTGTAGGAAAATTGAAGAATACAAATAATAAAAAACTACAATTAATCATTTGGCTCATCAGAGAAAATATAATAAATTTGGGACCCTATTCACTCTTTCTGTCAGAAATATGTTTGTGAAAAATTATTAATAACCAAGGAAGGAACCCATACTTTAAAATGCACTCCCCAAAAATAGGGACAATTAATTAAGAGCAATGCCTAATTTAACCAGCTGTAGATTTATTATTCTTGAGTGACATATATTTCTACATCACACTCATGGGAAAATTACATCAGTGAATATATATATATATGTACATAGTAGGAATAAATACTTTTAGAAGAGAAAGAGAGGGGGAAACAGAGGGAGAAGAGAAAACAAGGCCTTAAGAGAAACAGAGGCCTTAAGAGAAAAGGTAAATATCTGGCTTCACAAACAGCCCAAAATGTCACCTTGTCACAAAACTGTTTAACCCTACTTCTGTTTTCCTTCTTCAGCTTCTTATTCTCCTTTCTAGATCTTCCTGGTTTCTTCTGTTTGAAAAAAGACTGAATAAAGAAAAATCAAAAAAGAAGGAGGAAGAAGACAGAAAAATCTATGTTGCTTGAAATGCTTGTTTCGTTTGTTTTTCTGTCTAGTGCCATTCCAGGAAACACTGTCCGAGTATGCAAATGACTAAGAAGGAGGAGGAAAGGTACGAAGATATTTTATTATTCTACCCAGAGTCATATTCCCCTAGCCTACTTCCTTGGAATGATGGGTCACCTCAAGAAGTGTCCCTGGCTGAGCACAGGCCATTGTTTCACAGCTACCTTGTCCCAAAGGGACAAAACACCTCAAAAATGCTCTGAACCAGACAATGGGGCAGGAGCCAGCAGGTCTGGTTTTTCAGGAAAATGCCCACGTTGTCCAGGATTGTCTGAACATGTCCTGGAGCCCAAGTGGGCCAGTGTGTGTGCCTTTGACCGTGTTTGGAGAAAACTCTTTCTATAGGTTACAGTGTCAGGGTTTTATCTCTCAATCTATGTTTTCACTGGCCATTATTGTCTGGGGAAATCTGTAAGTACCAGCTCAAAGAGCCAGAGCCTTGCCTTGCCATTGTCCAAGCTCTGGGAGAAATCACAAACCTCACTTGGAATCTGAGCTGTGTTTCAGTTTACCCAGACAGGACTGCAAAGACCCCTCACTGTACAGCATTGCAAAGCCCAGGAGCAGAGCAGATGCATCTTGCTGGGCCGAGCGGTGAACCCCCTGGGAGGAGCTGAGTCCCCGGGACAGTTTTGTTTTATTGGAAGAAGTGACGAGTGCTGCTGCAAAGAATTGCAGCAGCAGAACCTCTTTTCTAATGCTTTCAGCTACAAAGCCTTCAGAGATAAATCCTGAATGTGTCTCAGCAACAACCTGAGACCAAGAGAAAGTGAAACAGCTTCCACGTGGTCGACACCATTTTGGTTTTGATTAAATCCCCATGTGTGCTGTGGGATACCACAATCAGTGAGTAATTATAAAATCTGATTTTTATAAGCATCTATTAAAGGTCTGTTGCCCTAGGGAATTCTGGAGTTCCCCCTCCCTTGTGGGCAATCTCCGTCTTTGTTGCCGATGTTCCCTTTTTTCTTTACAGTTTAAAGTGCTGTTTGTTGTTTCTGGAATTTTGCTCATATTTTTTAAATTGTTACTTGTTCCTGCTGGTGAGGTATCTGTTCCACAACCAAATATTTTGAACTAGTAAATAGGTTTTATTAATATTTTCTGTGGGATTTTTTATGATTAATAAAGTTATGAATATTTTTATTAATAGTTCCACCTATTGAATGTTAATAGCCTCCTTACAATCATGACATACCTCTCTACAATCATTAGACAGGGCACTCTCGGGATGTGGTTTAATGGCTGTAGTGGTCTTACATTGACAGTTGGACTCAGGGACCTTAGAAGCCTTGTCCCACAGAAACAATTCTATGATTCTATGAAAATCACTGCCCCTTCTGTATGTCCCTATCAATTTTCCAGTACCATTGCTTTTGCAAGGCTGGTTGCTGTCCAGAGAGTTTACCTGATTCCTCTCATCATGCTTCTGCAACAATACATCATGCAAGGGAAGGAAATTAACCTTTTCCAAGCAGTCCAGATTTTATCTGGATTAAATGACCTCTGACCACAGCCTCAGTGCAAGCCAAGGCTACAGAAGCGGTCCTTCAGTGTCTACCAACAAGAAATTTATCTTTTCCAACAGAAATTTACCTTTTATTCTAACAAACTTGTAAATTAATTAAATATTGTCATGACTTTTCTACAGCTGTGAATGCTAAACAATTTAAGAGAGATGCCTCAAGATAACATCAAAGGAATTATCTAGGAAAATGTATGTGATGGTTCAGGCTGGGTGCCCCCCCTGGTGCCACTGCGCAAGCCACACCTGTGATGTCCCCGCTTTTGCAATCCATTTGTCTGAGTTTTCCTTTTCCCCATGGTGGGAGCATTGGCCTTGCAACCTGCCACAATGTAACAACTGAAAAGTTCTTGCTTTTCAGATATCTCCTAATTAACTAGATTTTTTTCCTTCAAGGGTTTTTCAGTCTCCCTCAGTATTAGGAATGATACAGTAGATCTTTTTAAATATGATCTAAATAAGATAAATTTATGCTACCATATGGTTTTAAAAATGCACTTCACAATGAACAAGGAGCTTTTTAAGACAGTTTAAGTTTGTTGTTTTTTTTAATTTATTAAAAATCATATTTAGAGAGTTATGTATAAACCAATTTTTTGTCAAAGTATAAATGCAAAATTTTCAGTATTGCAGCTTACATTTTTATGTAAGTGTATACAATAAGAAATGTTGATTTTTCTATCTAAAACAGATTGTTAAACAAAACATATGAAGATTGTGATAATTAAGATGAAGCCTTGTGTCTGTGCTACCCAGTTTTATTTTTGTTTGGGTTTTTTTATATGTATCTTTTTCTCCTTATCTTGATGTTCCACACTAAGTCAAATAATCTTTACCTAGAAGTGTGGGCAATAAGCCAACCTTTATGAGCTATTAATGGTAACCTTATTCACGAAACAAATTCTCCCTAAAGATCAGGAAGACAAACACCAGGGCTGAACCCTTTTTTTTTTTTTTTGGTAACCTGTGGTATCAAAAGTGACTTTTTTTTTTCCCAAAAGCAAAGGATTCTATGTGGTTATTGACACCTATAACTTCATTAGCAAGACTGAAATTTTGAAGTTCTCTTTCATGTAGCATTTCAATAAGACAAAAAGATTTGCATACGAGGAGCTATAAGGAGATTTCTGTGATGATTTATTACTCTTCTGACATCAAGTAGAAATAATCTGAAACAACTCTAATGTGTAATTGGCAGAATCACTCTACATAACTTCATCTCTCTGTCTTTTTCCATAATGCCAGTGTCATAAGCATTATCTGCAAAAATTTGAAATAAGATTAGTAAGTGTGCTCATAAAAGAGACCTTATTTTCTGCTGCTTCTTTGGTTTAATGACTACAGTTTCTAGAAGAAATAAGTTTAGATTCATTGTCTCCCAACAATTCTCACCCCTTCTCTCCCTCCCAAAAAATGTTAAAAAGTCTTTAAAACAAAATTGAAACTCCAGTCAATTTTGAAGTAAAGTCTTTTAGTTCTAGTTAGGGGGTAAAAATTAGGCTAGAAAAGGAGCTAACTTGGAGCCTGCATTTTGGCAGATACTCAAGCAAGAATCTTTAGTTGCTCTTCCACCATCTTACTTGTCTGTCTGGACAGGGAACTGCAACAAGGAAACTACCTGCCATGAAAAAAAGCCATTTAAATCAATACTCCAAATCATGCTGTCTACTTGACAACAGAGGTGATTTAATTTTTCAGCATTCAGAAGGGTGTCCAAGCTTACAAAATTTAAAAATAAGATTGTAATTGTGCAGCAGAAAGTGAAAGAGGACAAACTAAAAATGGCCCAAAATACCTGTGTGCAGCCACTAAATGTTATATCTCCATCAGCCAAGTTACCCACACCACCAAGAGAAGTGAGAGAGGGAGCAATCATAGGTGTTAAAATATCGTATTACTCTTTCTCCTTGTGTGGGTCAACAATTCATGCTTTTATACATACCCAGCATAGAATCCCAGTTTCTGTGGATTAAGACTCGAAGAATACTACAGTGATTTGTGAATAAATCATGTCAACCAGTTTTTACAATCCTGCTCTTAAAATGAAAGAAATCTGCTTCTGCAATATTGTGATATAGAGAGGCAAAAGCCCATTTAGAGGTTAGACTGGTCTCTGCTGTGAAGGACAACAAAAAGTCCTTCTACAAATATATTAATAGCAAGAGGAGGGGCAAGGACAGCCTCCACTCCTTGGTGGGCACAGAGGGGAACATAGTAACAAAAGATGAGGAAAAGGCAGAGGTACTTAACATCTTCTTTGCCTCAAATTTTAATAGCATGATATGTTGTCTTCTGGACAATTGGCTTCCTGACCTGGCAGATGGCATCAGGGAGCAGTATAGTTCCCCTGTAGTCCAGGAGGAAGTAGTTAGAGCCTTCTTAGCCACTTGGATCCCCACAAGTCCATGGGAATGGATGGGATCCATTCTAGGGTGCTGAAAGAGCTGGTAGATGAGCTGGCCAAGCCTCTCTCCATCATTTTCCACCAGTCCTGGGTCACCAGAGAAGTCCCAGATGACTGGAAGCTGGTGAACATGATGCCCATCCACAAGAAGGGCCAGAAGGAGGAACTTGGAAACTACAAGCCTGTCAGCCTGAACTCAGTGCCAGGGAAAATTGTACAGCAGATCATCTTGGGGGCAATCACTGCACACCTGAAGGATGGCCAAGGGATCAGGCCCAGCCAGCATGGATTTAGGAGGGGCAGGTCCTGCCTGACCAACCTGATCTCCTTCTATAATCAGGTGACCTGCCTGGTGGATGTAGGGAAGGCTGTGGATGTAGTCTACCTGGACTTCAGCAAGGCTTTGACACCATCCCCCACAGCAAACTCCTGGCCAAGCTGTCAACCCATGGCTTGGACAGCAGCACTCTGCGTTGGGTTAGGAACTGGATGGAGGGCCAAGCCCAGAGAATGGTGGTGAACAGTGCCACATCCAGACGGCAGCCAGGCACTAGTGATGTCCCCCAGGGATCACTACTGGGCCTATCCTGTTCAATATCTTTATCAATGATTTGGATAAGGGGATTGAGTCCATCATCAGTAAATTTGCAGATGACACTAAGCTGGGGGCAGGTGTTGATCTGTTAGAGGGTAGAAGGGCTCTGCAGAGGGACCTTGACAGGCTGGACAGACGGGCAGAGTCCAACAAGGTGTCATTTAACAAGTCCAAGTGCTGAGTGCTGCACTTTGCCCACAACAACCCCATGCAGTGCTACAGGCTGGGGTCAGGGTGGCTGGAGAGCAGCCTTGCAGAAAGGGACCTGGGGGTACTGATTGACAGCTGGCTGAACATGAGCCAGCAGTGTGCCCAGGTGGCCAAGAAGGCCAATGGCATCCTGGCCTGTATCATAGTGTGTCCAGCAGGAGCAGGGAGGTCATTGTGCCCCTGTACTCTGCATTGGTTAGGCCACACCTTGAGTATCACAGTATCACAGTATCACTAAGGTTGGAAGAGACCTCAAAGATCATTGAGTACTGTGTTCAGGTCTGGGCCCCTCAGTTTAGGAAAGATGTTGACTTGCTGGAAGGTGTCCAAAGAATGGCAATGAGGCTAGTGAGAGGCCTCAAGCACAAGCCCTACAAGGAGAGGCTGAGGGAGCTGGGACTGTTTAGCCTGGTGCAGGGTGACCTTGCTGTCTACAACTACCTGAAGGGAGGTTGTAGCCAGGTGGAGGTTGGTCTCTTCTCCTGGGTGGCCAGCGCCAGACCAAGAGGACACAGTCTCAAGCTGCAGCAGGGGAAGTTTAGGCTCAAGGTGACGAGAAAATTTTTCACAGAGAGAGCTGTTAGCTGCTGGAATGTGCTGCCCAGGGAGGTGGTGGAGTCACCATCCCTGGAGGTGTTCAAGAGGGGATTGGATGTAGCACTTGGTGCCATGGTTTAGTAGTCATGAGGTCTATGGTGACAGGTTGGACTTGATGATCTTTGAGGTCTTTTCCAACCTTATTGATTGATGATTCCATGATAAATGTCTTAAACTTTTGTGCTTTTGGTATAAGGATTTCTGAATCTTCCTTTTCATTTTCCAGCATAACAAAGATACATTTCTAAAAATCACATACATATATATTAAATGCTATATAATGCTTTACATAAACAACCTACCACAAATAAGTGGGTTTTTTTTCCCCAGATCTTATAATTCACACATTTCAGATGCTAAAATTATCCTGTCAGCCTTGAATGCAAAGCTGTCATGCTAGATGCTGACAATACAAATATTATGCGTTTGTTCAAAAAGCAATATTGAGATCCTTTGTGGCTTAGTTTTGGATTATTTAAGAATGAAGAGTCAGGTGATTGAAAAAAAAAAAAAAAGAGCAGGATTTTATTTCAAATAAAAATGAATGAACCAATGAATGAATTAATGGATGGATGTTACATAGACTATAAGTCACGAAAACTTTGTTACATTCACATTCTTATTACAATGTCGCATCTATATGAATCTCAGGCTGTTGGAGAAAGTTCAACATTTAATGCATTAATAGAAAGAAATATGTTGTGCCATAATGAATAACATCTCTTTTTTTGTTTTGAGAGGTTAATACCTGTACTACAGGATAAGCATTTATCTGGCAAGTACAAACAACAACAAAAAAGGTCCACAGCTTGCAGTTTCTGGTTCTAAGTCCCACTGCAGCCTGAATAATGTGCAAAGAGCACGTCAACCTCTCCTTGCATCACACATTCAGAAGGAATGTGGTGTTTTGACAAAAAGGATGTTAGTAGAGACACTTATTGTATAAAAAGCTTAGAGCTGTCTTCCTTGAGACTGGCTTTTGAAGAGTAGACAATCCAGCTAACCACATTTGCTGTGAGGCCATAGAGTAAATGGAATTGGAGGTTGAATGAAAATAACTATACCTCCTATACAAGAAAAAATGTGAAGCAAACACTTAAACCATTAAGCCATCAGTGGTTGCTGCATTTTTTAGTTTAAATTTTATGGTATCAACAAGTTTTGTAAAACAGCAAGATATATTATCTTACTGAGTCAACAATGAAAGCTTTTCTTTTTTTTTTTTTTGGGGGGGGGGGGTGCCGTTTATTTTTTTTTTCTTTTTGTTTCTTTTCTCTTTGAAGTACAGCAATTACCTTACATTTTAAAATACAAGTTACATAAGAAAATACCACACGTCATTTTGTGAGCTTTAATATTTTCCTTAAAACATTGGTTTGAAAAATATCTATAGCAATGTACCAGTAAAACCAGGGAAATGAAGGGTGGGGATGATGTTCACTGAAGAGTATTTACCACTGGGGACTCCACTGGCATTCAGTTGTCTCATTTAATTATCACTTTCCTGATTCAACCATTATTCATGAGCTTCCTTGTGTTCTTAAAAAGCTCTGAGCTATGCTTGCCAATGTTATGGCATATTATGAAGCACAGTTATGCAGCAAGAGGGAGGGGGTGATAATGCATTGGTCTATACTGCTGGCATGTTTTCTACTTGAACTCCTCAGCTGCCAGCAGAATGCAGAGCTTTTTATTCAAACTCTACTGCTGTTTTTTAAGCATTGTGCTAGAATTACAATCCTTTGCATTGCTTGGGCAAAACACAGCAATACAAAGGCAGTATGAATCATTTGCATGAAGTTTACACCAGTTTCCATTTGACTGCATTTCTCTTTTGTAACAGTGGTGAAAGAAATACAGGAAAAGTTCCTAACAGATGCAGGCAGAATACACTTGGGTAGGTTTGAGATTAATTTTAATTGGCATCAGTTTTATCCATACATGAAACTGGTGCATACTCATTTCCTTTCTTCATGCCCTCTCTCCTAATTTAAATGTTTAGGGGGTTAGCTGAATATACACTGCTAGTTTACTAGGTTTAAATTTTATTAAAAATTTATATGTCCAAGGTAGTCAGAATAAAGATAAAGATAGAAAGGCTAAATTGAAGACAGTTGTTTTCCTACATATGCCTCAAATCATGCCACAGATAATTTAAGAGGGAGTAGAGCAACCAAAATTACATAATTTCTATTCTAAACCACTGCATTTCATTCGTAATAGCAATAATCCTGAGGAAATCAGTAATCAATGAAGTTAACACCTAGTTTCCTAGAATGTTTTCTGCCCTTGGCTTCTTCTTAGGGCATTAAGTCAAAACCCATAACTTTTAAATAAAGATTTTCTAAAATTTTTTTTAGTTATTGCGTAAATGCTGAATTGGTGCTTCACAAGCACATACGTAAAACCACAATACAGCTAAGGTAGAACAGTTATTACTGGGAGTACAAAAGCACTGCTAACACTTTTAGATGTGAAAAGCAAAACCAGGAAACAGCTCAGCATATTTCTGAGCTGTCTTGTATCAGATATATATATGAGAGTAAGAACCAGATTCTCCCAAATTTATGCTAAGGTGAAAGGAAAAATGGATCAATGCTTTTTGCACAGTCTGGTCAAAACACTTATTATTTCAAATTCCTCTTTCAAGCATGCAGATTCTCTTGGTTTAAATGAAACGATAAGGTAATTTGAAACAAAATGTAGTTCCAATAAATTCAGCAGAGTTGCCTTTAATTCAGTGGCAAGCAAGTATGAATTTGGCAGTGAATTATATACTAACAATGTTTACAAAATTCTGAGGTCTTCACTTACTTAAAGGTTTCATTAATTTCAGTGGCAACAGTAATATTACATGAGTAGGAGGTTACTTAAATAAGTGTTATTTTCATATCTAAATACATTAACACTGGTATGAGCTATGAATGAATAAAACAGCCCAACGTCTATTCAGAATTACATTTGTGTAGCTAAGAACAGAATTTGGCTCCGTGTGCTTGGCTGGGGCTCGAGTTGCTAAGACTCGTCTATGAATTGAAAAAGCTGCTGCAACCAGTATGTGCCAACTGAGCCAGTGCTGGAGCTGTTGCATCTCCTTTGCTCCAAAGGCTCAAGAGCAAAACTACTTGCACAAAACCTATATGCCTCTGACTGAGGAGCATCAGGACTGATTTCTGTGACATGTGGTGTATATCCTGTGCTGGATGTATAGCAGGATATTCAGCAACTTGCACTAAGAAAGCAAGACAACACTGAGAGGGGTAGGTTTTAAAGACAAAGCCCCAGTAAGCTGGCCCAGTGTGGCTTTAGTTTGGAGACACTAGTTTTGATTTTTAGCATGAAGAGTAAAAGCTGTTAGGGCAGTTTTAGAAAGGGACACAGTATGTATACATTATTAATTGCTGGTAATTTTCAAATCAGTACTGCATATTGTCCCTAAAAACTATGCCTTAATTGAACTATGCCTTAATTGATTGTAAGTAAATGCAACAATCTTTTCTTACTTTATACTTTATAAATAAATTTTTCTGCAGATTTTTCCATCATGTCTACTGGATGTTGCTTCCATTCTTCTGTTCCTGAAATTTTAAGTAAGAAATTTTTACTACCTGCACTTTGTTTTTGCTAGCTGTCAACTAGTCAAATAGGGTTAATCCAGTAAAATCTTTTTCATTAGTGTTGTTATTAGTTGCTTTATTTTATGTTTAAGGCAGCATCATGTGGCTTCAGGGTCTCCTTTATATCTGAAAATTGATCTTCTGGGTCAAATTTTCAAGTTTTTAGTCTTTGGGGGGGGGTGTTTGTTTGTTTATTTCAACCAAATATTAGCACATTCAAAATATTTGTTTTCAATTTTTTTTTAATTATTACTATTTTTGGGTAGGATATGCAGTTCAATATAATCAGTTGTTTAAGTTTAGGATTGATATGTAAAAGAAGCCTTATCAAGCACATCAATCCCCTACTTTTCCTGTTCATTATTTTTCCTTTGATCACACTTAACAAGATAACATAATTTATGGGTAGCACAGAAGAAGTCAGAATTACCCAAGCCTACTTTCACAAGGTGCAAGCATAAAGGTAAACACAGGTCCTATTTTTAGATTTTTTACAACATTCTTTCTTCTAGGCATTGCATTTTATTATTGTACAATTTATCTTCCTAAGATACTACATTTTAATTGTTACTTCTCAGTTTCATCAATAAATATTATCTGTCTGGGACCTTAACGTAAAGTGTAATCAGAAAAAATCTGCAATCATCATTATATAAATGCTCAGACGCCACTGGGTAACAAAAAATATACATTTCCCTCATATTGGTAATTAACATTTTTTTCTCAGCCAAGTACTGGTAGAGGCTAACTACACATTTAACCTAACTAATAGGTGACTGATAGTGACTATATAGCTCAATGGTATTACACTGGTAGTTTTCTGTTTCTTTCATCAGATGAAATAAACTCTGCTATTTACAGATATTTCCCAGTAACATCACAATGCAACTCTGTCAACATTGTTAATGAAAAATTATATTTCTACAGCACGTATAGAGAAAACTGCAGCTCAAAAAAACCACAATGTCACAGTATTTATTATGTATTTAGAAAAATCATATTTTCTCCAATCATATAGAACAAGATATATGGTGGAACTATGTAACCAAAACACATAATTTGACTATACAGAATTTGGAAGGTGGTGGTGATGGCGTGGGAAGAGGTGTTAATACAGTATAGCTACAGACACAGAAAAACTCAGAATGTGGAACTACAAAAATGCAGTTTTCACCGGAAACACATTTTTTTTTTTTAATAGTCTTCATTGCTATAGAAATTAATTTCAAAGAAGTCCTAAAGAAGTCTTCATCTCCTGTTTTGCCAGAAGTAGTATATGTCATTTCAGAGCTTACAGCAGTCTCCACAGAATCTGAGAACCCAGCCACAAAGATAAGCAAAGAGTCTTTGAACCTGATTAAAAATTCTATCGGAAAACAGTGGTAAGTCTTCCATATTTGTGGTAGCTGTGCAGCTAAGGAATTGCCACAGCTTTCAGAGCTAGTCTGAATTCCCAAAGCATTAGAAGCTTCACATCCAGCACTATTGTGGAGCTCACATTCTCCTCACAAAATTGGATGGCACTTCCAAGACATAACAAAATGATTGAAGGCTGTTTAAAATGAGCACTCATAGACTGTTGGGGTTTTTTTAAATCTCCAGGTAGGACTCAGTTTTAGCTGGCATTGACCACCTCATTTCTTCCCAGCCAGACTAGTAGCCATACTGCATTGTAGCAAAGGTAGAGATCAGCATCACATTTTTTACTGCCAGAGATTATGGCCTCATTTGCTGGTTTACATACATGCTTTAAAGACATACAGAGAAACAAAACTGATCCTTGGGCAATCTAAGTTTAAAAGGTAGGCATCAACTAATAAAGAAGCAGTTTTGCAGATGAGACAAATGTATGATCAACAGTGTGAAAATGCTGCGAAAGAATGTAGCAGCATGTGAAGAAATTCAGGGGAATGAGGAATAGAATAGAATAGAATAGAATAGAATAGAATAGAATAGAATAGAATAGAATAGAATAGAATAAACTAGGTTGGAATAGACCTTTGAGATCATCAATTCCAAATTACCATGCAACACTATCTAATCAACTAAACCATGGCACCAATCACCCCATCCAGTCTCCTCTTAAACACCTGCAGTGATGATGACTCCATCACCCCCCTGGGCAGCCCATTCCAGTGGCCAATCACTCTTTCTGTGAAGAACTTCTTCCTAACATCCAACCTAAACTTCCCCTGGCACAGCTTGAGACTGTGTCCTCTTGTTCTGGTGCTGGTTACCTGGGAAAAGAGACCAGCCCCCACGTGGCTACCCTTCAGGTAGCTGTACACAGCAATAAGGTCTCCCCTGAGCCTCCTCTTCTCCAGGCTAAGCAATCTCTAAGAGTGCAATATCCACAGACAAAAAAATATTTATAACTGCTGACTTTAAGTCTTGCTCTGAAACCAAACAGTTTAAGACTGAAGCTGAAACTTGGCCTTTAGCTTCCTTCTGCACATGTATATTTGGGAATGCAAGGTTTAATTCAGCATAGAAGCTATTTCACAAGTATCACCACAATGTGACTGGTGAGGAGGGTGTGTGAAAAGAAGTGATTATATATTTTTTTGTTTAGCATTGGTTCAATTAGTGTGTATTTGACAAAGGAAAAACTAGATTATTCTTTAAATGACATGTCTGTTTCAGTGACATAATTTATAGGACAAAGGAAGCAGGGGGAAAAGAATCTTATCTATACAGGTTTTTGTTTGTTTTTTTTAACAAAATAAATAATCTACAACTTCTACAGCTTGCAAGGAACAACTTGACACAGCAATTATTTGAATAATGTTTTCATTATCCCTTTGACTCCTTAGACTGGTTTACATTTCTCTGTAATTTTGAAATGATTTGGTAGTATTTGACATTACTTTCCTTTATTTCTTGAGCATTGACTGCTTCTTTACTTACTATCTTCCTAGTCATAAAGAAACACTGAGTATGGCATTGCAAAAATGTCTGTAATATATAATTATCTAACCTATCTTAACATCCTACTGAACTTATCTAACATAATACTTTTTTTTTTTGTTCTAATGAGATAGTTTTAAAAAATATTTTGAAATGTAGAAAAGCATACAAGTATTTAGGAATATTGAAATTATAATACTGTATCATAAAATGGTCTAAAGCAATGTTTATTCTTCAACAATGGTAAGCACTGTACTCTTTACATTTAAAAAAATAAACATCTCAGCATCTTGTAGGCCTCTTTGAGAGCTAGAAAACAAATTATAAGATATTTTCCAAAACTTAACACTTAGTAGCCTTGAGAAATTCACTGTTTCCATGGATTCCAAGCTTTTTGAGTCTGCTCAGAGTACTGTCACTGCTCAGAGTACCTGTATAAAATTTCAGGTTCTAAAATGCAAAAAGTTTAAAAGAACCATTATGTAGCCTTCTACCCTACTCAGTATTCACCCATAAGTGCTGAGGGAACTGGTGGATGAGGTTGCTAAACCGGTAAGATCATGGAACAGATCCTCCTGGAGGCATTGCTGAGGCTGAAGAATAATGAAGAGCTGATTGGGTACAATCAACATGGCTTCACCAAGGGCAAGTCCTGCCTGACAAACCTGGTGGCCTTCTATGACAAGGTCACAACATTAATAGCCTGGACCTGAGCAAAGCCTTCGACACTGTCCCACATGACATCCTGGTCTCCAAGCCGGTGCAGTATGGGTTTGGACCACTCAGTGGATAAGAACTGGCCTGACAGCTGCATCCAAAGAGTGGCTGTCACTGGGTCCATGTCCAGGTGGAGGCCAGTGACAAGTGGAGCCCCTCAGGGATCACTACCAGGACCAGTCTTGTTTAACATCTTTGTTGGTGACACGGACAGTGACATTGAGTGTGCCCTCAGCAGGTTTGCTGACAACACCAATCTGTGTAGTGCGCCTGACATTCTGGAGGGAAGGGAGGCACCATGACAAGCTGGAGATGTGGGCTCAAGCCAACCTCATGAGGTTCAACACGACTAAATGCAATGTCATACATCTGGGTCAGGGCAATCCTAAGAACTGATATAGGCTGGGCAGTGACTGGCTTGAGAGCAGCCCTGAAGAAAAGGACTTGGGGGTACTGGTGGATGAGAGGCTCAACATGAGCCACCAGCGTGCACTCGCAGCCCAGAAAACCAATCACATCCTGTGCTTCATCAAGAGAAGTATAGTCAGCAGGTCAAGGGAGGTGATTATCCCCCTGTAACCCACTCTGGTGAGACTCCACCTGGAGTACTGCATCCAGTTCTGGAGCCCCTATTACAGGAAGGATCTGGACAATCTGGCGCATGTCCAGAGAAGGGCCATGAGGATGATTAGAGGACTGGAGCACCTCTCCTATGAGGGCAGTCTGAGAGAGTTCAGGCTGTTCAGTCTGGAGAAAAGAAGGCTCCAAGGAGACCTTATTGCGGCCTTCCAGTATCTTAAGTGGGTCTACAAGAAAGCTAGTGAGTGACTTTTTAGGGTATCAGGTAATGATAGGACTAGGGGGGAATGGAAAAAAAATAGAAATGTGGAGATTCAGATTGGATGTTAGGAAGAAGTTCTTCACCATGAGGGTGGTGAGATGCTGGAACAGGTTGCCAGGGAGGTGGTGAAAGCCCCACCCCTGGAGGTTTCTAAGGCCAGACTGGATGTGGCTCTGAGCAACCTGATCTAGTGTGAGGTGTCCCTGCTCATGGCAGGGGAGTTGGAACTAGCTGATCCTTGAGGTCCCTTCCAACCCTAATAATTCTATGGTTCTGTGATTCCCTCTCTCCTCACAGTAGTTGCAGTGTGCTCAGCAGAATTACAGAAACACAAGTTATACATCATGTAATACATCATGTAATACAGTATCAAGTAGAGCTTTGAGGGATTATGTAATGCATGTAAGGCTCTTTTAAAATTTTATATATTTTTTGTGTTTCTGGGTCTACCAGTAATTATCTTCCTGCTTACTCTCTATCCTGTTGTTCTTGTAAATAAGTAATTTTAACACAAAAGCTCAAGTATTATGTATAATATAGAGTAAAAATATTCTCTGTCCCTTTTAATGTGATTCTCTAATTTTGCATAGCTAAAATGGTAGTGTTTAGAAATCAACAGTTTTGGGAAGTTAACAGGAGTTATTATTATAAATAACATTATTATACTAATGTTATTTTGTTGTAGTAAAAAGACAGTTATTGTGCTATTTTGCTATTGTGCTATTGTGCTAATCTTCTAATCTTGCTTTATAATCACTAATTTGTGAATATAGGGGTTTTAGCCTATCTTTTATTTCTTGGTTCTACTGGTTTGTAAATTGAGTCACTTTAGCCTATTATCCTGCTGTTTTTTCATTAATCTTTTCCAAATGTTTCTGTTTCTACATTTTGGATGATAATTGAAATTACTATTGTGTTTTCATACTGTTTAATCAATGAATTTAATACTTCTTTGGATAGTCATTCCTTGTCCATTTACCAAGTTCACCTGCACTGATTATGGTCTATCTCCCTGTGATGCAGGAGCAACCCATCATAGATCTGGGGGACCAGGATCTAATTATTTGTGCCTGGCATCAAAAGCAGTGTCCTGTTAGTAGTAGCAGCCTTGAAGCTGGTCATTTCATTTGAGCAATAATTGTAGGTATTTGGAGACTTACTTTCCATTTGTACTCTCACCCCGTTATAAACATGTCATGTGAAGGTTTTCCTTCTACAGAAAGAAAGAATGCATCTCAGGAAGGCCATGTTTCACCCTGGTAATTTCTAAGTAAAGGTGAAGCAGTATCATGAATAGGCAAAAATACTAAAATAATTTGTGTGTAGTACAGTGCAGTGGAGCTCTAGCCCAGCTTACTGTTTTTCGCCACATGCCTCCATTCTGTTGAATATATTCTGCAGGAGAGATATTATGCAAAATACTGTGTTGCAGCCCCCTCACAGTAATAGCAAGGAGTGCAGGACAGGCTGCTAAACCTGTCCATGCAGCAGAATAAACTTCTTACGCAGAGTTAGTTCTCTGCTATCACAGTTTGACTGTTGCCAGTACCAAAAATAATTCATTTAAAGCTACTCTGGCATTTTTATGCTACACTGTATCCTAGTGGGCTTTTACATTTTCCTGTTCTTAGGATTTAAGTCAAAAATACCAGAAGAGAACATTTGCAGGTTGTCAGGTGCAACTGGCTATCCTGGAAACCTGAGATTTAAAGGAATATTAGCTTCTCGGCCTTCCTTATTTATGTTCAAGCTGTTCATTTATCTGTCCATGAGACAGATATTATGGAGGCACTGAGATATTTAATGTTAAATACTTAATTGTTGACTGCTTTTATAATGGAGCAACACACAGCAACATTAGCATGGGATGGCATATGTGCCAAGAACTCGGGTTTAGATCAGTATTTATTAGTGTCATATATATCTCATGTGAACTATTCTTTGCATATCTATCTACATGAATTGCTCAGTGTTTTTATAGCACTATGTCCCCAAAGTGTCTACTGGAGTCAGTCAGTTAGTCATACCTCATCACAATGAGTACACACTAAATAATTTTGTAATTAAAGCAGGCAATGTTTATTAGCCAATTTGTTTCAAAAAAATATTATATATCTTATGTGATTAAATGAGAATGTATAAAAGAAGAGGAAAATTCAAAACAATAGCACTTTCTGTACTAGGTCAGCCAACATGAGAAGATTTTAATATCAGAATTGTGCTAAATAAGCATCCTAACTCAGACTGTAATTCAGAAAAGCACATAACCGTGTTTAATCTTAAGCACTTGCATTAGTACTTTCTCAGATCAAGACTTGCTAAATCTGCCTGCCTCATAGAAGGGGTTGAGCTGAGGACATTTTTTCCTTCCTGAGATTGGCCTATGAACTGGAAAGAAAAATTAACTGCATGAATAAAAGTTGTGGTAATAGCTTTGTATGAGAAAGATTTTTTTATTTTTTTTTTTTTAATGAAAGAGGAACAGGGTTAGTCGCTTCTGTTTTTGGAGACTGTTTTTGTTATGTGACATAACTAGTTGGCTTGCTTTGCGTTGGCCTGTAAATGGATCATGCCAAAAATAGGGGTAAGCAATCTGTAGGCTCTTCTAGTGTCTTTAAATATCTACTTCAACATTTTAGTATGAGTATTTTCAAAAGCCTGACTCTATTCTCATCTGTTTCAAAAACTAGAGCAATAGCAGGCACTTTGAACATCTCTGGCCATAATGTTGCCATAGTGTTCAAGAATATTTTTTGCAAGTATCTGAAAATAAGTGTACTTTGAGATACAAATTTTGAAGGTAACTATGCTGAAAGCAACTTTAGTTTTCACCATAAATGCAGGAGATAACCACCTCTACACACTTCTTAAAGTACTTACAGTATATGCAATGTGAATAGGTGCATCCAACCACTAGTTTGTTTGTTTGTTTGTTTGTGGTTTGGTGTTTTTTTCAGTAATACTTCACAAACATAAGAAAACACACAAACAAACTTTGTGTATAGATCTGGAATACTGTTGTGTAGTAAGTGTATATTCCACAAAGGGGAACTCTTTCTGTATCAGGTCATTCCATAAAGAAAGAAATATACAAGTGTAAGAAAATTAGAAGAAACTAAAAGCTGCCTTAGAATAGGAACTCTTAAGCACTCTTCAACTGTAGCTGTTTCCAAGAGCTACAGCTAAGGCTGCAGAGTACAGAGGTATACTCAATGTGCACAGGAGATTAGTCTAAAACAGAACCCCAGATATGAACACTTCAAAAATCACAAGAAAGGCAAAATATCGAAATGTAAACACCTCTTGGCTCATCAAAAATGTGAAAGAAATAGGTTTCTTTTCTGTTCAAAATCATGGAATACAGCCACTTTAAAACACAAGATAGAAATTATCTTTTTATCTCAAGCCCATCATTGTGTTTGCAACTTATTGCAGCAAAATAATAAATTCCTGAATGCTTAAGAGAAGGTTTTAGGTTACTCCCTGTCAGTGTGTTTTATCCTTCTTGCAAAGTCCACAATGTTAGATTAAATTTTTCTAAATTTTTCCATTTCACATTCCTGTCATATTTTGTATCCAAGATTTCAATTTCAGTCACAGCATTGTGTTGAATACAAAATGTTACTGTTTCCTTTAATTTTACCTCTTAAAATGTAAAACTGTAGTGCACAATTATGAACAGGAAAACTAGGATTTCACCAGAAACTTAATTCATTTGCTAAAAAATAAAATATCTGTGTTCTGAATTTTGCTTTTTCCCCCCAATGAAACAACATAAAAAATGTTTAAAATCAGACTGCTTCTATGAGGCAAATAGGAAAGTTTAGCTGGAATATCAGCGTACAGTTCAAGTGGAAAATCCCTGCTTGTAATAGATCCACACTTTTTAAACTATTGCATGAATAATACACATTCAAAGAAACATGTTGTTCCTGATGTACAGTGCCTGGTGCCTCAGAGGCTTCCAGTAGAAGGGTTCAAAGAACTGAAATCCTCTTATCCTTCTGTCTCCTTCCTGAAGCCCCTTCTTCTTGGTTTGCCTCCAAACAGCACAGGAACGCTTGGCCCTGCTAAGAAACTAGAATGTGGACACAAATTTCAAAAGGTCATTGTCACTCCATAGCTTTTTTCTGTGCAGAAAGACAGTCTTTCACTGCTGCTCCTCACTTCATCAACATTTGAATATGATGCAGTTTCCCCTGAGCAAACACCGGGTTATTTGGGCATAGATACTACAGCCAAACTTAACTCCTTCCCTGTCTGAGTTTCATGACCCAAACCATCATTTGAAAGTTTGTACTCTACTAGGGTTAATGCAGCTCTGATGAACAATTACATCCTTAGAGTCAGACTTTTCCATTTCTGACTCTTTCAGGGAAACACTGAGGGAAAGGGAAATTCTCACCAGGTATCCATTCTTGTTAAAAGAGATACATTTAAGTGAGACATTTTATACAAGGATCCAGTGGTTGACAACTGCACCTAAATCATGAGGCTTTCATTAATACTTGAAAAAAAAAAATGCATTTGTAAAAAAAAAGAGACCTTGAAATGTATAATCTATACACATTTTATAATAAGTTGGCAGTTTTACAGAAAACAGATATTTTTAAATGTTGCAAAGTATTTCAGGAGTTGAGATTTTTATCTCACAAGGCAGAGGAAATAATCAAATATGGTTTTTCATTCTGATTTTCTCAAGTTTCTGGTTATCTTGACATGCAGAATGCATTGCATGCTTAGCTTCTAAAACTAAACTGGCATAACTAAAAGTTTTCAATTACTGAATATTATTTCTGATTGCGTCATGATTTTCTAGGGCTGCTTTTAAAAAAAATGTTATTAGTTCAGAAAAAATGCACAGTTCTTGAATGAAATAATATTTTGTGGAAACAATTTGAAATTTCATGGTTGTTACAGGCTTTATAAAAGATAAACACAGTACAGTGTATGTGTGTGCTTTCAGACTGCAGGCATGAAGAAAGAAGGAAGAATTTAGTACATGAATCAGAAGTAAAGAATCTATGGGAGAAGTCCACATTCCTGAACCTGTCAATAACTCTGTTCAGAAGTTATGAAATAAAAATTAGAAAGTCATTCTCATGACTTACATAAAGTTAAAAGTGTCTGGCAATGACAGAGATGAGATGAACAAAACTGTGACCAATCTTGCTCCTACTGAATCTAAGAAATAAATTTAGATATGTGATGCATCTGTCTTCCTATCATGTTAACAGAAATTGATATCCCAGGAAACTCTGTCCTCTCAAGAGAGTTTGTTTAAATTATTATCTATTCAGTAATTTTTAATGAAACTACTAAATTAGGTGTAACATGCTACAGCTTTAAAGACTATATTACAATTATTGCAATGATAAAACGATGTAGTCTTAAATATTGTCTTAGAAGATTTGTTATCCAAAGAGCCTTGGGAAAGCTGATAATGCAAGAGAGTATTCTGAAAGACTATTTCTCATTGTTTAGCTTGCAGTGAAAATATATTGGCTTTTTTTTTTTTTTAATTTTTAAATAAAATAACTTATTTATTGTGTTTTAACTCTTTTGCCTGGCTTTTTCTAAACTTTTACTCCAAAACACTCATCTTAAACAAGAAATCCCACTAAAGGCTCTTTGTAACTTAGGATAATTGCCATTTCACGAGCATGGTGGATTCAATCGTACCTCAACTTATTTAGCTATTAAGCTACTATAAATTTCTGCATGACCACAGACTATGTGGCTGTGTGATATTTACCTGCTTCAAAGAGTTTCAAACAGACATGCGTTGTGGAATAATGTATTTATAATTTGCTTGGTGCTCACTGAAGTCTACATATGCTTATTATATCTATCATATTATTTGCTGCCATTACTAGTGCTAATCAGATGATATTTCACCCTCAGTACCAGAATAAACAGTGAATTTAACTTGCTCAACGTAGTTGTTAGTTTCAGCTAGAAGTTAGCTGAGACATGTATACTGAATGCACTAGTTAGCAAGTAGATAGCTTGTCACTTCCTAGTAAAGTTTTGACTGATGTTAAGATGCAGCTTTACAACAATTAAACCAAAAAATCATATCGGCATAGACAAGAGCAATTCAACTCAGAATATGAAAACAAAACAAAACAAAACAAAAACCCACCAAAACCACTTGTTGCCTCTTCAAAATCACCTATCTTTGCTTCCTCTTGGGCATCCAACTGGAAGAAAATAAGTCTTGACTGCAACACATCAAGTATGAACTTCTCCCAGCTGCTTTTCTAATGTCACAATCATTAGACAGGAGCTAATTAATCCTTCACCAAATTCCAAACTAGATATTGGGTAAATTATACACATTAAAAAGATGAGATGAAAGCTCCATTTTTTCTGACTTGTTTTGCAAAATGACGTATGAGAGTGGTTTTATTGCAAGTACCTCAGAAACCATTGAGTCTGATGAACACACTGAAGTGATGCCTGATGGGAAAATCCACAAAAGAGTCTTAGAATCAAAACTGTTACCACCAACCACATCTGCTGAAATCTCAGCTATAAAGAAGATGAGCCATTGTAAATTCCTGGTCTTGTGATGTGAAAAGGACAGCATGTAATTGACTTTGCAAGCCACACTGGTGGAAGTGGAGTAAAAAATAAGCAATCAGTAAGAGGAAATGTTATAAGAAAACTCCCTGACCAAATGTTAATTTTGCATGCAGCATATAAATTGTAAAAATACAATGGTCAATAATTTTGAAACCTGCCATCTTAGGAATTCAGCATGCTTTTCAAAAATTTAATTTAATTTTTAATTTAAACTGACTCTGTCTTTACCAGAGTGAATACAGTTATAATTATCAAGTAAATCAAGATATTTTCAGTATTAGTAGAACTGATTCTTCATGCTTTCCTCATTGCAGTTTAAGCAGATGTTTTGAAGGCAGCTAATCACAAGACCTACTTTCTGTGAACTTGTCAGTTTTTTGATCAGCACTAAAACTTTTACTGTTTGCACAAAGAGTGGAAACCACTTTGTCTATATTGATTCTTAACTTTTCAAAGCACAATAAATCATGCATATGATCTTGGCCAGGTCTGTATCTCTTTGACATTTATCCCATTTTGATTTATGAGGTCAATATGAAGAATGATGTATGGATACACTTTAGTTAAAACAGGGGTTTTGTGGGGTTTTTGTGGGTTGTGTGTGTCTGTGTGTTTGTGAGTTTTGGTTTGGTTTGGTTTTGGTTTTTCATGGGCAAAACGTCACTTAATTCAGAAGGGAAGTTGCAGGTCAGAGAAAATACTCCTGTCCCCGGAACAAACCCGATTCTGCAGAACCGTCTGCCGGTCTTGGGAAAAACAAACTGCTTTCGACGTCCAGATTTGTTGGTCAATGGGAAGATGATTCACCGCCAAACTGTCCCATTCATGTTGGAAAATGCAATTTCTTGGTGACAATCAGAGTTGGGTGAGAGCTTTACTATTCCTCCCTAGAGACATCCTTCCTACCCTCCCAACAAAAATACTAAAGCACACGGAGATTATCTGCGCCTGTTTGTTACCTTTCTCCACAAGCTCCAGAGCGCTGCAGATAAAACTCATTTCGGTATCAACACGCCATGCCTCGGCTGCCGGACAGGACCCGCCGGCAGCCAGGCGCTCCTAGAAGGAGCAAAAGTTGCCAGGAAGAGGCGGCACGGAACCTCGCGGAGCTGCGCGCACGGGTCCGGGTCCGGGTCCGTGTCCGAGGCCGGGGGCGGTGGCGGCGGTGGCTCCCTGCTGCCCGCGGTCGCGGCTCCGCGCGGGCGGCCGGCGATTGGCGGCGGCGTTGACAGCGGGCGGGGCCGTGCCGGCGGCACCGCCCGCCCCCCGCTATAAGCCTCTTTGCAGCTTTCTCTTTGGGTCTCATTCCCGCTTTGCGCGTCTCTGTGTCTGCGCAGTGGAAAGCTGCACCGGGGAGCTGCTGAGGGGCGCCGGTGTCATGTGAAAGCGCACATGCCCTGTCAGGCGCGCAGCCTCCCCTTCTTTTCTTCCTCCGCGTGTTTTTCCTATTTTTAATAACGTAACTCCTTTCCTTCCTCCTACCCTGTTTCGCCTCTAGCCACCCGCCGCCGCTCCGCGGCCCAGGCGTCCCCTGCAGGGGCTTCGCCGCGGGCGGGCGGGCGTGGGGCGCCTGCCAGGGAGGCGTGTGCCCGGCGGCGGGCAGCCTGCGGAGCCGCACCCCGCGGAGCCGCTTCGGAGGTTATGTTTTTCCCGGCGGAGCAGAGCTGTGGAAGCTGCCGCCTCCGCGGGTGCTGAGACGGGATTTTTGTGGTGCGGTTCCCGGGCTCCCAGCTTCATGACTGCGCGGAGCGGGGAGCCAACACCATGCGAGGTAAGCGGGCCGGGAGGCGGCTCTTTCTGGGAAAACTGCTGGGGAAGGGACCGAAGGGGAGATGTCGTGCTGGGGAAGAGGGTCCCGGAAAGAAAGTTTCTGGGTTGTGCCCGCCTGCTGGCGTGGGGGCTCGCGACGTGTTCTCTGCATGTGCGGTGCCCGGGGTCAGCCGAAGAGGCCTTCACGGCCGGAGGCAGAGGGGGTCACCCCCCGCATACCCGTGCGAGAATGCTCGGCCTCGCCCTGGGCCGCAGCGGGCGGTGTGAGAAGGACGGGGCACGCGGTTGGCAGTGTCGTGGAGTCCCCGCTCGCAACTGTCCACGAGGCGCACTCGGCCTCGGCGACTGGCCCCTACCGGAGGATCCGCCTTCCTGTTGGTCCTGGGGCGATGCCAGCACGGGAGGGGCTCCCTCTTTTCTCCCCAAAAGTTGTTTTCGGGACTTCATCGCTGTCTTCGCCCTGTTCCTCAGACGGCATGTCGCCCGGGAAGGCCCTCTTCCCCAAGGATCACCTAATGGGGCGGGAAGGGTTGCGTTGCCCGGGACACCCTCTCCCTTCCCCCGTGTCCATAGCTCTCTTAAATGGCACTCCGAGGCGGCGCCTTTGCAGCCCCACCCGGTGAGGGTCCCGCGGGAGAGAGCACAGAGCTTCCCTAACAACGGAACACCCCCACGGCATGGAGACGTGCCCGGGTGCTTGTCCTGAGAGTATCTCTGGGTTGGGAGAGGGGATGTATGCTGTTACTGGTACGCTGGACACCTAAATGAGTGAGGAGGGGTATGGGAGGCGTGGGAGCGCGTTGTTCCCTCGTGGCCGAGATCCGGACTCCGTTGGGCCCCCATCCCCGGGCCAGGCGAGCAGCGGCACCGGAACGAGAACAACCCCTACCACCCCCCAGCCACGCGCGTCTACTTCGCCCCCATTTTCCATTCCCCTTTATCTCGCAGTTCTTCAGCCCGGTCGCTTCCCTTACCCCTCGGCGTAATAAAGGGACAGAGACTACACTTTCACGGGGTATAGTGAAAGAGGACAAGAAAGGCTTACGAGGAGGGGAGCACTGTCGGTGTTGACAGAGATGTCGTTTGCAGATTTCTTGGGTTTCTGGTTTGCTTTAATGAATGGGGACACAGACGCTGTAAACGAATTTTATCTAATATTTCCTCGTGCGGGATATCACGTCCTGTAGCTGCGTGCGTTAACAGCTCGAACAGGTCACTCGTGTGTGTGTGTCTAAAGGAATGGTAACTTTGACATTTGCTCAGATAAACTTAAAAAAGAAAACCCACAACAGTTTCCCTCTGCATTCATAGAAGGCGGGTGTCCGCTTTGGGGCATGTTTCAAGAACTTGCTAAACAGCGTTTGTCTTTCATAAGAACTACAGAAAACGAGGACTCTCAGTTCTGTATAGCGGCCCCTCATGCATCTTTGCAGTTTTGGGGGTGTTGTTTGTTGGCTGGTTGTGGGTTTTGTTTGCTTGGGGGTTGAGTTGTTTGGGGTTTTTACGGGCCTCCAGTGCAAGCAGGAGCCGAATTACAAATAGTCTGGGAGATTGTCTTCGAAACGCGTCTGTCAGTACCCCCCTGGGCAGGAGTCCCGACTCCCGTGTTCGGGAAGGTTTGTCCACCGGAGCCCCAGCCGCCCGGGTTTCTCTGCCGCTGCTTCGGGGCGGCCAGTGCGGTCGCGCCACGCAGGAGCTCCGTTTGGCCAGTGTGAAGTTGCATGTCCCTCTCCTCTGCCCCTTTCCTTTAAAACGTGGTCCATGGTGCCCAAGCAGCCATGGGCAGGGAGAGGAAGGTTGGGTCTTTACACACACCTGGCGGCATCATTTGCGGGCTTTACCCCTGCCCCGCAGATACCTCCTACTACCCCTTAGGCTGTCCTGTCAGCTACTGTCCATGAAAATGCTGCTCTGCTCCTAGAAAGCAAGTTTATATTTTCATTATATTTAGGCTTGCACAACAGGGAATTTACAAGTGAAGGGGTAAAAGGGACTACAGTGGAGGGAGGAGAAAAACAACAAATACGAAACTTTCATTGTTGTGAAAAACTTAGTGCAAGAGGTTATTGAACTCACACTTTACATCAGATGTACATAGGGATGAGAGCAGCGCTTGAGGCTCCCTCAGATGAACAAGGATGTTGTATGCAAATTGAGCATCTGTCTACTGCATTTGTGCCTTTGCTAATGAAGGAAATGTGGATGTTCACAATTTGTTAAAATGTGATATCCATTTACAACAATGTTTCTAGACAGCTCTAAGCCTTTTTGTGAAGGTACAGTTGGTTTCAACTTTGTTACATCCACTGTTGGGCTTGAAGGAGGAAGTCCTTTTGTTTACACATTTGAGGTCTTTCCCCTAAGTTTCCCAACTGAGTGGTGATCTTTCCAAGTTGCAGTTGGCCCATGCAGGCCAACGTGCCTGAGATGTGCAGGTACTGCTCTTCATAGAGGATAGAGGCCAAAGAGCTAAAAATACTCAGCCTGTGTTACTGCCTGCTGCATCCCAAAGCATTGGGGAGGCTTAGAGGCTGTTTGTCATTCGACCCCATGGAAGCACAGCTAGTTTTGAGGCACACCTCAGCTGTTCTGCTACATTATACTCATTGGTGGTGTCCTATCTAGAATGATAATTCCCTATGCTTCCAGTCTTTGTTTTAATCCCTTTGAGTATACATAGCTGTGCTGTCTTGTAGCGGAGGAGTATTCTGGTACAGGAGGCAGAACATCTGAGCTTTTGGTGCTCTCACTGTCATGGTAGGTCCAGGTATTTTCCTCTGAACTTGGAATGGAAATTTTGAAGTTGATGACTTCTGTACTTACATTTTATAGAGGCAAGAAAATGTAGAAGGGAATGGTAGTTCCTTTCTTCCACTTGTCCCACTCCTGATAGCCTATAATAGGGTTAAGAACATAGAAGGTGTATTTAATATTTCTCTGGGAAAAGAGGACTGAAAATGTACTGAAATTATTGTGCTGCTTAGTTAAAGAAAATAAAACCTACTTTTTTTTTTTTGTATCTTGAAAGTTTTTTTTCTGAAACTAATTTTTAAAGTTTAAAACTGTTACTATTTGATGAATTGTATATAATACAGCTGATACGCAAACATAAAAACTTCCCCAAATGACAAAACCATCAATGTCAAATCACTGAATTTTGCTCTGGGCATATGCTATCGGTACACAAACAAAACCCAAGTCTGTGATCACAATAATTTCAGTTGACTATAAAGAAGCTATGCAGAGTACTCCTTCTATTGAACTAATATTTAAACTTTCAGCTGGATATCCTACTAAAAAGTTTTCTCTTTTATGTTTCAAAGAGAAAGAACTCAAAAAACTGAAGCCAAGATGCTTGACCAAGTTTTGCTGTTTTGTTTTGTCTTGTTGGTATCAGGACTGAGCAATGATACATGTTGCATAATGTTACATAGTTATTCTGTTTTCATGCATCATTGAAATATTTGTAAGCAATTAGGATTTGTTTGGTTCACACTTTCCTATGTGCAGTACTGCTGAGTGAGCTTATTAAGTAACAGAGGGAAATAGCCTGGATATCTGAGAAAGTTCTCTTTAATAGATGAGCACACGGAGTCTTTACAAGCTCATTAAAGCAAAGGAAAGTTATTTCACAAGACATTCCAGAAAAAGTAAATGTGACGCTGTCTGGAATATGCAACATCATTGACATTGCTTAGGATAATAAACACATTGACTATTTAAAACAAAGGTGGTAAGAGAGAAGCAGTACTGATTTTGGTAGACTTAGGACCCTGCTGTACTACAGCAAAATGTGTTTGTCATCACAGTGTGATGCATCCAATCACTACCTGAATAATGTTATTTGATTTCATTGAGGCTTCTTGATATGCGGTTGAACTCCAATTTCTGGTGTTAGGCCTTTGCAAGAAAAAATTTAACAAATGTTGGTAAATGCATAGAAAATGAGTCAGCAGTAAACTATTCCTGTATTACATAATAAAATATCCAAATATGTACAGTTAATATAGAATAACTCCTCTTTAAAATGAACATAAATAAAACCTGCAGAGTGAGAGCCTGTTTGTACCTTTGCAATACTTTACTTCCAATTGCATCGTACTTACTTTCCAATGAATGCTTTGCATTTATCTTGATATGCTATGCCAAAGTGTTGAGAGCACCACAGAACGAAAGTTTCTTAATAAAAGCCTCTTGGGTTTAATATCATTAGGAATTTTACCATAGAAAAGATTTTTTTTTTTAATTGTTTTTTTCCTGTTTGGTTTTTAATTAAAAAAAAATGGTTTTCATGTATAGAAAGCTACTGGTTCTTGAATATGATAGTTACTTTTAAAACTGTGAAAATATCATGTACATTAACTGGAAACAATTTCACCTTTGTGGTATGGACAATGTCTGATATCCATTCATGGCATTTTACAGATACAGTGATGAGCAGTAACTTGGTATAACTTGTGCATTTGACAATGCAGTCAATTACTGTTTTGTGATTAAAATCTGTACCAACAATTTGGGGGAAGACATACCAGGAGGAAAAAAAACAACACCTATGTTCTGATAGAGCGAGTCAGAATTCCTTTTTACAATGTACTTGTGCTAACTAGAGGAAAGTTTTTAGTATGTTATCCTGGGTACTGCTAAACATGATGTTGATAAATGCCTATTATGAAATGTATAGAAAACCAAATCACAGAAATTAAAGATTTCAAAGCTTTCCCAAGAAATCATTTTCCTCCTCCTCCAGCAATACGATGAATTCACAGAAATCAAAGTCTCTGCTATGAAATTGAAGAATATATGCTTTGTAGCTGAAAACAAAAGACGCACCCAGGAGAAAATATTGTTTGAACTAATCATCAAATGAATAGAAATGAACTTTACCAGTACACCAGTATAATGGGTTATGTTAACTAGCTCTTTCGTAGTCCATATGCTGCCCTTTCAACCCACGACCCTATCGAGCTCTTAATGAGGAAAATCACAGGTGTTATAACGACATTTGTGGTAAATCGGGCTAAATATAATGGTTGTATAAATAAGCAACTGTAGTAACACAGGACAAAAGGAAAGTTGTTACAAAGAGAAGAAATAAAAAAGAGAGAAGAAACTTTGAGCATTACTGCGCAAACATGAGATAACAATGCATTGGTTGTTACGCAGTTTTACACTTCCAGCGTGCCCTAGATCACTTGCTAGTGAGCTTAGTAATAAACCTGTTAAATCAACTTCAGCCAAAGTGTAAATTTAATAAACCTGATACATTTGAATTAAAAATCAGCTGCTTTACAGAGTAATTTTAGCAGCTTCATGCATTTAGCGCAGTTGGGGCTTTCCCTAATGACTTTCATAGAGAAACTCTAAATGTCAAAATGTTGTTCTTTGTACTTTGTTTATGAAGTTTAGTGTTGTTCCTTCTGATTCTGTATGCTGTCTGGGCAAAGTCTACAGTGCAACTCTGAGAAAGAGACATCTCGCAGTGTGACAGGGAGCAGCAGACAGAAGGTGCATTTTGGATTGTGCTGTTTTTCTGTTTGTGTCTAATATTGCTATCGTGAGCATATTAAAAGCTCTGATTAATGCACAGGATTGAGAATAGGATACAGCTGGGTCAGCCTGGTCCTTGTTTTAATGAACACTGACTCACTTGAGGGGTCCTACTGATAAGACATTTCACCCACTGTATTTTTAATGTCTTAGAACTATTTTTTGTAAAGCAGAAATGCTCACGCTTAATTTTGCCAGACACATTCTGCTGGAAACTTATGCAAACAGAATGACAGCTGTTTCTGCTCTGCTACAAGTATATAGGCCAATTTAGTCTGACATAAATGTTGTTATTATGCTGTTAATGATGAATTCTTTTGATGAATTGTCAATTACAATGCATTTATACAATTTTAAAGCAAGATCACCACTTTTATTGCAGCAGGAAAATGTGCTGAATTTTTAAAATCACATGTTTATCTGGATCTACATAATGGACCTGCTCATTAAAGAGTAAATGTCAAGGAACTATGCTTACTTGACAGATAAACTAATTTTCAAATAATTTTCCTGTTGTTGTGGGCCTTGTTTATGCAGTAGTTCAGTCAGATTTGATGGGGCTATACCTTATAGTAAGACTACTGCCTTACAAGTAAGGCAAACTGAATTTGAGGGAGATTGTTCTATGTCCATTGGAAACCTAGTGACCTGGCATTCTATGAAAATGCAATAATTATAAAGGTGCACAGGAAATCAACATTTTAAGAAACATGCTGTGTTTGGGAAAAAAAAAAAAAAAAGTCTGAATGTGAAATTTTAATGAAATCATCTCTGACTCCTAAGTGCCTGCTACTCTCTGCTGCTGCAATATAGCCATTAGCCTGGCTGGAAATTCATATTTTCTGGAAAGATATACTCTTAAATATACTACTTGTTGGGATTTTGTTTGTTTGTTTGTGTTTGTTTTTTAGATAATCCTGACATAGAAAAAGTGCTCAAAACCACTTTTTTCTCAGCCAATTATCAGTACATTTATTTGTTTACTTGTTATGCTGTATTTCTGCTGGTAAATAGTGCCAAAGCGATCTTTAACTAAAGACTAAGAAAATACATACATTTGTAATATATTTAGGTATGAATATGCTACAAAGGCTAGTAAACATTTCAGCATGGCTGAAAGCAGTGTAATTTTCAGGGTAGTTTTGACAATTATTGTGAATTTAGTCTTTAAAGCATTTTGTTTGTCTATAGATGTTATTGAGGTGGTCTCACAATTAACAGATTCATTTAGTTATCAGTGATTACTTAGAAGGTATCCTGAGCATGACAAACACCATTCACACCAAATTTATTCTTTTTAAGAGTCATATTTCTATTTCTGCTTCATTAATCCATAGCAGGCCTAAATTACTTTATCTTTCAGAGTAACTTTTCCAAACCAGATGTGCCTTTTTGTTGCATTTATTTTTTTTTCTCTGTAAAGCAATCCTTTGGACTAAAAATATCTTTTCGTATACAATTAATATGTATTATGAGTTTTTTTTGAGTGAAGGTGTTTGTGGTGGGGGAAAAAAGCTAAATTAAATGAAAACTAAGAAGTTGTTAAATTGCAGTTCAGTCTACTGTCAAAATAATGAGCTGTCAAGAAGGTTGCATATTTTGTTTTGGAGCAGGTTGTTGTTGGTCTTAGATGAAATTATAGTTCTCCTAAAATAAACTTCAAGTGTAAAAAGTGAAGACAAGGCTATATTATAAATAAGCAACTCTTAAATTACCATTTCCACTACAGCAGGAGGTGGAGTGTGATAGCCTTTATGGAATTTGATAATTTGTGGAAGTTAGATTATGCAGTATGCAATACACATTGAAGATCTGGACTTGGAATCTACTGACCAGAGTTGATAGTCTGTTCCTGTTTGTTATAGTGAAAACTGTGGGGCAAACAGTCTTCCAAAAGATTTATTGGCAATTAAAATATTTTTTTAGGACATTTTAGTGAATTTACTATATGTGAACTGTATAAAACAGGGTTTAGCAAAATTAAGGATAATATTTTCATTTAAAATGTTGTTTAGAGGCAATAATGTGTGTTAACATATCTTTCTTTCTTGAAAATACACCTGATTTTACTAAGTAAACATAAACTGCTGCTGGTTAAATTTCTGATTTGAGAGCCTGCCACAGGAGTGCTTTTTGGAAATTCTAACTCTGCTAGCACATTTTTCCTTGATTACTTGTATACTTCCACAGTGAGGCACCAATTTTGCTTCTCAAAATAAGATGGAAAAGTTAAAGTAAATGTTGCATTTCAGCTGGCAAGTTGTGAAACAGGTGCTCTGTTACTTCTTCTCATATTTGTTTGGGAGAAGAATGAAGCCATAAACTGGCTCTGAAAAGCATTGCTTGCTTCAGCATGCATTGTTCTGGGGATTTTATGCAATATTTGTACAGTGAACTGTGTTTATTAATTAATTGGAATGAACTGAAAAGAAAGGAGAGACCATGTACAGGAACTGAGGCCAGATACTCAAATGCAGTGGAATCCCATATGTGAACAAATGCAGCACAGTCTAGTGGTACAGAGAAGTAATGGCACCAGAGAAGAAACATACTAAGGCACAATGCCCTTTGGTGATTACAGCTTTGTGAAGAACAGAAACTCTTCTTTTGGAAAAAGTTTGACTTATGACTACATAGAGATTATTTTATTTTGTGTAGGAATTTATACTAAAATTCTTAGCTTTTTTCCTTTCAGTGCATTTGTGAGAGGTATACAAGTACTGGCTGTTACAAGTGTCTGTCAGCAAGCCAGACTTCTTTTAATGACACAAGCCATTCTCTCTATACCACTAAGACATGGAAATATGGTATGAGAATATCAGTTAAATTGTTTTTTCTAAATGTCTTGAAGGCTATTATGTATGTCACGTGATAACATTTAAGCAGTACTGCTTCAGTAATGTTTAGTAGGTGTACTAACTAGAATAATGGGAGATTTTAATTTTAAATTAATGTTCCATTTTATTTCTAAAAGTAAAAAAGTAGCGACACTTTCACCAAATCTCATTCAAAAATCTATGTACTAAATCTAAATTTGTGTCTAAAATCACAAGGATTAAATACTATAAACTACGGTGACATACAGATAACCCAGCTTTTATTCATTTGGGTGGGATGCATTTTACTGAGGAATCACAATTGTTGGTATATACTAGTTTCTTCTTAGCCACAGCCAATTCTAGAAAATTAAGATTATATTAATCTCTCAAATGAGGAATCTCTCAAACAGGAATAAGGAGGAAGATCAAAATAACAATGTCATTTATTATAACTCATGGAGAATAACTCAAACTAAACATTGTTCCATACCTTAAAGAACATCACCATCCTATTCCACTATAATTTGCAGAGCAAAATTTCTTCATGCTTATGAAATTCCTTGTTCTGAGCTGATCAGGAATTACCAGTGTTGTGATGAACCTTTGAAAGTATCTAGTAACTACTATGATTTAGCCATAATTTAATTGATAATAATATCTTATTAAAAAAAAAAAAAAAAAAAAGTAGAAAACTTTGCATGCAATACCTAGTCCAACATTTTCAGAAGTAACAATTATCACACTAAGATTTCTGGAGAAACTGTTCATATGTGTCAATACTTCCAGCAAAGGTATGTTTCAGAGTATTACATCAACTGCGTGAAATCTGTCTGCAGAACTTTGGCTGAGCCAAGCTGTATCTTTAATTTTGAAACCAAAGTCCATATCGACTTGTCCAGAACATTCTACTGTGGCACAATATGGTCATTTGTTTTTTTACAGTCTACTGATTTTCAGAATATGGGTGAGCCAAATAATACTATCACTTTGAGTGCAGCAGATCAGAGGGGAGAGAACTTGAGCTGTCTTAATGCAGGTGCCTGTGCAGGTGTTGCTTTCTTCATTTATCACTGGTCTGAATTTGACAAAATTCCAATACTTATTTTTGTAAAAGATCACTTACAAAGAATTGTTGTAAGTGAGAAAATGCTACAAACTCCAGTGTGAGTGACATGAAAAACAGGAAACTAAATAACACCTTTTGCAGCAAGCTATTTTCAGACTTCAGCAGAACTTAGGATAAAAAGATTGTGCCAGCTGTATCATAAAACTGAAGGAGAGAACTGAATCTTTTCAACATGAAATTTAAACAGGTAGAACACTAAAAAGGAAGGCAAACAGTGGAGGGTAAATTTGAATATACAACAAACAAAATAGAAGGGGTGATGTTCCCAAAGAGAGTGCCATGGGAGAAGCCAGTAGAAATGGAAAAGAACAGAATATAGAAAGGAAGAATGAGGAAATTGAAGTTTTTTTAAAATACAAATGTTGCTGTACTACAAAGTCCTGGATTTTTCAATTTCCACTTATTTCAGGTGGAGTTAACTAAACCGGGCATACTGTTACAAATGGGGAAGAAAGAAGTGGCATAAAGAAAAACAACGTGAATGTATTCATTGTGATATTTTTTTGTTACTTTGTTGTAGTGGGATTTGAAACTATTGTTTTCAGCTGAACACAAACATTAGACATCCATTCTCATTCATTTCACTATGTACATCTAGAGCTCCATGACTCAGGAGTGCTGCAAGTTTGAACATCACATATGCAGTTATGTAAGCTGTGTGAACAAGCCTGTCAGTGCACCTCAGCCAAGTTAGTCATTTGCAAAATACATCCAAACCTGATCTTTTTAAACTCTAAATTGAGTGAAATTAAATGAGTTTGCATTTTTTCAATCTTTCTACACTTTTTTCTGTCCCTTGTTATTTCTCAGGTTTTTTTCAGTCACTTTTGTTAAAAATACTACACTCAGAAAAGTCCTTGACATTAAATTTGATTCACTTGTTAGAATATATATGATTGATTCATTAGCCTGTGCCCTGTGTATTACAGGAAGATGCTACATTCTTCTTACCCTTTGTTCCTTTTGGTTTATCTTTGTTTGGGATATACTGTAGGGAAGAAATAAACAATTTGTTAAATCTTGGACTGGCTACATCTTTGTCATTTACTCTATTACATTTGTATCTATGTAGCCTTGGAGTTACAAGAGGTGCTTGAGGGGTGTATCTACTTTCTTAGTACTGCTTGATTGCCAGCACCTGCTCTTTGTCTTGCCTGATAAAAGAATTTTCCTGTATCTGGATTTATTTACTTTTATGAAATTGTCTGTTATGCAGAGTTCATGCAGTTCATATAATAGGCTTTTGGAGTTAGTGGAAATTAGCAGTAC
Source organism: Dryobates pubescens (assembly GCF_014839835.1). Taxonomy (NCBI): domain Eukaryota; kingdom Metazoa; phylum Chordata; class Aves; order Piciformes; family Picidae; genus Dryobates; species Dryobates pubescens. Next base: position 44,855,821 of record NC_071657.1, read on the forward strand.
TGAATGTCACATCTGATTGCAAAACTTTTTTTTTTTTTAAATTTTGGTTTTGTAAGATGTAAATAATGGACTTAGGTTTTTTATTTCTTCATGTTAAGAAGGTAAAGAATGCTCTTCTGATGCTCTCCATTTCTCCTAGATCAGGGTGACTTTTAAGTATGTATCCTTGACTAACTTTCCCTTCTATAGCAGCTCCACAAAGGTTATTACAGAACCAAAGAACCACAGAATTCTCCATAACCCAAGGAATAAAAAACCCAAAGTCCAACAAACAAAAATAAAAACAACCCACCAAAACCAAAGAGAAATATGAGTTTTCTGAAAACTACTCGGGTAGCATAGGAGGCTCATTTACATTAATTCTCTGCTTTCCCACCTCCCCTCTGTAGTTTTCTGTAAGTCCTAAGCATAAACCAGGCAGAGAGCCAAGCTGTCATCTGTTAACATCTATTTCATCCTTCTTGGGATCATTTGAGCTAGAGGAGTGTGTATGTCTCAGAGAAAAGTCTTCATGATATGAAATGTTTAGCAATGCATCAGATTTTGATCCACTGTTAACCTGCATTATTGGGCAAAACAGAGCAGCACTATGAAATCATTTCAGGGAGACGAATTCTATTACTGTGATTTTTCATAATCTCCATAACAACATTTTTATTCATAGAATGGCTTGAGTTGGAAGAGACCTTAGTGATCATCTAGTTCAAACCTCTCTGCCAGGGGAAGGAACACATTTCAGTGGACCAGGCTCCTCAAATCCTCATCCAGCCTGGTCTTAAACACTCCCAGGGGTGAAGCATCCACAACTTCCTGCTCTAGTTTAAAACCATCACCCCTTGCCCTATCCCCACATGCCCCAATAAAAAGTCCTTCTCTAGCTTTCCTGTAGGTCCCCATCAGGTACTGGAATGCTCTTATAAGGTCTCCCCAGCGCTGCCTTCAGGCTGAAGAGACTTTTTCCCTCAGCCTGTCCTCATAGAAGTCCTCCAGCCCTCTGATCATTTCTCTGGCCCTTCTGTGGACCTGTCCAACAGATCCAGGGCCTTCTTGTGTTGGGAGCTCCAGAGCTTGATGCAGTACGCCAGGTGGCATCCACAAGACCAAAGGAGAGGGGCAGAATTGCCTTGCTTGACCTGCAAGCCATACTTCCTTTGATGCAGCCAGGATACAGTTGGCTTTTGGGGCTGTCAGTGCACACTGATGGTTTATGTCAACTGCCCTGTCAGCCAGCACCCCCAAGTTCATCTCTGCAGGGCTGCTTGCAATCCACTCATCACTCAGCCTGTGTTTGTCTTTGGGGCTGTCCCAACCCAGGTACAAGACCTTGAACTTGGCCTTGTTGAACTTCTTAAGGTTGACATGGGCCTGCCTTTCCAGACTGTCAAAGTCTCTCTGGATCAAATCCCTTCCCTCCAGTATGTCAATTACATCACACGGTATGAAGGGTGCACTTGATCTTTTGATACAGGCTTCAGTGTGGAACAAATTAAAGGATGTGTATATTCTTTACTCATCATTTTTCATTTAAGTAAGGCCATTTCTGAGAAACTACCAATCATGGTTTAGAGGCCAACAGTTACAGTATTTCAAGCAATGCTAAACTACTAATACTTTGCTTACTGCTCAGCAAAGTAACTGAAAATATTTCATATTTTATGTGTGTATAGATAAGTTTCATATTTTATGAAAGAATAGGTGATATTTTGATACTTTTATGCCTAGATTAATTGAAAAACTCCTTCAAAGTTAAGTTGGTTTTGATGTGGGTTTTTTGTTTTTCTTTTCATGATGTGACTTTCCAAGAGTAGATTCACATCCAAGCATATAAATGTACCTTACTTATTTATGTATTTTTGTGTTTTATAATGCAGAAGAAATTATAAAAATAATATGTTATTTTCCAGTCCTGTTTGGGTATCAGATTTTACTCTTAGAGGTAACCAGTCATTCTGATGTCTGTTTATTGGTTTTAAGTTGGTGGTTTGTGGTTTTTTTTGGGTTTGTTTTTTTTTTGTTTGTTTGTTTTTTTGCTGTTGTTGTAGTTGCTTGTTACCTGTTAAATTTTCTTCCTGCTGTATTAGTTTAATCCTCACCTACTGTGGCTGTCAGGTATTTGTTGCATCTCAGTACATTTAATATTTTTGTAGTCTTTGTGGTTTTTCCCTTTGCGAAATGCTTCTGTCACAAGTATAGTCTGACTGACAGACTTAATGGAGAAAGACCACTGAATCAGTGTTTAAAATGAGCTCACAATGTGATCCTACCACACAATTCATTAGACTTACTAGAAAAGCAGGTTGAAGAAGGGTTTGTAATCATCTGTATCAGACTAGTTATACACACTTGTGAATTCTTTTTGTAGGGATGTTCATCAACTATTCATGTAAAAGAAATTTAAAAAATGTGTAAAGTTATATCATTTACTTTCTTCCCCTGTGTGACTGTTTCTGGCTATAACAGTTCCTCTTCTATTGCAGATAGAGTGACTTTATACAGTAAGGGAAAGAGGCAGAATGCTTTTGTGCATTGACACTTTGTCAAATCAGTTAAATTAGAACTTTCCTAAATGTTTTGCTGTATAATGCACATCACACTTGCTTGAAAAAGGTGCCAGATCGGTGAGTCGTCTGTGTCCTTCAGGGTTTTAGGACCCGATGCTGAAGGGGTTTTTGACATGTGAATGGTTGCATGGATGAGGAGACTGACATGCCAAATACTTTTTCAGGCAGATCTTGTTAAGTGCAGACTTAAGAGATGTCCTTGGGAGCTGAACTGCCCACTGCACTGGGACTGTCTCTCTCCCATGCCACTTTCCTATTGTGCCTAACACTGACCTTGAAAGACCCTTTTCCTGTGGCTGTTATAACCTCGACCTTTTTCCTGACAGTGCCAACAGGGGTGCCAATTAGTGCTACGTGGTGGGTTTTGTTTTTCTTTTTGTATGAACAAAGTCTATTGAGGCCTGGATTGGGACCACCAGCTTACTTCTTGAAAGCCACCAAGTGCCATGGCATTTTTATTTCTCTCAGTCACTATCGACCTGTTTTTGAACCTTCATCTGTAATCTATAGCCAGTCTTCAATTCAATCATTAGTTTGAAATAATTTCACTTGGTAAGAGGTGTTTGCTTCTGAAGTAAGATATGATAATATACTATTATATAATAAATACCTAAAGTAACTTTAATTTCTTCTTGTGATTACATGCTGAATTTGAGTCTGTTTTTTACAAGTTCATAATTTTTATCAAAATATTGAAGAATTGACCGGGCATACAAAAAAAGGCACAGTAGGAATAACAGGAGCATTAGAATTTTATATCAAATAAATCCCATGTGTTGAGATAAGCTTTGCAATCTAATATACAAGCATGAGAGTCTTTATTCTGTTCTTGGTTTCTTGTAAGTGATCTTAGGATATTTCTAGTTACTAGAGATTTTCTGTCAAAAATATTTAAACATATTCAGGCATATTCCAGACTTTTTAAGATTTCAGAGGTAGAAAACTGAACTGAAAAATAGAGTTGTTTTTAAGCATTGCAGGGAGACCAGGATTAAATCAGAATAATGTTTTGAAGCATTCTCTATTTTCCTGTCAGCAGAAAAAAGTATTTTACAGGAATCTTGGTTTCTTCTTTCAAATACAAGCAAACAGGATCTTGTCTGTCTAGTAGAAGTGGCAATCACTAGTAGCCATTTAAATCTACAATGCCAAATTTCAGTTGACGTTATGTATGTGTATACTCAACATGTCAGCTGAATACAACATTCTTGATTTTATCTTTTTTCAGTATTTTTAATATTTAAAAAAATCAAAATACTTAATTCTTTTGGTTTTATAACTGGACAGTAAATAAATGGTACCATTCAGTTTTTGTTCAGCTTTTCTTGTAGCTGTTTTTCCTTGAGTGAAAGCTGTGAATCCTTCATTTTGAGGCATATTATAACAGTATCTGCAACTTTGAGTCCTGTGGTGATGAAGCTGAAGTTGAGGAAATACTAGAATTTTGTTATTAGCGACAGTAGAGAGGAAAGCACAGGGAGGGCAGAACTAGGCTATTATTGTCATAATATGGCTATAGACTGGATTGTGGATATATCCTCTTAAAAGTGCTGTCCTGATGCTGCAAAGAATAAGTATTCTTACTTGTTTAGAATTTTTATATCCATGAAGAGGCTATATAAGGAATGATGTAAATGTTGGAACAACTTAGCAAGTTATGCCAGAAAAGATTTTTATACCAGTTCTGTAAATTCAACTGCTACGTTTCTGAGAAAGAGAAGGCTGTAAGGAGTAGAGGCAAGTGTATGAGTGAGTGTGAGTGATTTTTGTGAAGTGGGGCAAAGAAATCTGTGTTAAAGATGAGAGAACTGGGGGAGGGAGACACTTTAGTCTCTCCTTTAAGTGCATCTCCCTCCTGAGTACACTTACTTCCATCACAATGGAGTAGAAGAGATCTTTGTTTCGTGGTGCAGTACCCCTGGGACCTAATTTAGCTTTTATAGCAAATTCAAAAAGAGATCGAGTGAGCAAGAGAGACTAGAAAAAAGATATGAGTTTGAACCATAAATATTGTGGGTTGCTTCTGCAAATCCTTTAAAAGAAATTCTAGTAGAAATGCTGACTTGGACGGTCTACTAAAAGAGGGCTAAACCTCAGAAATGCACTTTCTTTCTTTATTCAGTGGTGGTAATGAAGAGATAGTATGAATGTGTGTTTTAGGGCAGCAGTGGCTTTCTTAATTTGAGTAACAACTAGAAAACCATTAAATTCAAGCAGTAATACAACATTAATTTTTTTTTGCTTCTGAAAATGCCTTTTTTGTTGAAGTCATACTGTTAGAAGCTTATATTGTATCCAGTACTGTGAACAACAAAATCATTCTCAGCCATCTCAAAACTTAATCTATGACATTTTTTATTTCCTTCTCATGTGACTTCTGTTTAAGAGTTCAGAATGGGTTTTCTATCTTCTACCACATAATTTTGCAAGGATTGAATTTGGACCCCTGGATTTGGGGTCATCATGGTATTTTTGGATAATCTTTTTCCTGTATTTTACAGGTCTATATTGTCATCATGAATGGAATTGTATTGTGTGTTCATGTAACCCCATGAATTTTACTCAGTAGGACCCATTTCTGTAGACTCTTGACATCAGAGCTCTGCTTTGCCACGCTACAGATGTGCCTTGTGAGTATCACTCTTCTAAAAGTGTAACATTAATCTAATTCACATGCAGGGAAAATTTGCTTTGGTGCAGCTTGCTATTCTGTTGCCAACACACACATGTTACTTTGATGTCTATAGTTATGGACGGCTGCAGAAATATATTTTTTGTTAAAATGAAATTAAATGAAATGTATCATCCATTACCCTGTTTAGCTTGAGGTTTTATTGATGTTTTTATGGCTGATCCAGTTGTCCTGCGGGTTCATAACTTACATGATCATTTCCTTTAAAGAGTATTTAATAAAAAAATACATAGGCTTGTCAGTAACATTTGAAAAGCTGCTACTATTCACCTCAAAAGTATAAAAGTATGCATTTAAAAGTGCATGCTTTTAAGGAATTTGGTGGGTTTTTTGTTGTGTTTTTTTTTTTTCTTTATCATCTAATTTCAGCTGGCTGCCTTGTTCCTTTTCTGAGGGGCACTTGCTAGTAAATATCCTACTTCCACAAACTTGTATTCACAGATGTAATTGCTAGTTTAAGACACATCACTTTGCTGAGACTTGTTGCTGCTGTTGCTAGGCAGCCCAATTTGTACCAGCCAATAGCACAATGTAATTCTCTTCAGCAGCCGATTTCAATTAAAGGTCTGGACATATAACTGGTTTCTTCAAGCTGGTCACTTCCAATATGAAGGGCTGAGCTGCACAACAGCTTGATTTCCTAAGTTTTTCTGTAATGAATTCAGACTAGGTATATTAGAAAAATACTGAAACAAATAATTGAACTGTTTCTTTTTTTTTCTTGCATAAATCAATTTGGATGGGAAGCTAGTGTTTGCAATGATGTTTGTTTCCTTAATTTTCTGTATAGATTTTATGCTCTCTCTGGTGTGTTGAGAAGAAAAAGAACTGAACATGAACTAACAGAAAACCCTCTTTTAATCTGCAACCTGATTAGGAATCCTCAAAAAAGATCCTATGCCAATATTTGCTTCTGCCAGAGAAAGTAGCGTAAGAGATATTTTCAGAAATGTTTCTGAATCTGCTTCACAATATTACATCTTAAGCAAAAAGATCTCATCATGAAACTGATAAAAAAAGTTGTCCACCTCACCCCCCCACCCCCCCCCCCCCAAAAAAAAAAAGAAAAGGAAGAAAAGAAAAAGAAAAAGGACTATTTTGGTATGTTGAGGAGTTATATGGGAACCCAAAAAAGATTAGAAAAAGGAAATGTTTTATCTCAATGTGTTGAGTCATGGATGGGGAAAAAAAAAAGTGTCAAAAGTAGATTTTGACATGGTTTAATTTAAAATTTAAGATAATTGTGCTAATTTCATTTACAGCAGAGACTGAGGAAGCATTTTTGTAGACATGGCTATCTTGCCTCACCAAAATGTACATATTTTACTTTTGCCCATCATTGTTATGGGAAGTAAAGGTAGAATTTAACCATTTAATTCATGTTTAAAAATATTTTTCTTGTTCTGTCCCTCAGCACTGTTAACATACCTCATTCTATTGAAGATAATGAAGACCTTGCTTCCCAGAATTACAGTGATCTCAGATTTTATGTTGCTGCATTAGTATTTTCATCCAAATTCTGATAACAAATAGGACAAACCTGTTATTTAGTCCTTCTGTGGAGATGCATTACTGAATAAAGAAGCAGTAAAAGCATAGAGAGAGCAGTACATTTTATAAGGTTTGCAACAATAACCCAGTATAATTTACTATGGTTAGTATTTTGATCCTTTGCCAGCATGCAGACCTGTAGTTTCCCTTTGTTTGTTGGTTTTGTTGTACAGATTTTGTTGAAGTATTTTGTCTGGTTGTAAAGGTGTCCTGGGACATTTTTTTCCTCACCAGGTTCCACCCCAATGTAAAATGTGGTCCTCTGTTCTGGAAAGAAAGAGGTACTACATTTCTAGCATTTGATTCTTGGACTATTTCAAGGTTGTTCAAGGTCTGCTAAATAATTACTGAGAGTCCAACAGCATGAGATTTAACACATCCAAGTGCCGGGTTCTGCACATTGGCCACAAGAACCCCATGCAGAGCTACAGGCTGGGGTCAGAGTGCCTGGAGAGCTGCCAAACAGAGAGGGACCTGGGGGTACTGGTTGATGGTAGGCTGAACATGAGCCTGCAATGTGCCCAGGCAGCCAAGAGGGCCAGTGGCATCCTGGCCTGCATCAGGAACAGTGTGGCCAGCAGGAGCAGGGAGGTCATTGTGCCCCTGTACACTGCACTGGTTAGGCCGCACCTCGAGTACTGTGTCCAGTTCTGGGCCCCTCAGTTTAGGAAGGATGTTGACTTGCTGGAACGGGTCCAGAGAAGGGCAACAAAGTTGGTGAGGGGTTTGGAACACAAGCCCTATGAGGAAAGACTGAGGGAGCTGGGGTTGCTTAGCCTGGAGAGGAGGAGACTCAGGGGTGACCTTATTGTTCTCTACAACTACCTGAAGGGAAGTTGTAGACAGGCGGATGTTGGTCTCTTCTCCTAGGCAGCCAGTACCAGAACAAGAAGACACAGTCTCAGGCTGCACCAGGGGAGGTTTAGGTTGGATGTTAGGAAGAAGTTCTATACAGAGAGAGTGATTGCCCATTGGAATGGGCTGCCTGGGGAGGTGGTGGGGTTGCCGTCATTGGAGGTGCTCAGGAGGAGACTTGATGGGGTGCTTGGTGCCATGGGTTAGTTGTTTAGGTGTGTTGGATTGGTTGAGTGGTTGGACACGATGATCTTGAAGGTCTCTTCCAACCTGGTCTATTCTATTCTATTCTATTCTATTCTATTCTATTCTATTCTATTCTATTCTATTTGTACCAGTGTTTTCAGTTGCTGGAAGCTCTCTCTAAGGCCTCATCAGGCTGGCTACTTAATTCACAAGTTCTCAGAGCATCTCTAGCAAGAACCCAGTAATTCTTCATACCCCAAACTGGTGCTCCATAGAAACTCTGTGATCTTCATTTTGTCTTTTCTGTCTTATCTAATGCCATTCTCCATCCACTAGGGTGTTCCTCCATTATCCTTTTGGTTAGCCCATATGAGCTTCACATCACCTGCTGGAGGTCAGCATAATCCTATAGCACCAAAGAGACTTGACACAGAATGTTGTGGGAAAGAAATTAAAATGGCTGTGAGTACATGCATAAGGGAGAAGATAAATACTTGGAGCAAAGGCTTTTCTACAGGACATTGAATAAAGAGACAAGGATGCCAATATATTATATCCACTTAGCACTCAGTAAAGGCCAGCAGAGATTACTGACAGGAACTAAGTACTTTATCTTTTCTCATCCAGGCACTAGATTAAGAGCCAGTACAATTCCTCTCCTCCTAAAAACAGAACCAAACCAAACACACAACCAAACAAAAACCTACATTTCTCTGGTTTGTTTTGCTCAAAGCATTGGCTAAGAAATCTTTTGGGCACAAATTTATTTCTTTTCCAGACACTCAGCCTACGTGAAAGAAAACACAGGACAATCTCCCAAACTCTTCTTATGACTTAAGGTTTATTGTGGTGTTCCTAGGCTGCATGTTTAGTGTCTTGCTCATCTCCAGGCTAGATTATTCTAGAGAAATATTTTTGTAGGTTATGATGGTTGGATCTGATGAAGAGCTTCATCTGGAATAAAACCATGCCAAATACTGTAAAAATAATTTAAATCATTTTTCCTTGATTTAGCAGAGGGAACATGAATCCTGGACTTCTCTGAGGCCCAAGATAGAAGCAGGAGGAAAGGACAGGCATTTCTGTTCTTCTAGCATAACAGCCCAAGTGATGATGAACTTAACATGTATCAGGATAGGACAAACTGTGATTATGGTCAATCACATGAATTCTTGTGGATTGACTACTTGCTTATGCAGAAAAGATGGAAAGAAGGAGGGGAGAGAGCAGAATGCAGAAGTCAAGAGTGTGCTTAGATAAGGGGCTGCATCTACAAATCAATCTGGTTTTTTCTGTATCTGTTTAGCCTGTTGTTTGTATTGTCTAATGTGCTGCCTTTGAAAAGAACAAGGCTCCAAAATGCCATTGAAAGTCACTTTCTTTTCTTATCTCCTGTGTGAACTATTCTGTCATTCCTATCCCTAAATATTTAAGACAGTTTTTGAGGCTATCCAGCCTTTTTCTGTTTCACAAAACCTAAAAGCTGTTCTAAAAAGTTGCTATATTCCTTGCAGGGATGGTACAGTATCTAGTTATTTACAAATAACATAGATCTGTTATTTGTAGTAATTCTTCCATGAGGGCTATCAAATGAATACTATTGTCTTGATTTTTGGCCTACAGTAATGACCTCAGAATGGGGAAATCATCCTGTGAAGTCACTGTTCTACTTGCCAAGTTTTAACTTTCTCCTGGGGAGACATTTTAGACCATAGCTCATCTATGTGAATGATCCTCTTTCAAAAATAGTGTTCAATTTTGCAAGGAACTAGCTGTAGACAGAGGCCAGGAAAGGCTGTATGTGGCAGAGAGGTTTTTCTGGGAATCACTCTGGGGGTGTCACTATGGAGTGTTATCTGTGGCAAGCAATCTGAGGGATGTTGATTGACAGGCTTATGTTAGGTAGGCTGAGCAAATGATACTTTCAGGTGTAGCTCAAGGCATTTAGTATGGGCAGTGGTGTAGATGCAGTTTAGAAATACATGTTACTTGGTAGTTTCATCAGACTGCTGTATCATGCCTTAGGTTTTTTAAGTTTGCAAACTGAATGGGGCTTGATAGGTCAATGTTGGTACGTTTACACAGCTTATACTATGTTGAAGGTTAAACATACTATAGAAATTACTGACTTTATTGTAATACTGATTTCAAAGGTAACTTTGTGTTTTGTTAGTGTTCTCATGATGCTATAAAAACTTAGATTATTATCTACCAAGTCATTATAAAATAAATTTCGTACCTGTGAACTAGTCAAGTATAAAACTCTGTAAGAGCCTCTTCTAAGCTGCAGAATACTTAGTCTCTGAAAGCTCTTTTGCTTTTAACATATAGGTTCTTCTGAAATCAAAAGTTCCTATTTTCTCCTACCTGTTTGTCTTTCCCATCTGTACTCTCTCATGGTGCAGAATGTTCAGAGTGTTCCTATGCCTGTGATTTTTGAGGGTTAGGAATTTGACTAACAGAGCAGGATGTACACTGAACATGAGTGGGAGATGACGGGGGCTTTTTAAAGCAGGGTTAAGAGTATGATCATGCACCAGCCAAGAGTACTGTAACAACATTGCTGCAGACAATATCGAGGAAGTAAAGAATGGAGATGTTGGTTTCTATTGTGCTTTTTGATGGAAATATCTGGAATTTTTAAAGATTCATTGGGTCAGATACAGGGCAAACATGATCCATTAGCTCCATGGAGCAAGACCGAATGTCCAGATTTCATACGCTGACCTCAGGTCTATTTTCCAAATTTGAAACTGGATAAAAATAGTAGTTGAGTCAGGAACTGGAGCAAGAGCATCCTCCCCAAATGACTTGGTGACAGTTCTAAAGAACCATGCTCACCCTTGTTCTCTTTTGATTTTCTCCTTAACTTCCTCCTTTTTCTAAAGAACATTAGTCCAAAATTCAACTATGTCATAAGGAGAAACTAAGAATATTCACTATCATAAAGTCTCTGAAACTTCTGCAAGTTCCTTAACATGATTATTATGGTCTACTTATGCCTCTTCATAGGCCCTTACATATGCCCTTAGCTGCCATACTATTTAGCGGTAACAAATGTCTTGACTTTCAGATTGTATTAATCATCACAATTCTGGTGAAAATGCTTAAATTGTGACAATTTTCTTCAGCTTAAAGTGTGCTTTAATGTCAATGTCTTCTAAGATTATAATTGGAAGTGCATTGGGAGATCATGGTCAGAGTGAGAAATCATTATTCACTTTTAATGGAATAATGGCGGTATTTCCTGAACTAACAACTCCAAACGCCAAAGAGTAAACAAAGATACTGAAGAATTATTGAAGTCCCAAAAACTGTAGCTATATGAGGATGGTTTCATTTGGAGTGTTTAGTTGCTGTGATTGTTTTTTGCCATACATACAAGGTAAACACGCAACTTAGTACCCAATTGTTTACTGAGGGTGCATCCAAGTTGATCACAAGTTCACAAAATCAGGTGTTGTACAATTGTTGTAGTAAGTGGCATGGATCAGCAGTAGACTTAGTAGTGTTGTATAGTGCTGTCCTCAGAGGGTTGTTCTGCCACCAGCAGCAGGCCTAACTGTGAGTGATGGTTCAGAAGTGCAGCAGGATTGTCATTTGTCCTACCACAGCATCAAAGTAGTGTTGAACATAATCGCCCAATCAAGTTAATGCACATGAATTTATGGACCACTCTGCATTGCAGGTTGTTTTTTGAATGATTCCCTTGATTTCACTGAGTAAGAATAAGAATTTGTAGAGTAAGAATTACTTCATCACAGACTATCAGTTAATTTTGTCTCTCAGCTCTGTCCTGTGTGCACAATAAAAAAGTTTCTAAGAGATTCAGTGGGTTTTGTTTTGGCTTCTCCTAAGCAGTTGAATAATTTATTCTTTTATGCAGGATAAACCTGATCCTTCTGGCTGACAGAGTAAAATCACTCAAATCTTTTTTCACTCACTATTTGTAAGACAAAAAGTATCTTCAAAGATACACTGATCATTTGAGCTGTGTGTAGCTGGCTTCACAGATAAAGGAAGATGGTTGATTTTTCTTTTATTATTTATTTTTAATTCTACTTCCGTGATAAATAAGGACTGGCTCCTGGGAAATATTTTTCTTTTTCTCTTTTTTTTTTCTTTTTGATTTTTCATTTAATACAGAATCACAGAATTGTCAGGGTTGGAAGGGACTCCAAGGATCACCTAGTTCCAACGCCCCTGCCATGGGCAGGGACACCCTCCACTAGATCAGGCTGTCCAGAGCCACATCTGTTCTGCCCTTTAAAAACATCCAGAAATGTTTTTTATACTCAGAATGTCTGCATGCAGGAGAGAGATTTGCAGTAAAGAATTAATGTGCGCATATTCCTTACATTTTCTCTTACTTGGCTCAGAATATGTTTCCAAATACTTTGCTTGTGCCACATTGCTATGCTGTCTTAGAGAGTCTTGCTATTTAAGATCCTTTGTCTTCAGCATTCTTCCTGTCTTTTCTACTATTACCCAGGTATTTCCAGGTGTTTCTGTTGCTTTACTTCCTTGAGGTTTAAAGAAATCTTGAACCAAAACATTTTTCCTCTGCCAGTGAAATATCTTTCTTAGTAAGTCTTCACACGCAGCACAACCTCTTTTTAGACATAATTTCTTTACCATTACTTAGGTGCTGGTTACGGAAAAGGCTGCCTTTAAAAGGCTGTTACTCAGATAATACACTGATATCATAACACTGAGGTAATACATAAAAATCTGTCTGTGAGTTTTGTGTTGCCCCCACCCCTTCAGGTATGCGAGCATTTCACTACTAGCATCCTTCCTCTGATACCAGTCTTTCTGTGGCAGTGCATCTGAAGTCTGTAACTTTTTCTCTTAATTTCTCTTACCTTGACATACTTAACTTCTCATTTCAGACAGTATGTCTGTTCTTAAACCTGTACTAAGAACCCTGCTGCATGTAACCATTTAATGACACATCCTTTGATGCCTGCAGACTTTTGCCTTTGATCTTTTCTCTAGGTTAGCAACCCTTAACTGTTTCTTCTCCTATCCTAGAGGTGCTTTTGTGATGGGCCTGTTGGAAACTGCATCCTACTCATCTCTCTCCAGTTATGATTGTACTGTATCTAACATATTAACATATCTTTCCATATGTTATCAAAAATTGCTAATTGAATCACAAGTAATTTGATAAACTGTGTGCCTAGAGAGCTATGCTTTCTGTTACTTTTCAACACATACTCTATAATGTTGGTCTCCTCTTCAGGAAGGGACAATTAAAACACAGTCAAACAAAAAAGGTCCAAACACAGACTTTTTGACTGAACCACAGATGTATGAAATGTCCCAAGTTCTGGTATTGCTACATGAACCAGTTACATGATTTCTGTAGTAACGTGAAGCATTTGGGTAACGATAGGTTTCTGTTCAGGTGGCTAAGAACTTCAGATTTGGAATACGTAAATTTTCTGTAGGATTTTGATAGTTTATTCCTCCTAGTACTGCCTTTTTGCCCTTGCTTTTATTTCTAAAGTTTCTGTTGCTATTTTGAATGAATACTTTGCCACCACTTCAGTTTCCTTTGTTCACTTATATGCCTAAATTGCATTAAGTGTCCTAATTTTGAGCCATGAGCTGCTCAGGGTGACAGGACAGAAAGGTATTTTACACCCAGGGAGTGAAAAACACACAGAATTGGAGGTTAAACTTTACTGCTATTTACAAATGTGTACAGAAATACAGCAGGTATTCGGAGAAAAGAACTGTATGCATATATTAGACCCAGTTCTCCACCTGGGCTCCTCAAGCCAAAACCTTCCAAAAACATTACCCCAATCAGCCTCAGCTTGTCCCAGGAGCAGGGCAAACTGCCCCCCCCCCCCCCAAGACAGGCCTACCACAGCCTCATTTCCCCCCAGATAGGTCTCAGCCGCCCCCCTCTCCCCTAACACACCTACCCCACCCCCTAGCCAAAATTGCACAAGATGAAATTCACTACAGAAGGCCCAAAACTCTCCCACACTACCATAGAGATAAGAGGAGTTGTGCCAGGTGAGAGCAGAGAGAGGGAGGAAAGGAAAAAGAGGAAGAACAGACAGAGCTCCCCTTATATAAGGAGATGGAGCATGATGGGAATGAAATAACAAAGATTACATTTCCCTGTGTCCACCTCCTTTACTTTCTGGTACTTCTGGAGGACTTTTTCTGTATGGTTAAGACAACCAGTATTAAACCCATAACACTAAACCATCACAAGGCTAGCTTTTTTTGATAGTTCTCTGCAAATAAAAGTCAATTTCCCAATACTTTACTATCCAATGAACTTTTTTTATAATGTGTTATTTAATATTGCTGAATCATATCATGGTCACTTTGCCAGTCAATTGCTGTTGTGTGACAATGAGTGACTACCTAACTCTGAGCTGGTCAGGCAATTAGGACCAAGCAGTAAATGTGAGCCTTTTCCTTCTGTATTTTGGCTCACATATTTATTCAGATTGCCACCTATTCTCCAAAATGTCTTCCAGAATTGCAAGTGATGAATTGCAAGTGTTTAGTATGTTCAGAGGAGTCACCAGAATTAGCTCTCTAAAGCTCTTTTCCTGGCTACACTGCATCTTTATTCAATTGTGAAGTAGGGGTAAGAATTGCTACATTCCTGGGACAGTTGGATGTTAAATTAATACTTGCAAAGAACTGCATGTTGTTATAGCAATGGCAGGGTATTTTTTAAAAATTTCTTTTACTAGGTAGCAGGTTTTCCCTTGGAGCATTCAACCATCAATGGCTGAAATTGGATGCAGCCACCACATTTCCCCCACACCATATTACACACTGACAGAAAATACAAACAGAAGAGGAAAATCTGTGGGAAGGAGAAGAAGGATAAAAAACATGTACTGAAATAAGCAGGGTAGCAATAAAAATTTGTCAAGTTAGAAAACTGTTGTCATATTTCTGAAATAAACAACACAAGAAAATCCTCTGGTAACTGTTTGCCTTTACTTGCTGTTACTGTATTTCCCTAGATAAACTTCTCTGGACTTTTCCCAGAACTACATCCAAAACTTCTGGCTTGTAAGGCACAAAAGGGCAATATAGTGGAGTTCTTCCCTGCATTTTTGGTACATTCACTCTTTTTGCCTTCAGTATAGCACTAAGAAAGACCTTCTTGAGGCCATTAGTATTTTAAGAGATAAACACTTAGGAAGGGTATCAAAAGGTTTGTAGAACAGCTGTTGAGGGACTTTGTAAAAAGGCGTGTAGTTATAGGATGAGAGGTAACGTCTTAAAATTAGAAGAATCTAGGTTTAGATTATAGATTAGGAAGAAATTTTTCCCCATGTGTGACAGTGTATCCAGGAGCTCCTTTCTCATGCAGGCAGGTCTCTTAACATTCTTTCCTACCTTCCTCTTTGTCAGTATACTTTGCTCCTGGGCACAGAGAAGGTGATCCTTGAATAGGGACCAGCTGTCCTGGGCCCCCTTTACCTCCAGGGCATTGCCCCATGATACTTTGGCCAGCAGATCCCTGAAGTGATCAAAGTATGCATTGAGGTTTTTTTAAGAGTTAGTATTACTTCTTAACCAAAATATGTATAATTGTAACTACTAGATTTTTTTAATACTAAAATATTGGAGTTTAATTGCATAGACATTCAATCCCTCATATCTTTCCTTAAGTGTTCTCAATGTCTTTGGGGTATTCACTAATTTTAATTGAAATTTGTATCTTTTGGTTGTTTTTAGTAGTTTTTGGAGTATATGTTTATTCTGGCACAGAAAATTTGCATTATTATGTGTGTTACCATCATAAAGACTTGGTTGTTTTTTTTTTCAACCATGCTTCTTGGTATTTGACATACAAAACATATTTTATGATAAATAAGTTCAGACTAGAAATTCATACATGTATTTTCTCACATTCTGCCTGTATAAATAAGAGCTTGTGTTGCAGTTAATTGATTGTGACAAAATAAAGCTTTAGACTTACACTATGGTGTAAATGAGATCATGTTTGTTGTTTGTCCTGTCCAGGATGTAGAAATACAGGAGTTGCCTCTCAGTTTTACTGAAATTTGTTTTTCTGTATGTTACATTTTCAGCTGAGACAATGTTTTTCATAGTGAAGACAGTATTTTCTTTTGTCTATTGTAGCTGCAATACTAAAGATAACTCATAAATTTACTAGTCTGAAGTTGGGAAGTTGGTTAGAAATGTGAAACAGTAAGTTTCAAAGTTTCATAAATGCATAGTACATAGAATATATATTTAAGTACATAGAATAGTATATAAGTATTTAGTGTATAGAATATATACTTAAAGTGGGAGTTTTGAACCTGTGAAATTTCACTTGAAATGTCTCTAAACAGTTAATACTGATAATGTAATTTTATATAAACAATAATGATGAATGTTAAACACGCAATTTTATTTTGTAAGTTAGAGGAAAGCATAAGAAATATACTTGAATCTGTAATTTTTTTTCAGAAGTGGATTGTTTGGGTTTTGTTGTTTTATTTTATGTATAACTTTTAAATGAGGAGAATGATCTGCTCAGCAAGTCATAATTACAAAAATGGCATATAGTTCACAGAGTTGGGAAAAAACCTGGAGAAAATAAGCAAAATTAATTTCTGCATTACTGTGCATAATTAATGACTCAGTAAAATAAAGGGCAGATATTATAAAGAATGGATGGAATATTGTTTTTTTCATTGTAGGATAAAGGTTTACTTAAATTAAAAAACTGTGGCAGCAAGTAGTAATGTCTCTGAAATCATTTTGTGTAAAGTAACAGAAGCAGCAACCATCTACCTTCGTTCTCCACTTTGTGGAGACAGTGATGCAGGATGTTTTATTTCTGATGTTAATGGGTGAGTAAAATGTCTGGGGATTTTTCTTACTTGGTGTATGCCTGTAATTAATGCCACAGAATTCCAGGCAAATTATCCATTTTAAGCAGTTTCTTCTCCTATGTTCTCAAGTATGCAAAAAGAAACTGCAGTTTCCTTCAATTATTTGCATTTACTTGAATTTCCTCCATAAATAATATCAATTCTCTGGATTGTCTATAAGCATTTTGTTGGAAATGTTTGGTATTTTAAATTCCAGATGTGATCATTGTCCTTTAAAAATAATATCTGGCACAGTTTCTGTTCATTAACCAGTAAAGTCTATTCTAACAAGTGTCTTTCTACTTAAGTACTCAGAAATGCAAAATTCAAGACCATTCTTTCATATATATCTGTGGTAGTGTTTATGGAAGTTAGTAAATCTGTTTGCTAGGGTATTTTATGGAAGGTGAGTGTGAAAAGTGAATACATCTCTTTTTCTTGGAAATAATTTCTGAAAATGTTTTGGGATGTTTATCTACATGACGTCTATATAAAACTCCCTCACAGAGGTGCGCACAGAAAAATAATACAAGTAACGACCACAATAAATATCCTCATCTTTTACAATAGTGAAAACTGTGTTTACATCAGTAGTAGACCTCCTGATGACCACTAAGATTGTCATGGTGCAGTCACAGGATAGTTGTGACCTTCGACTGTAGTACCTGAGATTGCTCAGTACCTCTGAAAAAGTCCTGTGACCCTATAAATTTAATTTTGCACTAATAGCCTTATATTTAATTAAGCAATTGTTTGCTTAATTTTTTTAATTATGATTGAAGGAGCAATGTCAGGCTATTTCTGGTATCAACAGTGATTGCTGAATTGCTGGGTTTGTAGCAGAACGTAGTAAGTTATTTAAAAGTGTTATATTCTGATCATGATGCACAGACTTCCTGCCATGGTCATTGTAAGCACAGTTGAAACAGCTTTTCTGGGAGACTTGAAGGAAAAAGTAGGAAAGGAAGCTGGTCATGGTTCAAATCTTGTTTGTTTCCCTGGTGGAGATTTCTTAGTGCTCTAATAAATATTTCAGTAAGTTAGAATTTTGGGTGAACTTTTACGTGATTGGGAGACCAGCTTCCTAATTCCCAGAGGGACATAGCCACATACTCCTCAAAGGACTTAAGTACAAATACTTAAGTATTCCGAAAACTTCCCATTCTATTCAGGTGCCTAATTTTTCATAGAAAATTGACAGTTGGCTGCATTTCTACAGGAATTTTGGGAATTTCACTACACAGTTTTCATCCTCAGAGGTTAGAAAGCTGCTGCTAAGGACAATAATCAAGCTCACAAGTCTCAGAAAACATCATAGGAAGATACATCTTGAACGTGACAGTTTTTCTGGTAACTTTGTTATCTGAATGAGATTGTCATTAAAACTTGAACAAATAGTATTTGAATTCCCTTTTTTGAATAAAAGAACAGGTCTTTTAAGACACGTATTAAATTCTACTCCAGGCATAATTCATACAACAGGAAAACTGGCAGTTATGGGAGGGGGAAATATCACAAATACTTTTTATTGACTTGCAGAGTGCAGGGACAAGTGAAGAACGAAGAGGGCCTTCTACCAGTAGGGTAGAGCTAGATAGTAAAACCTGGATTTTAGCTCTCCCACCTAGAGCAAGGGTGGACACATGCATTTCTGGCCATCTTGCCTCAGATATCCAACTTCCTTATCATGAATGTGATGCAGTTAAGAAATTTTGTGCAAAAAGGTTTCCCTTAGTTTATTTATGTACAAACACTTTTAACCTACAAGACAGCTATCTGCCAGCTGAAACCAAGTGCCTGAAATTATGAGGGGCACCTGTGCCTACTGGCCCATCATAGATAAGATACAGGGCCTGAGTTGCACCTTTCAGGGTCCAAGCCTGTGGTATGACAGTCTTGCAGGTCCCCAAAGACATGGTAGAAGGTAGAGTACAATAAGCAATGAAAGCCACATTGTTTGAGAGTAGAATATTGGAGGTCATACATGATGCTTCCTAGTCATATGGACTAGCTGGAACAAATGGCATGAATAAGTAAAATATCTGTTCTGCATGGAGCATTTATCTCGTCTTCTGAGCATGGGGCAAAGATTAGGTGTGTATCAGCCAGCTATATTTAATGTTTCTTTCTCCAGCTGAAAAATGGGTTTGATCTATCTTGAGCTACTAAGGGAGTGGGTGTCAGAGAAATATTGACAGGAATCTAAAGAGAAAAAAGAAGCACAAAAGCAAAACTCTGTGCCCCTCCAGTGACCTTGCTGACAGCTCTGCATGTCCTTAGATTTGGCTTCCTGTTTAGATGCTCCCCACTGAAGGTGTCCTTAAATTTTGACCTTTCATTAAGAAGAGGGTATGTAAGCTTGTACACTGGGTTGATGCCTGTCATTTTTCAACCATTCCTGTTTTCAGAAAAGTACTGTTCTTCAGGTTACTAAGGTTGGGTTTATCCTATAGAATCTAATTCTGTATCTAAACTCGCCTTGCTGAGTAGGGAACAACACTTTTGTTTTTTCTGGCTCAGTTGTGTACTGTATTTTATCCTTCAAAAGTATTGTTAATGACTTCAAAAATGCAATGTAGAATAGCAGCTCTACTGTATGCAGAGACCATGTGCAATGCATATTAAAAATTCACAATACAAATGGTATTCTACTGCTAATGTAAAAGGATTTACGTATGTAAAGCTAGGATGGAAAGTTATTGTATCTATGTAAAAATGTTTTAAATTTCTTTAAACTTTTACATTTTAAAATGCAAAACATTTTCTAAAGTGAGTATTACAATACTAAATATTTGTAATACTGAATCTATTATTGTAATACTGTATATGTGCCAACATTGCAACAGTGGCCATGCTCAAAGACTTGAAAATTTGCAGTTAGAGAAATTGAGTTATTCTAATATTGTTTGGCATAGCATTAATTTCTCTATTCTTCCTGCAGAAAGAATATGGAATAATTAATATGTAGCTGTATAATTACTTCCTACATTATTAATCAGTGAGGCTGTACTGATTTTGTCGTTTTAATGCATGTTTCATTACTGAAATCACACACAAAAAAATGTGGCCCTTAGTTCTTACTTTTGCAGCCAAATTCTTGTAATTTGTTGTTCCCATATAACTAGAGTGTAAAGGATCAAGGATGATATAGCAGTAGGGAGGGGAGAATGCTAAAAGAAGTGTTTTGACATCTTGACACTATTTTGACAGCAAGGCCCTTCAGGAAGAGTAAAACTCAAAACAGCAAGAGAATAACTGATGGGAAACTGTATATGATAAGAGTATTTCAGAATATGGAAGTTGCTGAAAGAAAGAGAAAATAAAACAGACCAACAACAAAATAAATGCTGAAGGGGGTTGATTAAGAAATCCTTCTTCTCAAAATTATTCATTACACCACACTATATGAGAGGCTTAAATATCTTTAAAACCTTCTCTTGATTACAAACCAAATTCTTGCCTTTTTCAGCCTGATATTTCCTCACTTCAAGGATAGGGACATGCTTAAAAGAATCCAACACAGAGCCACAAATATAATTAAGGGAGAGGAAAGGCTGAGGGAGCTGGGTCTCAGACTTGGAGAAGACTAAGAGGTGGTGTCATTAATATTTATAAATATGTGAAAGACAAGCATCAGGAGGACGGAGCCAGGCTTTCAGTGATGTCCAGTGACTGGACAAAGGGCAGTTGGGGCAAGGGTTGTGATGAATTCATATCTATTAATTTCATACTAGTTAATGGAACTATGAAAAGCATCTGAGATCCAGCAAAAGTCTATTTTGCTGTGGTAACTTAGGACTTATCTGTGAGATCCGTGCTTGCATTCACAGAACTGTAATCAAAGTTCCTGAAACTCTTCAGTCTGCATTTAGGGTGAATTCTTTGTAAAAATGTCTATGTAGTGCTTTTGTATCAGGATAGAGCCTCCAGCACTAACAAAAGACCCAGCCTACACTGGAGTTGTGAATGACTTGGTAAAATGGCAAAATAAAAAATGGCAATTCACACCAATGATCACCAACAGAAACTAGATTAGGCACTGAGAAGCAAGAAAGAAGGGAAATTTAATTTGCTTAATAATCGAAGTTGGAAAAACTTTTTTTCAATTATCAAATGGAAAATCCTAAGTCTTCCAGCTGATTGTGTTGAAGGTAAATTGAAATGTTTTCTCATTTAACAGATTCTGTGAATATTCCTAAATATGAGTATCCTAAGCTGTTCTAGACTACTAATAACTAGATATTTTTATGATGTTGCATGGACTATAGGTTTCAAATACACAGATAACAGAATTAGGGATGTGTAGCTACATAAATCTGTCACTCCTACATAGTTGAGCAATCAAACTTTGTTAGCGGTATGTTTAAATCTAGATCCTAGCTCTCCACTCCATCCTGATCATGCATGCAAATGTATGTATGTGTCACACAGTAGTACAGAAACCAACATTTTCTTCTAAGTCAAACTTCCACATGACAGAGCAATAAAACACATCACAGGAGTTTGTATTAGTAATTATTCTCAACCCTGTTTTAAAAGTGTTTGCTCTGTCACATTCTTCTGGGATGGAGACAGTGTATTAGAAACTGAGACACTCCTTGGGAAAATGCTATGGGAAAGGGTTTTGGTGCATTGCTTTTCTACATCTCTTACAATCTCCTATAAACTAAAGGAATTTTTCAGTTCTTAATTGGTAGAGGAATGCATTAGAAAAGGAGTTTTAGCTGAGACGCTACTCACATTATTGTTGCAAATAATTGGATTGTTTCAGCTAGCACATCAGCTATTGTGAATGTCATATGGCTGCTACGAGCTAACACTGAAATATTTGTTATAAGATGACAAGCAGGTAGAAGACCACAGATCAGAAAACACTGATTAGAATATATATATTTAATATGTATTTAATAATGTCCAGTGGGGATAGCATGGAATAAGTAAAAAGAGCATGTTTTTCCAATTGAGTCCTTTGATTCAATGGCATGATTAGTTCTTTATTTCTGCATTGTTCTTCTTTAGAAAATGTTAACCTTTCTTTTTCAGCAAACAAGGTGGGACGGATTGCATGAATACATTGTGACTTACTTTGTAGGAAGCTTAGTAGTAAAAAAATACTTAGATATGAAGTAATATACTTTTTGTCTTAAAGGAATACAAAATCATGTTGAGTAAGGTTTTCATTAATAAATAAATCAAAATTAAAAAGATACTACAGTATTGAACCAAAGTGTTTATCTTGTATGGCATTAGGAACTTTGTAATGGTGAAGTCAGTGGAACTAAAGCCCTCTCACAATAGTCGATGAAGGCTCTAAGATTCAGCCATTTAAAGAGCAAAACCCCAACATGAATTAGATCAGACATGATGCTGAACCCTCTGCAGGGTGCTGGTACACACAATGGCTATATTGTGAGAAGTCTGACTCATAAAGAGTGTCTTACATAAAGCATATTATATAAAGTAGTTCTTCACCTGCTGGCATGCATTCAGGACTGCAGAAAGTTCTGCAAATCTCCCAAAGTTTGAATGTGTCACCATGTTCAAGTCTGCCTCTGTATCTAAGTGGCTAGCCACTACTGTTAGACTTTATAAATATGTAAGCACTCATCAGACATTGAAATGCAGTGTTGGGGATATCAGTGATGAAAGAGGAGTGTGCCTGTTGGAAAATGTGGTAAATAGTGCCTTTTCCCAAAAATGTTAACCGCAATTTTGGTATCTTCACAGAGCAAATAAGAATTTGCCTATGTGTGAAATATTCAGTGTAGTGAACTGTCTGAAATGAAACAGTTAATCATTCTCTATATTATGATGAATTAATTTAAAAAATATTTTTAATTGCCAATATGCTGAAATATACAATAATAATTATATTTTATCCTACAAGCACATCTTCAGTTTGGCTTTGCTTTACAGCTCACAGGCTCTCAGCCCATTAATCAGAAGATGACACTCCTAAGTGGTAAACCTGATGATACATATTAATATTTATGGTTTTGCTATACTGTACTCTTGCTTTCACTATACTGGGAAAGAGCAATGCTGTCTATCAGTATGAGCTAACACCTCTTTAAAACTGTAAACTGACAAGCAGCACACTGGCATTTTTACTAATTAATTTAACAAGCAGATGACAACTAATCAAACTGAACTGCCAGGCGGCCTGCCTATACAGTAGCAGGCATTTGCTTTCAGTGCCTGCTCTGTGGTTTTAGGAATTTTACTATCTCACCAACATTTGCTGAATATAATATATTTCTTGAATGCAGATTACTAAAGGAAAAACAAAGCAACTGTTAAGGTCAGCCCAGAATATACGAGATTTCAGATATTTCTTTATTTAATGCAAATGGACATTTTCAGTAGAAGATACTGGGGCATTTGGAAGTAAGATCAAGCATTCAGGTATATGTATGTATACACACATATGCACATATATATATAAAATATAAATTTAAATATAGTAGTATGGGTTAGGAACTGGCTGGAGGGCCGAGCCCAGAGAGTGGTGGTGAATGGTGCCACATCCAGCTGGCAGCCAGTCACCAGTGGCATCCCCCAGGGATCAGTACTGGCCCCCATCCTCTTTAACATCTTCATTGATGATCTGGATGAGGGGATTGAGTCAGTCATCAGCAAGTTTGCAGATGACACAAAGTTAGGAGCAGATGTTGGTCAGTTAGAGGGTAGAAAGGCTCTGCAGAGGGACCTCGACCGACTGGACAGGTGGGCAGAGTCCAATGGCATGGCATTTAACAAGTCCTAAGTGCCAGGAGCTGCACTTTGGCCACAGCAACCTCATGCAGAGCTACAGGCTGGGGTCAGAGTGGCTGGAGAGCTCCCAAACAGAGAGGGACCTGGGGGTGCTGATTGACAGCTGCCTAAACATGAGCCAGCAGTGTGCCCAGGGGGCCAAGAGGGCCAGTGGCATCCTGGCCTGTATTAGGAATAGTGTGGCCAGCAGGAGCAGGGAAGTCCTTGTGCCCCTGTACTCTGCATTGGTTACTTGAGTACTGAGTCCACTTCTGGGCCCCTCAGTTTAAGAAGGACATCGAAACACTTGAACGTGTCCAGAGAAGGGCAACAAGGCTGGTGAGAGGCCTTGAGCACAAGCCCTATGAGGAGAGGCTGAGGGAGCTGGGATTGTTTAGTCTGGAGAAGAGGAGGCTCAGGGGTGACCTCATTGCTCTCTACAACTACCTGAAAGGTGGTTGTAGCCAGGAAGGGGTTGGTCTCTTCTCCCAGGCAACCAGCACCAGAACAAGAGGACACAGTCTCAAGCTGCACCAGGGGAAGTTTAGACTCGAAATGAGAAGAAAGTTCTTTACTGAGCGAGTTGTTCGTCATTGGAATGGGCTGCCCAGGTTGGTGGTGGAGTCACCATCCCTGGAGGTGTGCAAGAGGAGATTGGACGTGGCACTTGGTGCCATGGTCTAGTCATGGGGTTTGTGGAGACAGGTTGGACTTGATGATCTTTGAGGTCTCTTCCAACCTTGGTGATACTGTGATAGTACTTTTCATTATAATATTTCCATATATTAATACTTTGCCTACAGTTGTGTGCCAGTCCTGCCAGCATTTTGAAGATAAAGCTCTTCAAATGCACATGAAGTTGTGGCTTAATTTGAAATACATATTTATTTTTTTTTTTTTTAATGTGGGAGTTGTTGGTTTGGGTTTAGGGTTTTTTCTTGATTTTTTTTTTAAACCCAACATTTTAAGGAATTTTATCTGTGACTACTTTAAAAAAAAAAATGAACTGATAGAAATTACAGACTCTTTGCATTAAAAGGTTTGACACTATTTAACCTCTAGAAGGAACAATTTTTTTCAGTGGTCTGAGGCTCTGCCACTGTCCTCATATACCCAGTCCTTGAGGCTCCATCTCTGAGCCATAAACATGGGTAGAGCCACCCAAGTGGAATATTTCTATTGAAAATATTCTACTCTGATGATACTGCTTCACCTGATGTTTGAGTTCATGAGTTCAGAGATTTCTGGCGACTCTAAAACATTGTCTATCTAAAAATAAACTGACGCAGTGTGCTGAAGCCAGATTCCAAGCTGCATGTGCTGTCAAGGCTACTTTTCCTTAAGGAGCTTCCTCAATCCTTAGTCTCTTTCCTGAAGAGCAGCACAAACATCCAAGCACGAGGAAGCATCCCAGCTGTGTTGGGATGTATCCCAACTGTGTCCTGACTTGTCATGCCATAAAACAGTTCTCTGTGTGGGTCATATGGTATGTGCTTTGCACAAGGTCATACTGCAAGTCAGAGTCAGGTCTGGAGTAGTAACTGGATTGAGAAGCAATGATTCTTTCTCCCACCATGACAAACTGCTGCATGCCACTTGCTATTATGCTATGGCAGTGGTGAAAACCCCCCTACATTTTATTGTTGTTTCTTCAATAAGGGGTAAGGAATGCAAAACTGACTGGAGATTCCTGTTCATCAACAGTAAAGCAGCATAATCAAATGTGCTTGATACATCTCGCTAATGGCTCCTTTAGTTTAAAAAATAACTCAAAATATAAATCACCAGCACAAATAGGAGACCAGTAGCCAAACTGCCTAAGAAAGTATAGACAGCATTGTCTATACTAGGCACACATTGACCTATGTTTAAGCACGCACAATCACGAGGATGTTCTGGAAAAGGCTTCTGTATATCCTGTGTCTGACACCTCACTTTATCAGTTTTATGTCTGGGCAACTCTACTGAAATCTCTCCATCTGTAAATAATTGCAAATTTTGTGTGCTTTTTTTTGTGTGTGTGTATGTGTGGTGGTGGTGTTTGTTTTGGTTGTTGTTAAAGTAGTTAAGTTTACATATCAACTTTTAGGTCTAATCTGCCTATGGTTAAGAATTCTGATAAAACACAGCATATTGGGGAGATTGCAATGGAGACTTCCAGGACCCAACACGAAAGGAACAAGAAAGAGGAGACGTAGGCAGGAGCAGAGCCTTAACTATGCCTGCATCAATCACATACCTTTTCATACTATTCATCCCTTCTTCAACTCCTATGTGTTTCCAGTTTTGACTTGGAGGGGATGCTACATGTTGTTCTCTGTAAGCTGTCACTAGTGTCTCTAGTAGAGGCGTTACACTGTCTCAGATGAAGAGCTTGGGTTTGCAGACAAAAGAAGAGCTCTTCTGTTTGCAGATCTCATAAGCTTGTACTTCAAGTGCCAAATATTTGAGAAAAGTCTGTGATTTCATTGTATTTCACTTACACCTGAGTTCCAAAGCAAGATAAGCAAAAACCTGTGAATGTTGATACACGGCAATGCTTGCACTAAAAAAGTAATAAAAAATGTTATTGCTCTTAGAACGCCACATTAACATGACTTCCAGACAGGGACATTTTTGTCTGAGAATTGGCCTGCTCAGGACCTACCTGTTGGTGGCCAGGGCTATGCAGTTTTGAGACCCAGCCTGAATATTGCACACTACTTGAGAGACAACATGAGCTCTCTCCTTTTCCTGGCAAACAGAGGTTCTCTTTTAGAGTGCTGTGCTACGTTTTGGTTTGGTTTCTTGTTTGGTGTATTTTGGTTGTTGGGTTTTTTTTTGGTTGGTTGTTTTTTGACACATTTAGCTTAACAAAATATCTTCATTACTGACAGTCCTGAGAGAGATAACTGTGTTTTACTGCACCATGCAATGCTGTACTGTGAGTCCACTGTGGTGACTGAGGAAAAATTATGAAATAACTCAAGGACAACTGAGGCAGCCCTGCAAGACAGCATAGCACCACAAAGGTTATGCTAGTGTATTTAATCCCTAGGTATTGCATATTAAAGTGGTTGTGTGAGGACATCACTACTTTTTCTTTGTTGGTTTTTTTTTTTTTTTTAACTACAAATCTAGGCTAAAAATTTCATTTGGCAGCCACTGAGCCACTCTAAATTCAGCAGATGAATCTAAGCAAAGAACAGATCTATCACTGTATCTGACTGATCTCTCTGCACAGTGACAAATTCTCACCTCTCTATATAGATCAGCAGGCTCTGTAACCAGGCAGTCACGCCTAAGTTGTGACAGCACATCACAAGATTGGCAATTTGGAACCCCCAGAGTACAAGGTAAAACATGCTGTTTTTTTACATGAAAACAGCAGCCTTTTACATTCCAATACTTTTTACAACCCTCACTCCCCCATGGGACTTTCACAGGAAAACATAATGTTCTTCTATCTTCCAATACACAGAAAAACATACAAAGCAAGGAAGTAATGAAAACAAATCTACCAGTCTGAATTTTCTGTAACTTTTATTTCTTTAACATATTTTCATTCTCTCAGCTCAGGCATAGTTAAGAAAAAAAATTTCCCGTTTGTAATGTAAAGTTAAAAGCTTCAATCTTGAGATAAAAAAAAAGTAGGCATATCAAGTCACAAAGAGAGATGGTCATAAGAAGAATAGCAGAGATACTGTATATCACCAACTGTCTTTGTTGTCAGTGAAAACTGGAAATACATGGCTTGATTTTCAAAGCTAATGGTACAGATAAAGCATATTTTAAAATTAGGTTTGCATGTTACATTGCTTCTGTATAGAAATTTGATTACTATAATGCGTGGCCATGTCAGAAAACTCATCGTGATTAAAGACACTGGCTCTAAGGTAAAGGCATTTAGGTAAATGTCTTAGGATATTTTAAGAAGCTGACAACATCTGCATTTGTATGTTTGCATGTTGAATGAAACCATTAGGAACCACAGAAATGGGGAAATGGAGACAAAATATATAAAATTTCAGTTAAAATTGTATTTGGTTTGGCTGCACTAAAGTTAGCTCTTCCCATAGTATCTTTCATAGTGCTGTGCTTTGTAGTGGTAGCTAGAAGGGTGTTGATAACACACCAGTGTTTTGGCTACTGCTGATCAGTGCTCACAGAGCACCAAGGCTGTGCTTTTCCAACATTCCCCACCCTGCTCCCAGTAGTGGCTTGAGGGGTAGGGAGATCTTTGGAGGGTACACAGCCAGGCCAGCTGACCCAAACTGACCAAAGGGCTATTCCACATGACACAACATCAGCTCAGATGTAAAAGCTAAGTGAAAGAAGGAAATGGGGAGGCATTCGTTGATGGTGTTTTCTTCTGTGTGCTCTTGCTCTTGCTTTATTAAACTGCGCTTATCTTGACCCACAGGCTTCTTGTTATATTTTCCCTCTTCCCTGGCCATGTAAGAAGGGGAGTGATAGAGTGGATTTGGTGGACATCTGACCCCCAGACAGGGCCAGACCACCATTAATAAATAAGTAAAATAATTAAGTGGATTTTCAAATATATAAATATTATATCTTTATTTATTTATATATATGTATATTTTTTTTTCTTCTATATAAATATATAAGAAAAGCTACGAGGCACAAATGAAACGTGCTTATTCTCCCTAATGTGGAAATACTTACAATACTGAAAAATTTATGTGATGTTACGGGTTTCTCTGAAAATATTAATTAAAAAAAAAAAAATCAGTTTCCAGGTCAGAAAGCTGAGAGGATCTTTGTAGGAAGATTCATTAGTGAATAAATAAATAAATTTCATGTTAGGCTTGAAATTCTGTGTTCTGTTGTGTGATGTGGGTGTAATAGAGATCTGCCCATTACATTGTTACCTGGGACTTGATATGAAGGTGTGATGGTTCTCCAGCTTTTTAAGATAACTGTACCTTATACACATTCAGATTTTTTATGTATCAGTATTCAACTCTAGCATTAAACTTTTCATTTTAAACTCTTTAGGATGACTAAGTGAAAACAAAATAATTGGTTGTCTGGAGCAGATGCTGGTTACTGAGCATGGATTCACAGACCACAGTCTGGAAACTGCCATTTGATTGCCTTACCTGATGATTTGGAGTTTTTTTACAGTTGGCGTATAATTAGCCATGCTATGCTTCTTTCCTAGAGTTTTATACATTTTCTCAAAACCACAGTTTTTGTTGGTAGAAATCACAAACTGAGTTGGACATAAAGCAGATCTGTCTTCTCAAGAGATTGTCACTGCTCTCCAAAGTGCCAGCATGCAGGATTTCAGAAAATAACCAGTCTACTGCATCAGTCTATGTAGTGAGGATGACTTATAAAAGAACATGTTGCAAAGAATAAGTGTGGTCACTGAGATCAGATGGAATCCTGGGAGTCCTTTGGTATTAGAAAATTCAGGTGTGAGAATAATAAAAACTTTGAAACCATCCAATATATTAATTATGCAAGGTGTGCTGTTCTGGTTCCCTGGTCTGCTAGGCCTGAAGTGTCATTACTTATAATAATAATTTGGAGTACCAGTGCAGCAAGGAGAACATACACTTGGCAATGGCTTGTTTTCTTTCATGAGAAGTAAAGCCTCAAAGCCTTCCTTTTTTAATGAACATAACAGATAGATACAGATAGTTCTTTAGCATGCGTTGGTGTGTATGTAAGTTCAGAGCCTCAGTAGAAATGAAATAATAATTTTGATTGATAAAAGAATAGGACATCGGCTCTGAAATTATTGATTGTTCTACTAAGAGAAATAGTGTGCTTTTGCAACACTAAATTTTGGAATGAAGTAGCCACATTTAAAATATTCCACATGCCAGAGGTTCTAAGAGTTTATTTGCCAAGCAAAACGGCTTCTAAGAGATAACTCTGAAGGCAGCTGTGTTTATACACTACAGTCCCCAGAATGCAAGCCCTTTAAGATTTTCCCTCCCTCCATAATGATTTTAAGGTATCACTTTCAAAAGTAAAGCAAGGTGTAGCAAGGTGTTGGTCAATTATTATTGTATTACTTAAAAGACCTCAAGTACATCCAATTCAGTTGATGGTGAGAGTAGCGCTTAAGAGTAAAGAATCAAATTCTAGCCTCCAGGGTTTTTAAAAGGCATGAGAATATTTACAGAATGATCCAGGAAAAAAGGAATGCAAGGTGAAGAACAGTTCTAAATGTTTCTGCATAAATCAGAGAAATTACCTGTTGAGGAGAGGCCTAGGGATGTTCATTGCACGCTCTTTCTTACAGAAAGCATATGGAGAAGCATGTGAGAGAACCGCATAGGACCATCTTTTCAAAGGTACCATGATATCTCTGCTGTAAAGCACAATGAGGACATTTTCCAGAACCAGTTAATTAAGTAGGCATAATTTCTTGAGAGTCCACCATAGCAAAACCCCAAAGAAAACAAACTAAAACCAAAGTCAAAGCAAATACTATTTCTACCATTGCCATGCTAATGGTATTCGCTACAAAATATTAAATTATAAACCTGACTTTAGTTGTCAGCCTGATTTCAGTTCTTAAGATACATACAGAAGAGGGCAATGAGACTCATAAAAGGCCTGGACCACATGATCTACAAGGAGTGTCTGAGGGAGCAGGGGTTGTTGAGTCTAGGGAAAATGAGGCTGTGGGGGAGGCCTTATCACTCTCTACAGCTACCTGAAGGTAGGTTAGAATGAGGAAGGGGCAGCCTCTGCTCCTTGATGACAAGTTACAGGACTGGAGGAAATGGTTACAAGCTGCACCAGGGGAGGTTTAGGTGGCATATTAGGAAATAATTCTTCAGTGAAAGGGTTATCAAACATTGGAACAGTCTGCCCAGGGCAGTGGTGGAGTTAAGGTGTTAGATTCAGCATTTAATGCTGAATCATGGTGCAAATTAAGAAAGTCTAGAGAAATTAGTTTTGAAACAAAGTAGCTTCATATAAACTTTGAATCTCATATGACCTTCATTTTAATCTTGACTACCTGTTACTCAGTAAGCATCCTTGTCCAAGATCAGCTTTACTTGCCCATCCTAGAAGCAGGCTGCAATGCAGAACTTGGAAGAATGCTTGCAAATTAATACCGTGTAGCTTAGTATGGTAAATACCCACATGCATTTCTCTTTTCACATTTTGTAGAGCAGAACAAACTCCATGCTACAAAAGCAACATTAATAATCACAAATCTGAGTAAAAAGTGCATCCTATTCTATTCTATAACAGCATTAAGGAAAACACTTTATACTTTCTCAATCCTCAAACATTTCCTTTCAAAAGATTAAGGTAATCCATGAAGTAAGTTTTCCTCCAATCAGGTTGTAGTTTCAAGTGGCAAAGAGGTATTCCAAGTATCCTTATCTTTAGGTGTTCAGATGGCCAAAATCACTTTTTAACTAGTATGAGGAGAAAATACAGCTGCTTCATTCTTAATTGCTAAAGGATGTTCTAAATTCCTACATTTCATGCTATGTGATTTTTTATTCACTGTGATTTTTGCTGTTTTTTAAGATTACATTTGCAACCTCCACACCTATTCTTTACTTCAGGAAGGGGAAAAAGCAGTGCCAGCACTCTCAGTTGCAATGAAGGGAGCACAGAGTAAGAAACACAGACTTCTCCAGTTCTCTGTGCCAGATGTACAATTTAGCATGTGCTGTGTTTGTGGATTGTGGCCACTCGGCCAGTGTGCTGGGAAGAGCACTATTTCTGCCTGGCATCTAAGGGCAGCTGTACCAAAAGAAGCAAGTTATGATAGCAAAGCGTACAGGGTTCTGCTCAGTGTCTTAATGGTCTAAAACACAAGCAAGTGCTCTGCAACTATGAAAAAACCCTGCCTCCTAGGGAGATGCCTGGTTGAGATCTGAATCATGAGCAGTGTGAAATTTGGGAGAAAGAGACAGTTTTCCTGTTGCCTGTAATCTTTAAGACATTGTGAAAATCTGCAAGAACATTCTACAAAGAAGAGAATCACTACCCTTTATCATTGTAGATATACAGTCACTGGATATGTGCTAGGTGGAAAGTGAATTGATTGGTTAATAAGACTTCTTTTTACATGCAATGTGCAACATCTACTGTTCTTGTTCCTTTACAAAAGTATCCATTTCTTTCAGGGAACAGAAAACTTCACTTAGGAGAATAGCTTCAGTTCCCTTTCTTTTGGCTAAGTCAATGAATAATTGGTAACATAAATCCCTAAGTAAAAGAAGAAATCAAGTCACTACTGTGCTTAGAAATCCTGTATTGTTTGTATTGTCTAAAAAATATGATTGATATTTTTAAAGAATTCACACACACACAAAAAAAAAAAGAAATAGAACAAGGAAGAGGAAGAAAAAGAGGAAGAGAAAGAAGGAGAAAGAGAGAATGAAAAACAACAGCAAGCAAACAAAAAAAAATATCCAAAGTGGGGGGGGTGGGGAAAGAAGCCAGGTGTCTATATTTGGGGGTTGATTTTGCAGTAGTGACACTGTAACCCTAAACGTAGCAGTTTGGAAATGGATGCAACTGACAGTCTGATTAATGTATGTGCTCTTAAAATGTAGAATAGGAAATTGAGCATGTATCCAAAATCTCTTTTCCTACATCAATGAAATTCTTTTATATTGGCATAAAGTAAGGGAGAATCAGGTCTTCTGTCTTTATTCCCCTGAAGCCATATACTTAGGACATGAATTTTTGATAACCTTTAATAATAGCACTTCTCTGTAGCTCCTTCCTATCTTACAGATAAATAACATTTTTGGGTAAAATGTAGTGGTACTGAGACCTTCAAGAATCATGTAGAGGAAAAATGCTTTTCAATATTAGATAATGAACTGCAGGTAGTCATGCCCAACCAATGAACTGATCTTCAGATACCTCTATTTACATTGTATAATGCCAGGAGCTGTGGTATGTCAATGGAAACAAACTGCCTGGCACTCGTAGATAAAATGAGAGGTCTGTTCAAATGTGTATTAGGATAGTAATACCTGATAGTTGACCATTTTGTGTCTAGAAATAGCATCTAGAGTTCAGATATGTGCATTACAAAAAGTTATACAGAGAGTTTCATGTTCCAATAGAAACTTGCTGCTGCTGGGGTCAGAAAGGAATTGTCAGGACATTGGAATAGGTAATTTCAGGGTTCCTTTACAGCCTGAATTATTCTGTGGTATAGTGGTTACCCAAATCCATAGCTAAGCCTGGGCAGAGATGTGTGGAATTAAGTCACATTTGTTTGAAGAAATGCCTACATGGAAGGAGGATATCAAGATGCTGGGCTCTCTGCTCTCATTCTATATGATAGATCCTACTTTTCTAAGATGCAGCTTATTTGGTGCCTACATAACTTCATTTCTTTTTAGACAACTCCATGTAATTCAAACAATGAAATGTGACTTCAAAAGATTAAGCCCTTTTTTGCAATCAATCATAATGTAGTTTTAGGGAAGGAGGCTTAGATGACATCAGTGGAAATAAAGTCATGTAGTAAGAAAAGATGTAAATACTTTGTCATTTGCAGGTCAGTGGTTACCTTTTTAAAGATTTTCCCTTTATACCAGTCAAGATTCCTGTAATAAAGAGAGTCATGAAGATGTCATGTATTGTATGAGCCAGATAAGGGGTCTTCCATAATACTCAAAAGCTGCATTTGGGTTATAAATTCACATGACAAAGCTGAGGACTTTTTGAAACTGGGATTTAGAAGTGTGTTTTTTAATGTCTTTAAAAGAATAAATGGAGGGCCGTTATTCGTTTCACAGTATCCTTATCTGATTGAAACTTGAAGATAAGTTCCCTTTTTGTCAAAGAATGGATTGCAGATAGTTTCAGAAGAAACAGAAAGTGGTTGAAATACTAACTAACCTGTCTGTTCTGATGATGCAAAAGTTCTTAGACAACAGAGATTGGATGACACTTTCTTCTTTCTTCCCAAGACATTTTGTGTTAAATGGTGTTATACAAAATCTTGTTTATAGCCTTTCAATGCTCTAATGTTAAAGTGAGTAAGTGCCATATAATTGTCCTGGGGAGCATAATATTATGTGTTATGTAAGACAACAATAAAACCAGGTGAACATTTATTTTTCTTCAAGGTCCACTTTTCCTTGTCCTTTTCACTGTTTGATTTCCTGATGCGCTGAGGTTATAATATAGTCTGCGTCTTATGCAATTCTGAAATCAGAGCTGGTATGTGGTTTCTTTCAGCCTGTCAAAGATGCAGTATGTTATATTATATTCAGCAGTGCTGCTCAACACAGCGTATGACTGTAAATCTTCTTTTTATGTAGCCTGCAGTAGAGAACTTTGTCCTTCGTGATTTACCAGGTTTTATTCATCTGGAAAAGGACTAGCATTCAAGAGCTGTTTCAGGAGGGACTTAACTGGCTCTGCAAAGATGTGAGGAAAGGAAAAAAAACCAAGGCGGGGGGGGCAAAATCCAGTATTTAAAAGAAACAAATAAAAAAAAGTCCAGCCAAACCAAACAACCAAAACCCATAAATAAAGAGAAACAGATCAAAATTTTACTTTACTTCATGATTGCCACAAAAATTCTGAGCACGTGTTGCACAAAATTGTAGGTCAGGAGCTAGTAACAGGAAACGTAACTCTGGAGGCCGCTCCGGTCAGGATGGTAGCATTTTGTTCACTTACTTTTAAACCCCTGAAAATTTTTGCTCTTTGTGCTACCACATAATCAAGCTGTGGCTTGCACTCATTTTTTGGAAGTAACTGTAAGGAAGAGCTTATAATACTGTGTTTATCTGCTTCTGCGTGTAGATCTGACATAGCTGTT
The DNA here is from genome assembly GCF_014839835.1 of Dryobates pubescens. Taxonomy (NCBI): domain Eukaryota; kingdom Metazoa; phylum Chordata; class Aves; order Piciformes; family Picidae; genus Dryobates; species Dryobates pubescens. The sequence continues at coordinate 44,890,078 of NC_071657.1, forward strand.
TGTGTGTGTGTCAAGAAGGAGGAATTACTATCTGTAAGCCTACCAGAAATTTCCACAGAAGGCATACATCTATCCAACACTGCTGAACAGACAATTTAGGCACTTCTTAAAACTATGTATTTAAGCCTTAAAGTCCTGTCAGTTACTGTATTTGTATTGCTGAGACTTAACTAGACTCCACTAAAATTGTGTATTGTATTGCTACTAAGTGTCAGCTGTCTTCTGACTGTACGTCATTTCAACCTAGATTCTGAATAAAGGATTTCTGAAGATTTAAACCCTGGAATTAACCCATTCTACACTGAATTTTTGAGCCATTAAGAAGCTGCTTATAGATTCATTTAAAAACATTGTGTCAAAGGTTCTATCATAGTATCATAGTGTCAGTCAGGGTTGGAAGGGACCACAAGAATCATCTAGTTCCAACACCCCTGTTATCATTCTTAATGCCACCATCTCCCTGGAAACAACACAATAACTTTCTAGATCTCCCATAACATCCTCAAAGGTAAGCTTAGGAAGTGTGTGCTAGATGAGTGGACAGTGAGGTGGCTTGAGAAATGACTGAAGGACAGAGCTCAAGAGGGTTGTGATTAGTAATGCTAAGTCCAGTTGGAGGCCTGTAGCTATTGGTGTCCCCTAGGGATCAGTACTGGGCCTAGTCTTGATCAACAACTTCATCAATGACTTGGGTGAAGGGACAGAGAGTACTCTCAGCAAGTTTGCTCATGATACGAGATTAGGAGTGGCTGACTGACAGGCACAGCTGTGCAGCAAGACCCGAACAGGATGGAGAGCTGGGCAGAGCAACCAAATGAAATTTAACAAGGGTAAGTACAGAGTCCTGCATCTGGGAAGGAATGAACCCATGCACTGGTACAGGTTATGGGATAACCTACTGGAAAGCAGCTCTGCAGAGAAGACCTTTCGAATCCTGATGGGCACCAAGTTAATCATGAGCCAGCAATTTGCCCTTGTGGTCAAGAAGACCACATTAAGTATATATTAATGTACCACATTATGAATACATTAAGAAGAGTGGGACTGGTAAAAGCAGACTGAGGGAGGCTCTTCTCCTCTACTCTGCCTTAGCAAGGACTTATCTGGAGTACTAGTGGGGCTATGCAGTTAAGAGAGACAGGAACTACAGGAGAGAGTCCAGTGGAGGCCTGCAAAGTTGATTAGAGGACTGGAAAATCTCTCTGACGAGGAAAGGTTGAAAGAACTGTGGCTGTTCATAGATTGAAGAAGAGAAGACTAAGGAGGGATCTTTTCAATGCTTATCGTTGGGGTGTCAAGAGGATGGGGCCAGACTGTTGTCAGTGGTGCACAGCAAAAGGACAAAGAGCACAAACTGTAACACAGGAAGTTTCCTCTCAACATGAGGAAAACCTCATCTGATTTGAGGGTGATGGAAGCTGTCCAGAGAGGCCGTGGGGATCTCCCTTTCTGGAGACTTTCAAAACATAACCAGACACGTTCTTGTGCAACCTGCTTTGGGCAAACATGCCTTAGAAAGTAGGTTAGTTGAGATGATTCCCAGAGGTCTTTCACAACCCTTACCATTCTGTGATCTCTGTAAAGTGAAAAAAACTTAACTGACCAGGGAAATATTTGTTTCTTCTTATACTAGGTATCACAGCAAGCTGTAAATACACACAGTTACAAAACTGCGGATATTGCTATTGATCTGTAACATCTAACATGCATATGCCAATCTATTGTTCTGCAGACAGCAAGGATAAACATGCAGCACAGAAAAGTTAGTGTTTGAGCTCTGACAGTCTGAATATGGATTTAAGGAGGAATATTCATAGGGGAAAAAAAATCTTGTTTTGCACAGTTCAAAAGTCTAGAGTATTGAAGGAGGCATAGTGTTTAAGACAAACTCATTAGTACCCTAAACAAGATGCTCCAATAAGCAGAAAATGCAAGTGAATGTGATAAAGTAACAGTGAATTAATAAGAAACTAGAAAGGTTTTTCTCAGTCATTTACTAATTATTCTACAAAATGTGAAAATAAATGTGGGTGTATTTTGGATATCTGCATTTAAAGACAAAAGTGTCAGGGTTTTTGTATTACACAAATATAGAGGGAAAAATTGTGGCTGAATGGCTGTGAAAGCAGGTTAAAATCAATTTTGTCTGGTCAATAGTATAAAATATGAGCTATTTTATAAATAAGAGTTTGCACAAGCCCAGAAGAAATCATAAACTAGAATGCATCATCTGGGAGACGTTCAAATTCTTACCACATTTTAGCATTCATTTCTTTATATAATCATATGGAGGTGAAATTTCAGGTACTCACTCTACACTACTTGAAGCTGTAAAAATACTCAGCACTTCTTTGTCGTCTCATTTGTTATTTATGTGGTCTTCATACAAAGATAGGAATTATGGTAGGATGACTGCAATAATTTTTCCACAAAAAAATTATAAAAATGGAGTCTGTGTTGTATGCTGGATATTCATGTTACTAATGTCAGCTTACATTAAATATTTTTAAAGTTTAGACTTGCAAATCCATGTCCAAATAAAAGTTACAAGTTTCATGGTAATCACAATTTACAAGCTTGATCCTGAGTTGTCTTCACTCAGTGAACTTGATCATCCTCTGTTACTGGCAGTACATCTCCATAGAGCTGTAGAAATTATGTTACTCTGACAGATAGCACCACAAACTAGTAAGATGTTTGAATCACAGTGTTGAATACAATGTTGTCCAAGAAGCCTAGAACAGGGTGGGATGGGGGGGCGGGGCAGGTGGCATACTTTTCATAGGTATGTAATTTTAAATAAAACCTAGATAAACAAAACTTGCATGTTTAGCTATGGAGATTGAAATTTCTTGCCCGTTTACACTTTGCAGAATATATCACTGGATCAAGACTGGCAACAAAACCACATTCCTATGTAAGTGCACCTACCTGTGTGCACGCGTGGTCCCTTCCAACCACTGGCATTCTGAGATTCTGTAGTCTAGTCCAAGGTATCTGTTTTACTCAGCTATTTTCCTGGTGGAACAGTGGTCATGACAGAGTTTGATGAGTTGTACATATCACAGGGTCACAGTATCACAGGATGTCTGGGATTGGAAGAAACCCAAGGAGACCATCGAGTCCAAACACCCTGCCAGAGCAGTACCATACAATCTAGCTCAGGTCACAGAGGAGTGCATCCAGATGGGCCTTGAAAATCTCCAGAGAAGGAGACTCCACAACCTTTCTGGGGAGCCTGTTCCAGTGATCTGTAAAGAAGTTCCATGTGTTGAGGTGGAACCTCCTATGCTGCAGCTTACATCCATCGTCATATAATTGAATAAAAATGTGTAATTCCAGAAAAGTTTGAAGTTGTGTAAAATTCACTGAATTGAATTGAAATGATTAGAGGTTATGAATGATATTTTAATGGAGTGTTGTGATAGAAAGAGGATTTAAGCTACACTTACACTTTTTTTTCACTTAGTTGAATTGTTAAACTCAGAATTTTTGATCAAGGAGATGGCAAAATTTATGGTGACACCAAAGATAAAAAAGGAGCAGGCAAAAATGAAATGTCGTTTTGAAAGTGCATCTGCAGATCTGAAAATCTTCAATTCTACTGTGGATTTGGTAGGACTACAGAGGGAAAAAACATTTTTTCCAAAACAGGGTCTGTAGCAAAGCCTGAGCTCATATCTGGTGTTCAAAGCCTATAGTTGTGACTAAATCAAGACATTTGAAGACCTTAAACTTGGAATTTTTTGCCAAAATCATGCACAGTGGAACACATGCATGATTTTATATGATGACCAAATCACTCTTTCTTAAAGGGATGAAGAAGTTGATATTAATTCCTGGTGTGAGAATAAAAATGTTCAGAGGAACTGTTGAGTAACAAGCTCTGAACTCATAGAAGATATATCTACAGATACGTTTGTGTTTTTTTAAGTTCTCAAACATATTTTACAATACATAGAATGTGCAAATCAAAAAAAGGTACCAAGTACAACAGTCATCAAAACCATAGTGGCATGCTTGTTGCTTTTAGAAATATCATTGTGGTGAAGCCTGCTGGATTAGTATCATCCACAGTTTCTCCATTCCCGTTCAATCTCATATGTTTAATTAAGTTATTTGGTTGGTTGGGTTTTTTTACTTTCCTCCATTTGGATCAGGTCATGTAACATTCTGACTACCTCTTAAAATATCCTGAAAGCTGGGAAACTTGGGTCTTGGTATTTCTTGCAGGATAGGACCATATTTTGTATCTTTAAAAAGTGAGGACTGAAAGTAAATTTTTTTGGACTACCTGTTACAGAGGATACAAGGTTATATGTCTTACAACAACAGGCTTTTAGAAGTTTTTGAACAAGTGAAGTTTATTTTGGCTTATCTGAAATACTGTGACTACACCCATCATACAAGGTAACTTGGAAAACAACATGTTTCAGTGGCAAAACACATGAATCCTTTTTCATTTATGTCAATAGCCTCCTTTGGCTGCCTAGCTCTACATCTAGAAACATGTATCAAAACTCAGCCTGCAGTTAATGATATTCGATATGTGGTAGATATGATGTGGTAGAATACAAAATTCATCACTGGACAGCACTTCTGGAAAGATGAGTGAATCAGGTTAAACTGCTTCATTTTTGTTTGGCTGCAGCATTTATTTACATTAATTTTCCAGAAATGAAAGTCAATGTGGTGATGATGATAATATTTTCTCTTTTACCTAGTGATACAGGAAAGTGACAGTATGAATGTGCCTATAAACAGAACTATCACTTATTCTTCTAGACCAGCCAATTAGAACATAACACATTTCTTTTAATAATAAGTCACCCATAGATTCAATCTTCCATTCTTGATAAAAAATAGAACCCAAGTACATCAGAAGTATTCTGACATTTAACATACAGGGACTTTTAAAATAAAAAATATAAACAACAGGCTCTCAGCAAGGAAAATAAATATATTGCAACCATTTCTAAGCCTCGGATGTGCTGGAATTCATGCTGTGAATCTAAACGATGGTATTCATTAGTCTCAACATTGTATATTCATAACTGAAAATTTCAGGGAAAAAAACACCCAAATGCTATGTGATTATGCCCTGTTTATACATGCAAAATGTCGCCACCATATACTGAAACCTACAAATATACTTTACAGGGAATGTTTGAAGGATGGGATTAGATTAGATGATCATCAGAGCCATTTAGAAAAATAGTCCTTTTACAGCTGATATGCTGTGGAAGTGGTACTGTATTAATAAATAATCTAACCTATGAATATTAAGTTAATAAATGTTTGTACAGGAAGGTCATATATTCAGATACACATGTTGGTTGAATGGCATAACTATATAGTTATAAACTTGCTGCTTATATCCTGGAAAATCAAAGGCCTGTTTGTGGGGCTTTTGACCTGAAGGTGAAGTGAAGTTCACAAGTAACTAGTTGAATGAGTTGCACATTTTGGTAATACCGTCCACAGTAGTTGTGGGTTTTTTTATTATTTTGTTTTGTTTTGTTTTGTTTTGTTTTGTTTTGTCTTAAAAACTGATAAATTTTTTATCTTGTCATTCTCAAATGTGAAATTATAAAAGTAAATTTGTCCAGGTTGTCAGCTGCAGCAAATTAGTAGCTCCACTAAAGTCTGTGTAATATTATTAATGTACAAAAGCTATGAAGCTGTGGCCAGGTGTTTTACTTGGCATGGATTTTATAGGTCAGGTATACATAGTTGGGTGGTAACAGGCCTTGCTGTCACAGGCATGTCTTGGAAAGTGCTGCAGGTATGGGAACTGTTTACAAGAGCTGCAGCATACTTGATCAGGCAAAGAATAGAATAGAATAGAATAGAATAGAATAGAATAGAATAGAATAGAATAGAATAGAATAGAATAGAATAAACCAGGTTGGAAGAGACCTTCTAGATCATCATGTCCAACCTTATCATCCAACACTACCCAATCAACTAAACCATGGAACCAAGTCAAGCCTCGCCCTGAACACCCCCAGTGACGGCGACCCCACCACCTCCTCAGGCAGCCCATTCCAGTGGGCAATTGTCTCTCTCTCTGTGTAAAACTTCCTCCTAACCTCCAGCCTAAACCTCCCCTGATGCAGCCTGAGACTGTGTCCTCTTGTTCTGGTACTGGTTGCCTGGGAGAAGAGACCAATCTCCGCCTCACTACAACCCCCTCTCCAGACTAAGCAACCCCAGCTCCCTCAATCTCTCTTCACAGGGCTTGTGCTCCAAGTCCCTCACCAACCTTGTTGCCCTTTTCTGGACACGCTCCAGCAAGTCAACATCCTTCCTAAACTAAGGGGCCCAGAACTGGACACAGTACTCAAGGTGTGGCCTAACCAGTGCAGTATACAGGGGCACAATGACCTCCCTGTTCATGCTGGCCATACTGTTCCTGATGCAGGCCAGGATGCCATTGGCCCTCCTGGCTGCCTGGGCACACTGCAGGCTCATGTTCAGCCTACCATCAACCAGCACCCCCAGGTCCCTTTCTGCAAGGCTGCTCTCCAGCCACTCTGACCCCAGCTTGTAGCTCTGCATGGGGTTGTTGTGGCCAATGTGCAGAACCCGGCACTCTCATCTTACTCATCTTACCGACTGTGGTGATTCACATTACTTGTGAATGCCCGTGTGTAAAAGCATATATACATTAATATATACGTTACCTAAATGTAAGTACATAGATTCATATTATCTTTACTTCTTCAGTTTCCATAGTCTTTTGATATTACAGTGCAAGCACAACAAATATAAAGCAAAGAACCTGCAGAAAAAAATATTCGTGTTTTTTCCAGCCCACAGTGTGCTTGTCACTTGAAATGTATTAATTAAACTCAAAAAATTGACATGAGCTGGGGTAGAGAACATGATTCTGCAAAAAAAATTGGCTTTTATGGAACTAAGCTTAATCTACAGAGACCCTGGGTAATATTTTCTTTCTCATATGCTGTCATGGATTTAACCAATACTGAGATACATTTAGCCTGTTCTTAATTATTCTGTTATAACCAGGTATACAAATTACTGTAAGGATTGGTATTTTACATAGCAAGCAAGTCAAGTAACTTCCACTAGATGGAACCAGATTGGCTTCTGCATGCAACATATTTATGCTTCTGTAGGAAACTATGTCATGTGAACTCTGCTGGACATTTATCAAGCTACTCACTGATAATAGATGGCTTTTCCTTCTATGACTATAGCCCTCTGCAAGAGTAATTGGATAAAGTAGTTTGTCCAGTTTTAACATGGAACTAGACAGGTTCATAAATGGAAAATAATATAGAAACAGCAATAAATAAAAATAAATAGAAACAGCAATAATCACATTGAGCTGTAATCTTACACCAGCAAAATTAGTTTTGTTGCAGTTACTAAAGTCAGTGCTTTGACAGAGACATATTCCAAGTTTCCTTCTGTTGTATAGACTAAATGGCTAGTATATGCTTCTTGAGACAGTAGTTGCTAGCTTCTCAGTGATTTCTGGGTTCTAGAGTCTTTACAAAAAGAGTATACCACAACTTCAGATCATAAAGGCTCCAAAACCAACAAAAAACCCCACCCCTGTTTTCCACCATGAAGTCAGTAACAGTCAACAAATGCAGTGTATTTATATATGAAAAGAGAAAATATAGACTAAGCTCAGCCACTTTGTAACTCACAAACTGGTCCCACTTAATTAGCCTGTAAATAAGCAAGTTATATCTGACTTAGTTTCTTACAGATTATTTTATAAACTTTATCTTTGGGCTTGTGCAAATATCTGTAATGGCTAGTAGGTACAATTTCATCCAGCTGTTGTAATAAATCAGGCAGTACCCTAAAATGGATATATTCTGTTCTGTTTGATATGACATAATTGTTCCCAATTTGTGAAAAATAATTCCAGCTGAGCATTACCATCATAAATTTATAATTAGATCCTGAATTTTCTTAAATTGAAAATAAGCTAAGAGTTTATCTCACAGTTTTACCTGCTTGGAACATCAGTAGAGTGATACGAAGTGAATTGTTGTACTATCACAGTATTAAAGAGGTTTTCCAGCGCATGTGAATGACCCATCCTTTTCTAAAGGACTGCACTGCATATCACTTTATTACATAATTAACAGAAAAGCTATCACCTGAAGAAATAACTGTGATGTATTATTAATTAAGGAGCTGGATATGCCTGGGATGTCTCCTAACTCTGAGAGTGTCCAAGGAAAGAGGGCTAGTATCACTGCTGGAATTATTCTGGGACCCACTACAACTGAGTTCTATTCATGAAATGAGCTAATTAGTTTTTACAGTTAGAACAAATGAAAATCTGAAAACTGTATTCTCAATAGTAAAAAAATCTAGTAGTTTGTGGGCTTCAGACAGCACCCTCTGACAGCAATTAGAAACTATACTGACACTGAATTTGGAACCAAATCTTGTTTGTCTCAGTGGGCAAATGTAGCACTGTTAAGTCCTGTTATTATTGAAGTGCTATTAAACCCCAATGGGAATGATAGCTTTATAAAATCTGAAGAATAAAAAAGAACCTTTGCCTTAAATTCCTTAAATAATCTGTAGGGCCTCCATTTTGTCTTACTGTAAAAGCGCCAACTGTCTGAGACATAAGACTGTCAAAAGTCAGTCAGATAAAATTTACCAAAATGGCTTTTCCTTCACTAGTGCTGATAACAGTGAAATGAGTTTGACAATTATGAACAGCAATTGATTTCAGTCTGAGATTTCTAAATTTTTAAGTTGATAAAAAAATCCTGTTTTGTTTTTTTTTTTAATCTGAAAATGTTCTGTATTCAAAATCAAAACTGTTTGTGGCAACAGGTATGCAGCATACCAGGACAGAATATTTGGATCAGAACAAATAGTACTGAAGAAAGAAAGAACTAGCAAAACTGCAGGAAAACTGCTCTAAACATGGTCTTTGTTAGTGGCTAAATCGGCCAGATGGACTGTAATACAATGTCATTCAAGTCTTTACTGTGAAAAGTATTTTGTTGTTTATTCAGGCTAGGATAACCCTAAATTAGATAGAATAGCCAATGGACAGGTAATGAGGAGATTGTCTTCTTTATGAGATTTGATCTCAGTTGGAAGAAGCCCAAAGAACACCATGCAGTGCTACAGGCTTGGGAAAGTGTGGCTGAAAAGTTGTCCAGCAGAAAGGGACCTGGGAGTTCTAATCAATAAGTGGCTGAATATGAGCCAGCCAGTGTGCCCAGATGGCAAAGAAAGTGAATGCAGTCCGGCTTGTATCAGAAACAGTGTGACCATCAGGAATAGGGAGGTGATTGTTGCCTTGTACTCGACATTGGTGAGGCCACACCTCCAGTACTATGTTCAGTTTTGGGCACCTCAATACAAGAAAGAAATACAAGAAAGTGCCTTGAGGCATTAGAGCAGGTGCAAAGAAGAGCAACTAAGCTGGTGAAGAGCCTACAGAATAAGGCTTGGGAAGAATGGGTGAGGGAGCTGGGACTGTTTAGTTTGAGGAAAATAAGGCTCAAGGCAGACCTTATTGGCCTCTACAACTACCTAAAAGGACAGTATAAAGAGAGATAGGTGCTAGTCTCTTCTCACAGGTGATAGAATAAGAGGGAATGGCTTGAAGCAGCACGAGGGTAGGTTTAGGCTAGATATTAGAGGAAGAAAAAAAATACACTGAAAGAGTAGTCAAGCATTGAAAAAGGCTTCCCAAGGAGATGGTTGAGTCACCATCCCTGTATGTGTTTAAAGATTGTTCAGCCATGGTGCTTAGCGATATGGTAGAGTGCGGTTAATGGTTGGACCCAATGAGCTCAAGGGTCTTTTCCAACCTGAATGCTTCTGTGATGTGATAGATTTCAGTAGATTCACACAAGTTATTTACTGAAGTCTTGAGCTGTGCTAAGGCTGATATATCTCTCTAAAATATTTTTCATAAAATACTTCTAAAGCATCCTTGAATTTCCTGTTACAGAATGAGAAAACTTGTGAAATATCCACAGTCTCTGCAAGGTAGTAAAATACTCACCATCTGTATCTGAAAGAAGTCCAGCAATCCTTTGTAATCATTGGATTGCAGCAGATGAAACCAAGTATCTCGTCTAGCATGGATCAAATAAAATTCTATGACTGAAGTTGTCAATTCAAATGACAGTTTCAAGAATTTTTACACTTATTTGATTTTTCTGTTCCTCTTATTAGAAGAGATCCATTTGTAGGATGATTCACCATTTTTAGGGAGATGAAACCATATGTTTTTATTTACATTTTGGTGAATTTTTCAATCTGAGTAGGCATTCCTCTAATTCAGTCTGCTATTGGAAGATCTTCATGCTGTATCCTTTCTTCAAACTTCACAAGCTATATACCACAGCTTTCAGCTGTGTGAAGAATTTGTCATACAGGACCAAAATGGCAACTACTCGTTAACTGTGTTGTGAACAGTTTGCTGTATTAACAGTTCCAGGAATATTTTTAGTATAATGTTCCCTGTGACAATGCCACATTTGTTAACGTGCAAAATTTTAAGAATGACCACAGCAATTAAAAATACTCAACTTGTTTTACAGCTGTGTAAAACTTTGTGTTGCAGGTCTCTTGATATTTCTGCACTATTATATGAGTGTTTCCCATGGTGCTATCTGACCCTTAGCTTTGGATAGAAAAATACGTTTTTAATTGCTTGTATGATATATTGACTATACAGCACAGGTCATTAACATGTTCTTGTATCTTAATGCTACAATCAATATATCAGAGGATTGAAACGTCTTTCTTTTAGGTAAGAAACATCTCATTTGTTGAAATTGCATATGGCTTCATACTATTTATCTTAGAAATATCCCTTGCAGTTTCAATGGACTTGATCCTACTGAGAATAATTGCACTTCTGATCATCCTGAGTTTTTGTCAGATGTTGAAATAATGTAGTTTTATTCAGACTGCAACTAAACTGGCCACCTGAGAGCCCTATCTTCTTCTTTTTCTGCTGTTCTGGTGCAGTGACCATGTAATGCAAAATCTTTCCAGATCAGAAGAGATATAAGAAATATTTCTATTGGGGTATTTTTATCATCTGCCTTCTTCCAAAAGCAACAAACACTTTGCTTGCTATCTCTTTCCTTTCTGGACTTTTAGAGAGTATCAGTGTATGTGTGCATAGAGCAGAAGAAAAGGAAATTTCTTTTCCCACACTCTTGTTTGGAAACCTTTCTGCTGGAAAAATATAGCTTGTATATGAATTTCATCTGTAATATTATATAAAGTAATTTCTACATAAAAAATATAGTGACATACAAACAGCTATAGTCATCAAATGAAAACATAATTTTATCATTAGGTTTCATACTCTTGGAAACATCAGAAATCATCAAACCCAAAAGAAGAAAAACAGCAGCCTTGATTCCAAAAGTACTTTGTCAGTCTTAACCTAACTGTACATTGGCAACAATATTGTGCAATTGGCATTTAGATCAATTAAATGCTTTTGCCAGGTGATGATGAGAGTGCTGCAGAATTTCATCCAGCAAAGCTATATTGTAGAAGCTTGGTTTTCTCTTTGTAATTAGTCATATCTTATGTAAGCAGTTGGATTTTGGTAACTTAAAAATGGACATCTTTTTATACTCCATTTGGTTGTTGCTAACTGGAATGACACAAAGTTGAAGAGTATAAAAATACATACCAGACAACTGAGATGTCGTCTGGTGTGTTTCTTTTACATAAGGACTAAAATTTTTCACAGAATAGTCTAGACAGTGGCAGAATGAAGTGAGGCAACAGCCCACACACAATTTGGGGAGCAACTGCTTAAACAGGTTTCTGAGTTCTTCTCCCACCCAGAGATTTTGATAAAGAAAATAATAAAAAATTTAGAAGCATCTCAAGTCCTTCTGAACATAGGGTAAGATAGGGGGAAAAGTCAGCAAATGATCAGCCGCATTATTATTACCTTATGTACTAAGGGCACACTTTTGTGGACTCAGGATGGATTGTGGGGAAAAGGGAACAGGTAGAAAGATGATTGTTAGTCTCTGCAAGCCAGTCCTGAAGAGGCAGCAATTTGTCATGAAAACCCTGATAGGGAAGTGTGCTCTCACAGACAGAGTAAAGATTAGTAGCCTTCATGAAAGGAGCAGCAAAATAGCCTGCCTGGGTGACAACAGTCTGTAAGGAGCAGATACTACCCTTTATCAAAGGTGAGTCATTTCCAGCCTTGAAGGGAAGAGAAAAATTCAGAATCTGCTGGTGAATGGTGAACTGTCCAACAAACAAGACACTGTACTCATTGTTTAACTCAAAGCCCATCTGGAAGAGACAGACTTCAAGATCATCAGAACATGTGTCTTCAGCTGAAGAAGATTAGTGAGTTCATGAACTGCCCTCTATCAAAATGTTCCTCAGTACTTTACAGTACTGTTCTTGTGACCAGAGCTTTTGAAGCTGAGGCAGAAGTTTGCCAGGGTAAATTACATGTAATTCAAAGTTACATAGTGTGTGATACCAATGAATAGTGTGATTTTAGAAAGGAAACCTCATAAAACATTGTGCCTGCAAGTGTACGTGATCAGCCAGTTGCCCTTTCATAGCATGAAGACTCTTAGGATTTGCTGCACAGGATAATGCTGGGTTAGAGCTTGCCAAAAGTTCAGATCAAAACCAGGTACATAGATGTGCATGGTAGAGTGCAGCTGTGGGAAGGCCTGTAGTGCCTGATCTGCCTCCATGTCTTCATGGAAACCTCTGTATAAGCCCTGGAAATGTACCCTTGTGATGCAAACACCTCCTGGGGTCATCTGAGATTTATTAAATTAATTGTAAGTGCTAAGTATTATTCCAAACACAGGAAGAGAAAAATAGGCAGTTATGAATGGGAAGGGGAAAAAAACAAAACACAAACAAACAAACAAACAGAAAACCCCCTGTGGTAGTTTAAGCCTTAACTGGAATTTAATCTACCAAAAACTAATCTGGGGTTGGTTTTGAAGTAGGAGAAGTAAATTTTTTAAATATATATATATATATATATCAATCAATAACAGGGGGGATTTACAAGGATAAGGAATAAGGATGAATAGGAGAATATACAAAACTCAGTTTGGATGGCTATGTATCTCTCAATGTATGTGGATTTCAGTCCTTTAGAGAAGCGTGGATATGGCAGGGATAAGATCAGGCCTAACCATGTGGCAGAACCAGGAGGGCAGCAGCTGAGGGTGCTTTCAAACAGGTGAGGCAGGAACTAAGAGCCCAGATGGCTGCCACGGCCTCCCTTTTATAGTCCTGCTGGACAGGAAGGGGGGGTGGAACAGACCAATTTAGGCCCAGGGGACCCCTCCTCCCTGGAGGGAGAAACCATGCCCACCTGGACCAGGTGTCTTTTGTCCCCTGGGGGAAGCAGGGCTCTCGCAACCCTCCCCCTCCCCCTGGATGGTGTAATCCAGCACAGCCCCACAAAACTAATCTGAAGTACTATGTTTTCTATTTCCTCTCAGGTTTTTAGGATTTATCAAAAGCAAAAGTAACATATATTGCTGATAGGATATGCAGTAATGGAATGAGCAACTGTCTTTCTACTGGAGATTTTCAGGCATCAATTCTTGCACAGATTTTATTTAGTATTTCTAGTAATGACCCTTTAGAGATGTGCTGACATTACAAAATTGGAAGGCTTTATGAATCTAGAGAAGGTTTGTAATGGTTTGGAATCTTTGGTAAGGAAAACTTTGAGGGTGGCCATAAGGGTGGGAATAGAATTGGGGTAAAATTCTGTTAATACAAATTTCACAGTGTATTCTTGTGGATTAATGACTGAGCTTCAGTGATATGGGAGCTGAGGAAAGTGACAAGGACTAACAGACTCACAAGAAGCATCTGGTTGGAAGAGACCTCAAAGATCATCCAGTGAAGACAAAAAGTGGTCACTGGATAACTATCAATCATCAGGTCTCAGTGTTTTCATTGTTTTGTTTGATTTCACTTTTCCTTTTTTTTTTTTTTCCTCCTTTTCAGATTTTGAGTGATTTTTTCCAGAGGAGATTGAAAATACATTGCTTGTATTGACTAATGCAAATAAGAACTGCCTTGCAAGATTACTATTGTGCGTTTTGTGCATTATCCAGTATTACGGTATTTATGCCATTTGCCTGTGATTTGTGAGATAAAGATTCAAGTACATTGCTGCCAAGGTAGAGAACACACACTTTGGTCAGGGGCAGGTTTGTGCCTATGTGTGCTTCTGTGTGTAGAAAGGTAAAATAAATAAATAAAATATGGAACTTTCTAAACTCAGAGCTTAATGAACACTTCACTCAAGGAGAAGTAGTTCGTATATGTAGAATAGAATAGAATAGAAAAGAATAGAATAGAATAGAATAGACCGGGATGGAAGAGACCTTCAAGATCATCGCGTCCAACCTATCACCCAATCCAACCCACCTAATCAACTAAACCATGGCAACAAGCACCCCTTCAAGTCTCCACCTGAACACCTCCAATGACGGCGACCCCACCACCTCCCCAGGCAGCCCATTCCAATGGGCAATCACTCTCTCTGTATAGAACTTCTTCCTAAACCTCCCCTGCACAGCCTGAGACTGTGTCCTCTTTTTCTGGTGCTGGCTGCCTGGGAGAAGAGACCATCATCCGTCTGTCTACAACCTCCCTTCAGGTAGTTGTAGAGAGCAATAAGGTCACCCCTTAGTCTCCTCCAGGCTAAGCAACCCCAGCTCCCTCAGTCTCTCCTCATAGGGCTTGTGTTCCAAACCCCTCACCAACTTCGTTGCCTTTCTCTGGACATGCTCCAGCAAGTCAACATCCTTCCTAAACTGTGGGGCCCAGAACTGGACACAGTACTCGAGGTGCAGCCTAACCAGTGCAGTGTACAGGGGCAGAATGACCTCCCTGCTCCTGCTGGCCACACTGTTCTTGATGCAGGCCAGGATGCCACTGGCCCTCTTGGCTGCCTGGGCACACTGCAGGCTCATGTTCAGCCTACCATCAACCAGTACCCCCAGGTCCCTCTCTGTTTGGCAGCTCTCCAGGCACTCTGACCCCAGCCTGTAGCACTGCATGGGGTTGTTGTGGCCAATGTGCAGAACCCAGCACTTGGATTTCTTAAATCTCATGCCGTTGGACACTGCCCAACTGTCCAGCCTGTCAAGGTCCCTCTGCAGAGCCTCTCTACCCTCCAGCAGACCAACTCCTGCCCCCAGCCTGGTGTCGTCAGCAAATTTACTGATGATGGACTCAATGCCCTCATCCAGATCATTAATAAAGATGTTAAAGAGCACAGGTGCACAGGTGTAAGTAATTAAATACTTACTGGCCTTAAAAAGAAAGAATGTGTCTCCTTGACCTGGTGATGGACCAAAGAGGTGAAAAAACTTGGATAGTTTATAACTGAGTCGTTATAGTTATGAATAGAAATTTCACATTATAAATATTTTCCTTCTGGTTTTATTAATGCTCACAATCAAAACAGTGTTTGTTCTTCGGACATTTGTGTTATTGCTGGTAGTGATATTATTATTTAGTAGTAGTAGTATTTACTGAAAGCTCCCAGGTTAGAGTAGTTGAAACAATTTTTTGCTGTTTGTTATCTTTTTGATTTGTTGAAAGAACCAATAAATAAATCAATCTAGCCTAGCTCTTCCAGCAGGCTTGGTATATAAAACTCTGTAAGTATTGGTGACATACTTTGCATCTACTTTTCCTTCCATATTTTGATTCTGCTTATTTGAAAGGAGATTTATATTTAAAAACAACAACAACAACAAAACTCACCAGTTATTTTCCTAGCATGCTCATTCTTTCAAATCTTTGCTTGTCTGCAGGGCTTTGTGTTTTGAAAAGGATAACTGAAATCAGAAACCAAAAAAAACAGCCAACAGCAGCACTTATGCATGTCATTTAACTAATTAATTTTTCCATTAATCTTGTATTTTAGAAGGAAACTTTGGCACTTTTATTTCTATCATGTAATAACTTAAATGCAGAGCTCCTGTGAGTCTGATCTGACAACCTTCACCACAAAGGCAGAGCTCTCATTAGTCAACTGGACTTAATGATCACAGCAAGGCAGGATTGAAATTTTATTGGCATGCTTCTGTGTGACTGTGACAGCGTTGACACTAAATCAAATTCAATTAGCAAGGGGTTGCTAATGAGTTATACTGCTTTGCAAAGTAGAAAGGACAAAGCATTTTGCAATCTCCAGCCTGCAGACTGGTTGCCATCAGTGTTAACGGAGCAATAGCTTAAGGAACCACTGCAGGATTTTCTCCCTAGATTAACGTTAAAGAATGCTTTACTAATTAATCCCTGAACAAATATGTTGTGTATTACTGGAGAGGGGGTGGCAGGAAGGAAAACACAAGCAGTATTTTTGTCCTTAAGTGCTCTTGAACCACTGTAGAGCATAAAGAGCAGTGAAAACTGCATTAGCAGATGACAATATTGCTGAAAAGAGTCCTGCATCAGGAAATGTGTCCTGTGAGCTACCAGACCTAACGTCACTGCCTGTCTGAAGTTCTGCTGGATATTGCCATCTCAGGAGCATGCAGCAGGCATCTGTTTATGTGCCTAGTCCTATGGCAGGCTGCATTGCTAGCCGCACCCAGCAGACTGTTTAGGCAGCCCCAAGGCTAAGGGTGTGTTCTCTGGGACTAGGACCCTTTGAATGAAAAAGTATGCACGGGTGTTTGGCCAAGGCTGCAGCACTCGGCTTCAGTGTCTGGTAGGGCTGGTCTCTGTCAAGTGAGCAATTAAACAGCAGCTTTCCTTATGCAGTACCCACCATACTCGAGGGGTTGCTGGACTCCTGTCTGCCTTCATCTGTGTTGTTTACCTTGTAAACCTGCCTGTGCAAGTGAAGTATCTTTTGAGTAAAAAGTATGTAAATATTTATCTCATAAACACATTAATGAAGTGGTCTTCACTGAATTTCACAATAACAGTGACAATAATTATTATCCCTTTATTGTCTGCTGACAAGTCCAGTGCATAATTCTTGAGCAAGCTATATAGTTATCATTCAAAATTAATTGTCTCCTTTATAGTCCTCTATCAGTATATCAGTACTAACTTACAGTGATATTTTAGTGTTTTCTGAAACACTGGCATTTCTAGTGGATGTGACATCTCTTTTTGGTTTACGAAAACATACTTTATGTTAATGCATGTATAGAAAATCAGTGTTACATGCTTATATCATATGACTGAAATTTCAATAGATCATAGAATTATTTCAGCAGGGAAAGATCTCTAAGACCATCAAGTCAGCCATTAACCTGACACCACCATGACCATTAAACCATGTCTGAAAGTGCCAGTATTTCTTTGAATACCTCCAGGGATGGTAACTCCACCACCTCCCTGGGCAGCCTATAACAGTGACTAATATCACTGTAATGGCAAAATGTGAGGCTATTTCCTCTTGTTCTGTCACTGGATTCTAGGGAGAAGAGACCAACACACACCACACTACAACCTCCTTTCAAGTAGTTGCAGAGAGCAATAAGGTCTTCCCTCAACCTCCCTTCTCCAGGCTAAACAATCCCGGTTGCCTCAGGTGCTCCTCCTAAGAGTTGTTCTCTAGACTCTTCACCAGCTTTGTTGTGCTTCTCTGGATGCAGTTGAGCAACTTAACGTCCTTCTTGTAATAAGGGGCTCAAAACTGAACACTATATTTGAGGTGCAGCCTCACCAGTGCTGAGTACAGGAGCATGATCACTTCCCTGCTCCTGCCAGCCACACTATTCCTAATACAAGTCTGGACACTGTTGGCCTTCATGGCCACTTGAGCATACTGCTGGCTCATGTTCAGTGAGCTGTCGATCAGCACCCTCAGGTCCCCCTCCTGCCAAGCAGATTTCCAGCTACTTCGTCCCAAATCTGTAACATTGCAAGGGATTGTTCTGACCCACATGCATGACCCAGCACTTGTCTTTTTTAAACCTCTCACAGCTGACATCAGCCCATTGATCCAGACTGTCCAGATTCCTTTGCAGAGCCTTCCTACTTTTCAGTGGGTCAACATTGCCTTCAAGTGATCTTCAAGATCATCACGTTCAACCAATCCAACCCACCTAATCAACTATACCATGGCACCAAGCACCCCATCAAGTCTCCTCCTGAACACCTCCAATGATGGTGACTCCACCACCTCCCCAGGCAGCCCATTCCAATGGGCAATCACTCTCTCTGTATAGAACTTCTTCCTAACATCCAACCTAAACCTCCCCTGGCACAGCCTGAGACTGTGTCCTCTTGTTCTGGTGCTGGCTGCCTGGGAGAAAAGACCATCATCCGTCTGTCTACAACCTCCCTTCAGGTAGTTGTAGAAAGCCATAAGGTCACCCCTTAGTCTCCTCTCCTCCAGGCTAAGCAACCCCAGCTCCCTCAGCCTCTCCTCATAGGGCTTGTGTTCCAAGCCCCTCACCAACTTTGTTGCCCTTTTCTGGACACGCTCCAGCAAGTCAACATCCTTCCTAAACTGAGGGGCCCAGAACTGGACACAGTACTCGAGGTGCAGCCTAACCAGTGCAGTGTACAGGGGCAGAATGACCTCCCTGCTCCTGCTGGCCACACTGTTCTTGATGCAGGCCAGGATGCCATTGGCCCTCTTGACTGCCTGGGCACGCTGCAGGCTCATGTTCAGCCTACCATCGACCAGTACCCCCAGGTCCCTCTCTGTTTGGCAGCTCTCCAGGCACTCTGACCCCAGCCTGTAGCACTGCATGGGGTTGCTGTGGCCAATGTGCAGAACCCGGCACTTGGATGTGTTAAATCTCATTCTGTTGGATTCTGCCCACCTGTCCAGCCTGTCTAGGTCCCTCTGCAGAGCCTTTCTACCCTCCAGCAGTTCAACTCCCAAGCAGTTCAAGCTGCCCCCAGCTTGGTGTCGTCCACAAATTTACTGATGATGGACTCAATGCCCTCATCCAGATCATCAATAAAGATGTTAAGGAGCATGGGGCCCAGCACTGATCCTTGGGGCACACCACTAGTGACTGGCTGCCAGCTGGATGTGGCACCATTCACCACCACTCTCTGGGCTCGGCCCTCCAGCCAGTTCCTAACCCAATGCAGTGTGCTCCCATCCAAGCCATGGGCTGACAGCTTGGCCAGAAGTTTGCTGTGGGGGACGGTGTCAAAGGCCTTGCTGAGGTCCAGGTAGACTACATCCACAAGCCTCTCCATATCCACCAGGTGGGTCACCTGATCATGGAAGGAGATTAGGTTGTTCAGGCAGGACCTGCCCTTCCTAAATCCATGCTGGCTGGGCCTGAACCCTTGGCCATCCTGTAAGTGCTGTGTGATTGCACTTAAGATGACCTGTTCCCTAATCTTGCCTGGCACTGAGGTCAGGCTGACAGGTCTGGAATTCCCTGGCTCATCCAACCGGCCCTTCTTGTGGATGGGCACCACATTGGCCAGCTTTCAGTCTTCTGGGACTTCTCCAGTGAGCCAGGACTGCTGAAAAATGATGGAGAGTGGCTTGGCCAGCTCATCTGTCAGCTCTCTCAGCATGCAAGGATGGATCCCATCTGGTCCCATGGACTTGTGGGGATCCAAGTGGCTGAGGAGATCTCTAACTACCCCCTCCTCCTGGAACAGATGAAAACTATGCAGCTCCCTGGCTCCTTCTGCCAGCTCTTCAGGCCAGCTGTCTGGAAGATGTTCTGTCCTGCTAGTAAAAATTGAGGCAAAGAAGGTATTATGTACCTCTGCCTTTTCATCATCAGGAAGTCCTCTACACATCCCAGGAACCTCTGGGACTGCTCCCTCTCTGATGTCTTCTGTTTTCAGCAGATGTCGTGAAAGTTCAAGTGCCCCACAAGAACAGAGGCTAGTAATCGTGAGACTTCTCCCAGATGCCTAAAGAATATTTTATCTGTCTCTTCATCCTGGTTGGGTGGTCTATAACAGACTCCACCAGGATATCTGCCTTGTTGATGTTCCCTGTTTCTTATGCATAAGCACTCAACCCTATTGTCACCATGATTAACCTCAATACAATCAAAGCAATCCCTAACATACATGGCTACCCCACCACATCTTCTGTCTTGCCTTTCCCTTCCCATTGATTGTGACACTGCAGTCTTATGAGACATCCCACCACATTTCTGTCATGGACACTATATAATAGGTTTTGTGATAAACAATAGCTTCCAACTCCCCCTGTTTCTTTTCTGTGCTTCACACATTAGAGTAGATGCCCTGCATATGGAGGTCTTTTTGCAGGGACAAAACCTAATTCCTACCCAGATCTTCTCAGGTGTTCCTGTGGTTGCTAATTCATCAGTAATGTAAGACACTAATCTTCGCAGCTACATGGCTCACCATTCCCTACCTCCACTGTTGCAGCAGACCAGAAGACTCTACTGGAACATCATCCTTCAAATATTGGTGTGCTGCCTTCAGGCTTTTGTTAGCAAGCCCAGTTTTGTGCCCTTTCCCTTTAAATCTAGTTTAAAGCTCATGTGCTAGGATCATTTTCCCCTTTTGAGACAGGTGTATCCCATCTGTTGCTAGCAAGTTTGGTGTCCTGTAAAATCAACCCATGATTAAAGAATCCGAAGTACTGTTGGAGATACCAGGCTAGGAGCCAGTCATTGATCTGATACCTCTTCCAGTTGATTGTTTCATTACCCCTGGCAACTGGAGGTAGAGAACACTACTTGTGCTCTCAATCCCTTAACTACTGGTTCCAAGGCCATTAAGTCTCTCTTCATTGCCCTTGGACTTATTATTATTACTTCATCACTGCCTCCCTGAAAGATCAGCAGTGGATAGCAGTCTGACAGCTGTACTAGGAAAGGCAGTGTCGCTGTGGGGTTCAGCGCAGCACCCACAGCAACAAGGGTTGAATTCAAGCAGGGGGGTAGGGAGCGCCCAGGTCAAGAGCTCCTGCCCGTGGCAGCAAGCCCACAAGACTCACGACTGCTTTCATGCAGCTTGCATTCGTAGCTCACCTCTGGGTGTGGTTGCAAGGCATTGATTAACCTCCCTCTTCTTCTTACTGGCTGACAATACTTATTAAGGTAGCGCAGGTGACTCTTATCTCATCTACAGGAGTTGCTTGTTAAGCCACTGCAGGTGGTTCCCATTTCTTCTCCTTGCAGTTTCTCATCCTCAGTCATCCAGTCCGGGGGACACAGTTCCCCACAATTCACCCTGTTTTTCTTCTTTTAATATTTGTCAGCTCCTGCTGAAGCTTATCAATGACATCATTCAACTGCTCTATGTCTTCATCTTTTTTTCTTCTCTCTTCACACATTCTTGATCACTTTTCAGACATAGTCTTTATCTTTTTTCCTCTCTTCACATTCCTGATCACTTTTCAAATATCCCACCTGGGCTTCAAGCTCCCTTATCGCCATTAACTTCATTATCAGTTGTGCCTTCCAGAGGTAATTCTTCCTTTACTATGATAGCGCCAAACTGTTTTCTTTTTCTCCACCTTTTGCAAGTTTTCTGCACTGATGATTAAGGCTTGTTCTAGCTCTCTTACCCTGCACTCTAGTTTCTTAATTTCTTCATTTCACTCTTGTGTATCTGTCTGAAGTTGCTCTTTGCGGGGCAAAAGCTCACTGCTTTCATCTGTTCTTTCTTTTAGGTGATTTGTTAACTGCTCAACCTCTCTGTTCTGATACTTGCTGACAGGCTAAGCCTTTGTCCTTTTTTAATTCTTGGACCATCATATTCCAAATGGCTGACTTGCCTCACCTGGACAGATAAAGCTCCGGTTCTGGACCGAAATGCAGTATCCCCAGTGGCTCACCTGCCTCACCTGGTGTCTCGGTCCGGAGAGGGAAGGAGATTAGTTCTTTTGAATATTCCTGTATTGTGAAATTAACGGCACAAGCGAAGCCAAAATATCAACAGCTAGACTATTTATTACATAAATAAAATGGAAATAAGAAGGGGAGAGGGAGAAGATAGAGAGGAAGAGAGAGAAGAGAGAGAGAGAAGAGGAAGGGAATTATATTACCACACCCCTCACCCCCCCAAGGCAGTTTGAGTCTGTGGAGGAAAGGTGCTGCAGAAGGTGCTGGGTTTGTAGAGAAAGGGTGCTGAGGCTTTGGCTGGAGAAGAGATGAGGTCCACTGGGCAGCCTGGGTCAGCTCCATGAGTTGCAGTAAGCGGGACTTAGGACACGGAGAGAGGGTTCAGTCTGCTTCCTTCCTTCTCAGCGGCTTGGTCCTCCTTCAGCGTTTTTCTCTCCTGCGTTTTTCTTCCTCCTAAGCCAGTAGTGGTCAAGTCTTTTATACAGTTTTTAGTCCTTAGGTATGTGTCCAAGCATTGTCCCTCAGGAATTCAGGAGCCAGGAAATCCTCCTGTAAATATCCAGGTATCATTCCCCAGGAAATCTTTCTGTGTAATTCTGTGTGTTTAGGCAGGGGTATAGAGGGGGGGGGGGGGAGGGCCTCCGCCTTCCCCTTCTCCATTTAACCTGCCCACACACCCATTACACCCATTGTCTTGCCATCCCCCCTTCCTGGAAATGATCTTGTCCTGAAGGCATGATGGCTGGGTCCTTCGGCCATTATTGTAGGCCAGCTGCAGTCCAGTGTTATCACAATGCAATCGCAAGGTGATTTGCATCCAGGATTGGTATTGTCTGGGCAAGCAGCAAGTGATTTTATCTTTGTTGACTCACACCAGGAGTTTAGACTCTTACACCTGGACAGGTGTCAAAGCTCTGGTTCTTGACCAAAATGCAGTACCCCCACTGCCTTTAGCTGCACTGGAATCTAGTCCCTCACCTGGACAGGTGTCAAAGCTCTGGTTCTTGACCGAAATGCCTCACCTGGACAGGTGTCAAATAGTTTCACTGGGCTGTTAACATCTCCTGGTCCTTTTCTTGAGCAGCCTGTGCCTTCCCCCTCTCCTAAATCAATATCTACTTTGTGTTATGATGCCTTTTTCTCAGCTTCATGCTTTCCCTTTTTTTTTTTTCCCTCTTTTCCCTCCTTTTTTTTTTCTTTCCTTTTTTTTTTCTCCCAGTTTTCCCATGCTTTTTAGTTTCCCTGCTTCTTCTTCCAGCAACTTCATTTGATTTTGAAGAGCTGTGTTTAAACCATCTTCATGAGCTTCCTCTGTTTCAACAAACAAGACTTAAAGCTTTCACATATGAATAGCAGCTATCTCAATCTTCAACTTACTTTGGAAAAACATTCAATAAGTGTTTAGCCTCCAGCTCATCAATTTGTGCTTGATGCCAGTTCACAGAGCCCCACACCATTTCAGTTTTTGTCTGTAGTTCAAGCAACACAAGCTTCAAGACGAATCCGCTGTTTACTTTTTAGTGTAGATATAGGTTTCTCACCTTTCAGTCGGGTGCTTTGTCTAAAGCTCAGCTGTAAGAGACAAAACTTGCTGCTTATGCTTCTCCTGTAGGTACTGACTTTGGAGTCCCAGCTCATCAACATGTTTCTTTTTCTAGCTTTCAATGCACATTCTTCTTGCAGACCAAGGGTGGCTTTTTCCATTTCTTTTGCCATAAGCACTTTTGTTGCCTGTAAGTCGGCATCAAGTTGCCTCATTTTAGCTTCTTGAAGTTCAGACTCCTTTTGTAAATTCTGCTTCCTTTTTCCCCCCCATTTTTTCTTTCAATTTCCTTTTTTTCTTCCATTTAATTTCTATCTTTTTTTTTTCTTCATGTTCTGCTCTGATTTGCTTGAATTCTCTGGTCCTCACATCACATCAGGTTCACCATTTGTCACTGTGGGGTTCAGCACAGCACCCACAGTGACATGGGTGGAATTCAAGCAGGGGGGTAGGGAGTGCCCAGGTCAAGAGCTCCTGCCCGTGGCAGCAAGCCCACAAGACTCACGACTGCCTTCATGCAGCTTGCATTCGTAGCTCTCCTCTGGGTGTGGTTGCAAGGCATCGGTTAACCTCCCTCTTCTTACTGGCTGGCAATACTTATTAAGGTATCGCAGGTGACTCTTATCTCATCTGCAGGAGTTGCTTGTTAAGCCACTGCAGGTGGTTCCCATTTCATCTCTCCTTGCAGTTTCTCATCCTCAGTCATCCATTCCAGGGGACACAGTCCCCCACAAGGCAGCTTTTTCCTCACATCACTAACCCAGGCCCTTGGGAGGCATGAGACATCCTGAAGACATGGATTGAGTCTGCATATCAGACCTTCCACTCTCTTCAGTAGGAAGTCACCCATGACATTGATGTATATTTTATTCTTCACTGAAGTTTTCATGCAGGGTTTTGATAAGCTAAATGGTGTCAGCAACACCTCTAATCTGGGTGATCCATATCTGTATCATCATCTGTGTCCCTTTGAGAGCATTGTATCTGATTTGCAACGGCAGCTGGGAAGGTTAAATCATTACTGGGGCATGCTTACTGCTGCCATTTTCCACTGTCTTCTGAGTCACCATATTTAATCAGGCAATGAGATGACAGCGAGCTCTTCATAACATGAGCTCTATTTGCCTCTTGGTTTTATCTCACAGGGGGCAAAGTGTGATGCCAAGAGTCTATCCCTTCCTCACATTCCCAGATTTTTCTCAACCTATGTAACTCCTCTCAGAGCTCTGTTACTAAGCAGAGGAGTTCTTCTGTCTGAGCACACCTCCCATAGGCATGCTTACTTCTGCCATCTGACGTAGGCATAGTGGGATACACCATGTGGCCCATCACCTGGGTAGCAGCGTGTTCCCATCAGAGCTCCATCTGAGACATGGCATCAAACCTGGCAGGTAGAGGGCACAGGGATGCCTTGGCACTCCCTGGTCAAGCTGGACAAGCTTTGGCACCTTCTTTGTGCATGTCCTTCTGTGTGAATTGATATGCCACAGCCAGACATGCCCCAGATGATGTCATACACCCTGTAAACTTGCTCTTTTGGGGCTTCCTCTAATGATGTATGTCTGTCTGGTCGCAGTTACACTGGCAACATCCTGGTCAGCCTGTCCTGGAAGAGCTGCTGGCTCCTGGCAGGTTTCTGATTCCCTGGCATTTCCCTACCAAAGGAGAAGTGCAAAAAACCTCCTGTACACCAAAATATGTCTCTATAGTGCTGGTTCCACTGGTTTCAAAGCAGTTTTCAAAGCAGCTGTTTTCTAAGAAACTGGCTGATGATAGCTTTGTAAATTTAAATAATTTGTACTGGCATTTTCTCCCTAAACTGGTAATGCCTATCTAAGTAAGTGTTCCAGAAGACTGTAGGTTTACAAAATAAAGGTCTGAGGACGGTACTTCATGTTGTCCAATCTCAAGCCATGACCAAAAATAATACGTATATAACTATATAAGCTCTTTACCTTTGCTCTTCTTTGCTTCTGAGCATACATTCCTGCTCCTGTCACGTTAGAAAGCATACAGAGGAATGTTGTTTATACAAGGTTATAGCATGTTCCATAGTAAATCCAGAACCAAATCCAGTAATTTTTTTATTTCAGCCTTCTACAATGACATTTTTTTTCTGTCAAAGTCATTCAAATATTCATGCCCTCATGCTACATTTCACCATGGCCTGACTTTGCTTTGTGAGTCATGGCACCAAGCCTGTTAGAGTTCACACATATGTTATGGTTTTAGGTAGGCCTGCAAGGAGTAGAGAGTTGGATTTGATGATCTTCAGTATTTTTTTCCAACTTGAGATACTCTGTGAAACACTGGTGGCTTGATAGTAGCTGACTGATTGTTAGACCTGCATATCCTCTCAACTGACAAATTAACATCTTATAAGATGCATGTAGACGTGGCCCTTCAAGACATAGTTTAGTGGTAGTGGTAGTTGGATTACAGTTGGTCTCAATGATCTTAAAGGTCTTTTCCAGCATCAATGATTCTATGACTCTAAAATAAACCATCTATTAAGAAAGTTTCTGAACAAGTTTAATTCTCTTATTGTAGTCTTCCTATTCCTCAGCAGCTTTTTAAATTGGCACATGCATATGTGGTTATTTTAATATTTTAAAAGTATTTGGATACCAATGAACATTAAAAGTCTTATGGGAAAATTAAGAATTCTTAATAAATGTTTGTAGTGCATTATTGTGTAGTGCATACAATGAACTAGATCCCAGGGCAAATATCGAACAACTAGCAGAAAACAAGCTATTGACTGGTCACTTTTTTCAATGAACACCATCCGTATCATGAATAGGGGTAGAGACCTGTGGAAATCACATTACTGAATCTTGTCATACACAGCAATATCATGCAACATGTTCACTCAAAGGGAAAAAGAATATTTCTGGTATTTCCTAACTTTGGAGAACTTGAACTCGCTGCCTTAATAAGGTTCTGCAAATGTATGTTGCATGTGTGTTATGTGCATTGTGTAGCATGAATGATGACATTGTCAGACCACAGGATGGTATTATGTGGTCCAAATATTCCATCAGAAATGCTTGGAAAATACAGAAATTTGCTTCATCAGTGATTTTCCATTGCTGAAAACCAACATAAGAGGACACTGGACCTCCGAAACTTTAATTTCTACTTCAATATTTTTAATTGATGATGGCCTTTGAGCAATTCACTTAATAAGCCTCAGATCATGGTTGTGTTGATGAGCCTGAAGAAATTCAATCAAAAACGAAGGAGTTGAGATGAGTATATATCACCACATCAAAATCTATCTCTAAATGTGTAATGTAAGAGCTAGAGGAGGATGTAATTATTACTGTGCTATATAAAGCATCAAATTTTTACATAGTATTTGAATTACATAGTAAATCAAATGGCAGAGCCAGGAACTGAAGCCCTGTTTTGAACTTCACTTCCCAGATCTAGCCACATCACTACCTAATGAAGATAAAAGGTTCAGGGAACAGCTTTAATTAAATCATGAATTACGTACTTGTTTTAACCCTCCTCTTAGAACAATGTGTGGTCGTTTGAGGCTGTGCCTTTAAGAACAAACACTGCTGGAACACACTGGCTAATGTTTTTGGTACTAGAACCAAAACATTCTGATATTCTAAACAAATTTCATTGGTTGATAAACAAAAATTCAGCTTTAGATTGTGAAGCAGTTGGAAATTTTTTTTTTCCTCAGTTCAGTTCGGTTTGGGAGTTGGGGGAGTTTGGTGTTTCAGCCTGTTCTCCCTGCCTGCTTCTTCTGCGAACTGCTGGAGTTGGCCTTCAGATAAGCAAACACTAATCCTGCATGGGCTTTTGAAGCTTGCTAACAACTCTTCTCCTTAGTAACTTGCCTTTCTCTCTCTCTAACCCCTTTTTGGGGAGAAAGGGAGGTAGGGGGGGGAGAGAGGGGGTTCCAAGGAGGGGATCCCTCCCTCGGGGAGGGATTTTTGTTGTGTTATTTGTCTTTGCTGTGTATTTCTGTGTATATATTGTAAATACCTGTATATATTGTGTTATATATAACCTGCTTTCCATATATGCTTGTAAATATATAGCTTTTGCTCTTTGGCTGAGTTAGCTGTGGTTTCTTACTTTGTGGAGGAGGGAGAGCTAAGCCCTCTCTCAACCTACCACATTATTGGCGCCCAACGTGGGGTTTGGTGACAAATTAGTTTGATTTATTGCTTGCTTGAGTTGGACGAGCAAACATGAAGGTGTTTTGGCTTTTAGAGCGTCTGTTCTTCTCGGTCTTTGGTGTATTGATCTACAAGTATTGCCTGGGTATGATTATCAATCAGATAGGTAAATATATAATGCAAAAATTATATTTGTGGTTTAAGTACAAGATGCAGCTCCTATATGATCGGTGCCTGAAATTCTTTTGGGTGAAAAGATACAGAAATGTAACATCTAGCACACTCCCTATTGAGATAAAAGAGTTTAAGATTCCGGTCGGTGAAAAGGTAATTTTGAGTGATGGCTGGGATCGAAAGCTGATTTTCTTGATGTGTGTAGTCCTGCTGCTGGTGATAAGTAATGTGTATTTGCTGGTAACACTGTACTTGGAGAGAAAAGTTTCTAAGGCATGTTTTGTTATTAAACGGAGGGCAAAGAGACGAAAACACCACCCTGGCTCTGTTTCAGGAACATCCAGTGAGGATGATAATGGAGAATCTGTGTCAGTTAAAGATAAAGCTAAAAAGTCAATCGGCAAGGCAGCTCTGAATAGCAATGGTGATGATTCTGGCAAGCAGCCAGGGGCTGTAGTAGCCCCAAACATGGCGGCTCCCGTGTCCCCGGCAGCCACCATTAACGAGGCAAAGTCATTTCCTCCTTCTTCCATGGCAGGAGCGGAAGCGTCCTCCAAAGCGGCTAATCTGTCTCAAAGCTTATCAGCTTCTGATAATAAGGCAGCTGGAAACCCAAACACAGCTCCAGTAAAGCAAGTAGCAGTTTTAACAACAAGGAGGGGTAAGACTAAAGCTGATTCAGGAGCTGATGGGGATGCACAGCAAGGTTCTTCTGCTGGGGAGGAAGAGAAAATTTGTCTTAAAAATATAGCTGAGTCATTGAGATCATCAGAGGATCGAGATGCATCTCTTGGTAGGACAGCAGCTAGTGGTGGTGCTTCTCAGCTTAAAGGGATCCTTGAGAGCGTGACAGAAAGGTTGTTTGGACAACAAGTTGAGGAAGAGGAGGCAAAGGAAGAAGAACAAGGAGATGACATAAGCGACTGCTCTTCACCCCGGGAGGAGCTTAGAAATGTAAGAAAAGACTACCTCAGAGCAGATAAGGAGCCAGTTCTCGCTTGGCTTGGTAGATTTTATGATACAGGTGCTCCAGCTCTAATGGTTGGAGACAAGTCAGCAGCTCAGCTAGGAACTCTCTCAAAGGATAATGGAACAGATAGACATCTAGGCAAGGCTCTCGGTAAGGTTAATCTGTGGATACGCCTTCTAATGGTGGTTCTCATGAGATACCCTTCCCGAGATGATCTTCCATGGAATCCTAAGCCCTGGACTACCATAGATGAGGGAATCAAGCGTCTGAGAGAATTTGCTGTTAGAGAGATACTCTATGGTGAACATGAATCTCTGAATCCTGATGATGTTCCTGTGGGAAATGGTCTTGCTAAAAAGCTCATCAAGCTTGCTCCTTCTAATTATGCAAACATTCTGGCAAGCGGAATTGTAGCAAGAAATTATGGTGGAGCTCCTCCTACGGTTGGCCAATTCACTGATCAATTGAGACAATTGGATGATAGCATGACACGTGTTTCTTTGGTTTCAGCCATTGAAACTCTGTCTGGAAAACTGGAGAATTGCATGAAAGAACTGAAGGATGAATTTAAGAACACCATATCCCAATTGGCACAAAGAAATAATTCCAATTCTTCCTCCAGGTGGGTGCAGGTTTCATCTGTGAGGAACAGACGTCCTCCAAGGAGGTCATTCCAAAACAGATCAAACCAAAACAGACCACCAAGGCAGTCACATAGGACTATTTGGATTACCCTGCGTGATCAGTTTGGTGAGAACATGAACAGGTGGGATGGTCAACCAACTTCTAATCTTTTCAGGAGACTGAGAGAACTGCAAAGTGGCAGAACCTGAGGTAGCAATACCAGAAGGGTAGCTGTTACTTCCACAGTTCCCCAGTACAACTCTAGTAGCTCCAACAGTGGCTCCAGCTCTAACACTGCACACTGTGCTTGTTGCACCTGTGGACATGTTCCCCATAATTAGGGGTGCCCTGCCTCCCGCCAGGGGGAGGAGAGGGGTAATAGAGATAACAGAATCTATTGGGATATGTACATCCAGTGGCCTGGCACTTCACAATTTCAGAAGTACAGGGCCTTGGTTGACACAGGAGCTCAGTGCACCATATTGCCATCAAATTATCAGGGATCAGAGTCCATAACTATTCTGGGAGTCACTGGTGGATCTCAAGAGTTAAGTAAGGTGGAGGTTAATATAAGTTTAACTGGTAAACAGTGGAAGAAGCATACAGTTGTGACCGGACCTGATGCACCTTGTATTTTGGGAATTGATTTTCTGAGAGAAGGGCGTTTCAAGGACCCTAAAGGTTACAAATGGGCTTTTGGAGTAGCTTCTGTAGAAATTGATGGACAAAAGCTGAAACTGTCTGCTAGACCTGAGCTTTCTGATGACTCTGCAGTTGTGGGACAACACAAGATTCAGGACATTAAATTGCCGGTTGCTTCTCGGACTGTGCATCACAGACAATACAGAACCAACTGTGACTCTTTGTTGCCCATTCAGAATCTGATTCGTCAGTTGGAGAGTCAGAAAGTCATCAGCAAAACTCATTCACCTTTCAACAGTCCAGTGTGGCCTGTGCGAAAGCCGAATGGAGACTGGCGTCTGACAGTGGACTACCGAGCCCTGAATGAAGTAACACCACCTATGAGTGCAGCAGTACCAGACATGATGGAACTCCAGTATGAGCTGGAATCCAAAGAGGCCAAATGGTATGCTACCATAGACATTGCTAATGCATTCTTTATTCCCATAGCAGAGGAGTGCAGGCCTCAGTTTGCTTTCACCTGGAGAGGAATCCAGTACACTTTCAACAGACTGCCAATGGGCTGGATCCACAGCTCCAGCATCTGTCATGCAGTGATCCATGATGCTCTGGAGGAAGGTGGTGCTCCAGAACACATCCAGTTCATCGATGATATCATTGTCTGGGGTAAAACTGCTGAGGAAGTCTTCGAGAAAGGTAACAAAATCATGGACATTCTTCTGAATGCAGGTTTTGCCATCAAGAGAGACAAAGTGAAAGGTCCTACCACAGAGATCCAGTTTCTGGGAGTGCAGTGGCAGGATGGACGCAGACACATTCCAGTGGATGTGGTAAATAGAGTCTCTACCATGGCAAATCCCACGAACAAGCAAGAAACTCTACGTTTCCTGGGAATAGTGGGATTTTGGAGACTACACATTCCTGGATACAGTCAGATTGTGAAACCTCTGTATGATGTGACTCGAAAGAGGAACAGTTTCCACTGGGGCCCTGAACAACAAGCAGCCTTTGACCAGATAAAGCAAGAAGTGGTACAAGCAGTGGGTCTGGGACCTGTCCGAGATGGTCCAGACATTAAGAACATTTTGTACACGGCTGCGGGTGACAATGGTCCAACCTGGTGCTTGTGGCAAAAAGCTCCAGGTGAGACACGTGGACGACCTCTTGGTTTCTGGAGTCGAGGTTACAGAGGTTCAGAGGCTAATTATACTCCAACAGAGAAAGAGATTCTAGCTGCCTATGAAGGAGTAAAAGCAACTTCTGAAGTAACTGGAACTGAATCACAACTTCTCTTAGCTCCCAGATTACCAGTTTTGAATTGGATGTTCAAAGGCAAAGGTTCCAAACCACATCATGCCACAGATTCCACCTGGTCCAAGTGGATGGCTCTGATAACACAGAGAGCTCGAATGGGAAATCTTGAAAGACCTGGTCTGGTGGAGGTGATCTCAAGTTCGCCTGAAGATACCAACTGTGCTAAACCTCCAGAGGAGAGAGTAACTCGTGCTGAGGAAGCTCCTCCTTACAATGACCTTTCTGATGATGAGAAGAAGTATGCTTTGTTCACAGACGGTTCCTGTCGTCTCGTCGGGAACAAGCGAAGGTGGAAGTCTGCAGTGTGGAGTCCAACACGCCGAGTTGCAGAGGCGAAGGATGGAGAAGGAGAATCCAGTCAGTTTGCAGAGGTAAAAGCTGTCCAGCTAGCTCTCGATGTAGCTGAACATGAGAGATGGCCAAAGCTTTATCTCTACACCGACTCATGGATGGTAGCCAATGCTCTGTGGGGTTGGCTAAAGAACTGGAAAAAGAATGGCTGGCAGAGGAAAGAAAAACCCATCTGGGCAGCTGAACTGTGGCAAGACATTGCTGATCGAGTCGAGAGAATTCCAGTGAAAGTGAGACACATTGATGCTCACATTCCTGAGAGCAGAGCTACTGAGGAACAGCAACACAACCATCAGGCAGATCTAGCTGCAAGAGTTTCTCAAGTAGACAGGGACCCTGAACTTGATCTCGACTGGAAGCACCGAGGTGAGATATTCTTAGCTCGGTGGGCTCACGATTCATCAGGACATCAAGGCAGAGATGCAACATACCAATGGGCTCGTGACAGATCCATAGGCATTTCCATGAATGCTATCATACAAGTCATCCATGACTGTGACATTTGTGCTGCTATTAAGCAGGCAAAGCGAATTAAGCCTTTGTGGTATGGTGACAGATGGTCCAAGTACAGGTATGGTGAAGCCTGGCAGATTGACTACATCACTCTACCACGTTCTCGTTCGGGTAAGCAATACGTGCTTACTATGGTAGAGGCAAACACTGGATGGCTGGAAACTTATGCAGTTCCACATGCAACTGCACGCAACACCATTCTCGGTGTGGAGAGACAGATCCTGTGGAGGCACGGAACTCCAGAGAGGATTGAGTCAGACAACGGAACTCATTTCAGGAACAACCTTGTAAAGAGCTGGGCAAAAGAGCACGGCATTGAGTGGATTTTCCATATTCCTTACTATGCACCAGCTGCAGGGAAGATTGAACGCTAGAACGGTTTGTTGAAGACCACTCTCAAAGCCATGGGAGGTGGATCTTTGAAAAACTGGGAGAAGCATTTAGCACAAGCAACCTGGCTGGTGAATAGGAGAGGTTCAGTGAACCGAGCTGGACCGGCACATTCAGATCTGCTACGGAGAGTAGAAGGTGATAGAGTTCCTGTTGTTAGAGAAAAGAACCTGTTAGGTAAAACTGTTTGGGTATTTTCACCCTCAGGAGAGGCTAAACCTGTCCGAGGGGTGGTTTCAGCAGAAGGTCCGGGTCACACTTATTGGGTAATGCAAGAGAATGGTGAGATTCAGTGGATTCCACAAAGAGATTTAACTTTAGCTGAAAGAGTTTAATTTCAGACTGTTGTACAGCTACATCGCGTCCAAAGGAAGAATCCCTGAGGAATCTACGGTGCACGAACCCTGAGAACCCTGAGAGCCCTGAGTCAACTGAGAGTCCCTGTTTCCCTGTTTCCCTTTTCTTCGCTTCATCTGCGGAGAGACAAATTGTTTTCCATATTCTTGATTTTTTTATTTTCTTGGACTTCTGAATCATCTACATCTGAGTATAGCCGGAATGGACTATGAACTTGACTTACAAACTGTAAATATTGTTCTGGATTGGATGGACAGTACGAACAGCCAATGAAATTGTTTAGAAAGGGGTGGACGGTGGTCGTTTGAGGCTGTGCCTTTAAGAACAAACACTGCTGGAACACACTGGCTAATGTTTTTGGTACTAGAACCAAAACATTCTGATATTCTAAACGAATTTCATTGGTTGATAAACAAAAATTCAGCTTTAGATTGTGAAGCAGTTGGAAATTTTTTTTTTCCTCAGTTCAGTTCGGTTTGGGAGTTGGGGGAGTTTGGTGTTTCAGCCTGTTCTCCCTGCCTGCTTCTTCTGCGAACTGCTGGAGTTGGCCTTCAGATAAGCAAACACTAATCCTGCATGGGCTTTTGAAGCTTGCTAACAACTCTTCTCCTTAGTAACTTGCCTTTCTCTCTCTCTAACCCCTTTTTGGGGAGAAAGGAAGGTAGGGGGGGGAGAGAGGGGGTTCCAAGGAGGGGATCCCTCCCTCGGGGAGGGATTTTTGTTGTGTTATTTGTCTTTGCTGTGTATTTCTGTGTATATATTGTAAATACCTGTATATATTGTGTTATATATAACCTGCTTTCCATATATGCTTGTAAATATATAGCTTTTGCTCTTTGGCTGAGTTAGCTGTGGTTTCTTACTTTGTGGAGGAGGGAGAGCTAAGCCCTCTCTCAACCTACCACACAATGGCAGGTAAATAAAAAGTGGATGATCCTGCAGAACACTATAATTGTAGTAATAAAACTTTGAATGAATCTAAAACTGTAACACTGAGAAAGAAAGCAAAACCCAGAAAGGTGGAACCGTTGATGTGATGGGAAACAGACCCTTGGTTAAGGAAGTGGAGACTCCTCGCGTAAGCATATTGAAGCCATTTATAGAAGTAAGAGAATTGCAGAGGATTTTTCTCAGGGTAAAATCCTCTTGAGTTGAATGATTAAGTTGCTGTAGTTAACCTGATCTTAGGTAGGCAGCAGCACAAGTACCATTAATAAAGCAGTATTTTTTTTTCCTTACCCAAAACTAAAATGGAGCTGTGCTACAGTTGGATAGTTACAAAGCAAGTAAACTTTCTTTGTCTACTTTACATCTCTCTACCTAAAATGACAACAGCTACTGTAAAACCAATTCAGTCTAATAGGCTTGTTTATAATGAAGTATAAGCGAGAAACTACTTGATAAGTGGATTTATTTTATTAGTAGTAGGCAGGAAGCCCTGGATGTTTTGAACTTAAATTTATCTGTGCTGGTAAATTAATTGTTTTTTAAACTTTTTATTGATATAATAAAAATCAGGCAAGATATGTTCTAAAGTAATCTGTATGGTCCTCTGTTGTTTCTGAAACACAAGGTTTGAATCTTTTCACTGTACAATATAACTGAGCACTGCAGTTAAACAATATTGGAACTGGACAGATTTTGTTACAGATTTTTTTAAAATTTCTTTATTTGTCCAATATCACCAAGAGTTTGTAATATACTAAATTTCATGATTGGAGGACTTTTGTTTGTTCAGTCCTTTGTATCTAAGTCAGCCCTCAACGTAATTAATTTATTAAAGTGTTAACTTGAATTCAGTCACTAGGTCAGTTCAGAATAAAGTAGCTTCACTAGAGGATTTATTATTGTTGTTGTATTACCTCATGACATCTTACAGTATTTCTAAAATACATAGTTGATGCTCAGCTTTGTATGTGAAACTACTTTTATGTGAAACTGCATTGTGATTTAAGGGTTAATAGGTGGACAGGCAGACCCTAGGACCCCAGGTGGGGTCACCAGGTCGTGTTATTCCCTCCCCTTTCCTGCCTATCCTCTGTTTAAAGGGACAGGAAGCTCCTTCTCTCACTCTTCCTTTTTGTCTTGCTTCCTGGTGAGGACCTGTTCTCTTGCTGCTGGAACCCTTGGTGTGGTCAAAGCTGCTTCCACACGTTTCAGGCCTACATACATGTGTTGTGGGAAAATCCATTGCCATCTGTAATTAGTTTTTGCATATATCTGTATATATGCTTTCCCTCAATCTCTCTGTACATCCCTTTTCCCTTAATAACTTCTATTTGTTACAATTACTTTAACTTCCAATTCAGTGCAAGCCCTTTTGTGTACCCCTTACCTCCTCTGCCTATCTTTTCCCTAATGGGGAGGACAGAGGGGCAGAAGGGAGTAATCCAAATTCTGTCCTCTGGGATTTTTTTAGCCCTGAAACCTCACACAGTGACAAACTGTCCTTCAGATCTGAATATATAGTAACAGTGATTTACAAATGGCTGTGTATTTACACTTCCATGTGCACAAACGCAGTCTTTGTAAGGAGGGGCACATGAATACAAGTGAAAGTAAAACCTGCTGGCTTTTGCATTGTGGGATATTGATACTCTAACTAGTATGTGTTTGAGTAGTTGTCATGGATTGTACCTTTTGCTGTGTATGTCAATTTTTTACAATTTCACAGTACATCTAACTGGTTACAATATGTGTGTATGTGGGTGTATAGCTGATAGTCTACTGTTTCATTGAATGACTTCTGCTTTAAACATTTAATTAGGTATTTTCCTGTGATAGGCATAAGATAACAGGTTTTTTTCTTAGGTTATTTGTCCACATTTAAGAAGCAAGCAAGTGAAAAATGGGCTATCTGAAATGTGGAGTCTACTAACTTGTATTTTGAAATGCACAGTAAGATATAACAGCGGAGAAAGCAAAGAAAGTAGTTTTATCTTTCAGTGCTTAATTCAATACTTATAGTGATGTATTTTTTACAATTAAAACAAAAGCATGCCTGCCAAGCTGGAGCCCTCTACTGTGCACTGTAAACTTTAATGAGGTCCCTACACATTGTCAGCCTAGGGACAAACTGGAAAAAAACAGTCATCTAGGGAAGTCCAAGGACCTGTAGAAGAAACTGGTTGCCACTGCTGTTGCTGAATTTCAGAACTTCACAGTTTATTTTTGCGACTGTTCAAAAGCATAACTTTTTTTTTTTAATCCAGTCATGCATATGATTTTTAACTAAACTAAAATAAAATTCTTAATTAGTTTCATGTTGATAGCTTTCCAGCTTACCCAGTTCTCATTATGTTTCACCTATCTTAGTGAGAATTGTGTCATATTATGCAGTGATGGTTGTATTTTTTATATCAAAACTTCACTGCAGGTTAAGGCTGCAATTGCTATTAGGAAAAATGAGAACTAGGTATTGTATGTCTGGTTCTGGGAACTGAAGGACAGATACTTGATCTCTGTATGTCACCTACCAAAGTATTGAGAATTTCATGCAGCAACAGGACGGGATGGGGAGGGAGCAGGACACATAGCATGACTGTGACAGAAGATGCCTCTAGGGCTTTAAAAGCTCCTGTTTTAAAGGCACTACTCCAGTTAATAATACACGATATAAAAAGAACCCAGTGGGACCCCATGAGTATTTGAGCTTACAAAGCTACCAATGACAAATGAACTCTCTCCTTTTACTTTTCAAGTGAGTGCATTTAGAATGGTCATTATTGAGAGAAAAAGTACATGTGGAGCTTCACAATGCTATTTTTAGAGAGCTTTTGTAAAGAGATGCTGAACTTCAGCTAAGTTTTTTATATTAACATTGGCAAGTGTGGCAAATGCTACTAAGATACATTGCGTACTGAAGATTGCATCCTGATGGATGGTTGGAGATACCCAGCAGCAAAGGAAAGCATGCTAAATTGTAGTGTCTAGAGATTACTTCTTATGACAGCACTTGGCACACATTTAGGGTTGCAGGGTAGGATAAGACAGCTCACCATTAATGTTGCACAGAATAACAGATTCTCCAGCTTTGGTGTATTTGCCTTGAAATAGCTAGACCATAGGCAATAAAGAGGAAGACAATTTGCTTTCCAAGTGACTTATGCAGTCTAAGCTATTCTGTTGAAATTCTTTAATAAGGTGTTTTAATTATTGCACCAAACTTCAGATGAAGTTCTATACAGAGAGAGTGATTGCCCATTGGAATGGGCTGCCTGGGGAGGTGGTGGAGTCGCCGTCATTGGTGGTTTTCAGGAAGAGACTTGATGGGGTGCTTGGTGCCATGGGTTAGTTGTTTAGGTGGGTTGGATTGGTTGAGGGGTTGGACGTGATGATCTTGAAGGTCTCTTCCAACCTGGTTTATTCTATATCATTCTATTCTAAGATCTCTTAGATGTGCCCCACTTAAAAACGATGGTCTAAGATTGGGTAATGTGGAAACATTTACATTTACGCCATCAGAACTAATGCTCCCTTGCCATCCAGCCTGAAGGCAGTATTCTCTTACTGCATTGGGGAAACAAAACCTTTGTGGTTACTAAGCAGAATTTCACTGACACAAAGATTAAAAACAGCTTCAAATTCACACTGTACTTACAAAGAAAATATTTACATTCTGTGAAGAAGCAGTGATTATTTTCACTGTAAGAAAACAGACAAGAGAAAACTGTTACTTAAAACGAGATTTATCTGTGAATGAACAACATAGCTGAAAGATGAGTTCATAACAGAAAAACAAGTAGCCAGATATGCCATACAGAGCCAAGAAAAAAAAACCCTCATAAGTCAGGAGAAAATTTTAAACAAAAATAAGTCATACTGACTAATGTAGGAAAGGAAAGCATCATTTCCACATGAAGAAATTACAGTAAAGGAAGCATTTCAGGCCCTATGTTTCTGTCCCTTTTCCCAGCTTGAAACTCAGAAAGAGAAAATCAAGGTTTCAAGATATCCAGATCACTCCCCTAAATTCCTAGATTACTCTAGTAATTTATATTAAGTGTATGCCTGTGAGGATGGATGTGAATGTACTCTTGCAAAACATCCTTAATGTGACTAGGATTTGTGTTTTTCCTTGCCTAAAGCTTATATCTGCTTAACTTTTTTTTTTTTCAGAATGGCAGCTACATGTTGTCTGAAAGGTCCTCATAAAGATCACCTTTAATCTGACTGCAGCAATGGGTCAATATACAAGTTATCAAAGTCTGAACATTAGTAAACACAGAGACCATTTGACCAGTGCAATCTCTAAGGTTGTCTAATTCTGTCAAAGCATTAAGGATAGCAAATATACTTTGCTGTAATTTTTATTTTCACTTCTTCTGTATTTCTCTCTCTGGGCTCCAGGATTTCAAACAAAATTTTAGAATGTGTGAGATTGTACAGCCAAGCTCCCTTGTGACATGTGTTTGACTTCCATTGTCACTTCATTTTTGGTCTGGAGTAAATAAATACTGTGGGAAATGAACATGCTCCCAAGCCATGCAGTTGTGATTGGGGAAAAAAAAATATTTGCTATTAACCTTTTTATATATGTATTTTCAATATTAATAAGCAAAATAAACTAAAAGCACAGCTGAAATTTACATGTGAAGATTTGCTTGGAAGCTGAAGTCTCTGTGGAAAACTGTATGTACCCGTTGACTCTTTTCTCATTTGTAAATATATACTTAATTATATATACTCAATTAAATATTAAACCTTGTCTTAGCTATGTTTCTAGGCCATCATAGCTAACCATTGCCATCATATTGAAGTAGAATTATAGAATCATAGAATCAAGTTAGAAGGAACCCTTAAGGATCATCAAGTCCAACTCCCTGCTCCTCATAGGACTACCTAAAGCTAAACAATATGACTAAGAGGAGAGGTTCGGAGAGGAGAGGAGAGGTTCGGAGAGGAGAGGTTCGGAGAGGAGAGGAGAGGAGAGGTTCGGAGAGGAGAGGTTCGGAGAGGTTCGGAGAGGTTCGGAGAGGAGAGGAGAGGAGAGGAGAGGAGAGGTTCGGAGAGGAGAGGAGAGGTTCGGAGAGGAGAGGAGAGGAGAGGAGAGGAGAGGAGAGGAGAGGAGAGGAGAGGAGAGGAGAGGAGAGGATTAATGAGGTTGGAAAAGGCCTTCAAGATCATCAAGTCCACACAACACCATCTAACCAATTAAACCATGGCACCAAGTAGCTCATCCAGTCTCTTCTTAAACACCTCCAGTGATGGTGACTCCACCACCTCCCTGGGCAACCTATTCCAGTGGTAAATCACTCTTTCCATGAAGACCTTCTTCCTAACATCCAAACTAAACCTCCCCTGGCACAGCTTGAGACTGTGTCCTCTTGTTCTGGTGCTGGTTGTCTGGGAGAAGAGACCAACACCCACTGGACTACAACCTCCCTTCAGATAGTTGTAGACAGCAAGAAGGTCTCCCCTGAGCCTCCTCTTCTCCAGGCTAAGCAACCCCAGCTCCCTCAGCCTCTCCTCATAGGGCTTGTGCTCCAAACTCCTCACCAGCTTCGTAGCCCTTCTCTGGACACGTTCCAGCAAGTCAACATCTTTCCTAAAATGAGGGGCCCAGAACTGGACACAGTGCTCAAGGTGTGGCCTAACCAGTGCTGAGTCCAGGGGCAGAATGACCTCCCTGCTCCTGCTGGCCACACTGTTTCTGATACAGGCCAGGATGCCATTGGCCTTCTTGGGCACCTGGGCACACTGCTGTCTCATGTTCAGCCTACTATCAGCCATTACCCCCAGGTCCTTTTCTGCCTGGCCACTCTCCAGCCACTCTGACCCCATCCTAGCACTGTATGGGGCTGTTGTGGCCAGTGTGTAGAACCTGGCACTTAGATGTGTTAAATCTTATACCGCTGGACACTGGCCATCTGTCCAGCCTGACAAAGTCCCGCTGCAGAGCTCTCTTTTGTTTTCCTCAGCCTTCTTGTTTCACTGAAAGAAAGCCTTCAGTAGTTACAGCTCATTTTCTTAGAAGTGAAATCTCACAGACCACAGATATTGTCCTTTAAAAATGATAGGGTATTTTTAATTAATTTTTGTGAAGATTACACATCCTGCTTTTTAAAGATTGTTCTTATTCCTCCACTATGTATTTTGTAACATTTCTTCCCCATCTACTGGATTATTCTTCAAAATAAGCATAACTCTTAAACTTCTTTTTACAAGGGTATTTCTGGATGGAATTGGTAGGTGGAGTTTAGGTACATTAAGCTGAAATGTGTTGTGTGCCAAGCTCGCAAGGCATACTGTATGCAGTTTGTGTGTTACGTAAATTTTACATTAGTTGAATTGCCTCTTTGAAGTTGTCCATAGTATATCTGTCAGTGATGAAAAACTGCTTAGAGAACTGTAAAACCATAGAATGGTTCACATTGGACAGTAAATTTAAAGGCCACCAAGTCCAACTCCCTGCAATGTGAATGTAAGGCATTCATTCAATTATGAGACCCAAGTACTTTGGATATTCAGAAATTAGCCTTAAGCCTTGAAGCACTGAGTTTTATATTTGGATCTTTGGATGAAAAATGTGTACAATCACATGTATGATGGCAGCTTCTTATTAGCAATTCATTTGAAGAAATAGCTACTTTGGACACGTAATACGTGAAGCACACAAGCACATAAATGAGGTTTTGATAAGTAATTAGGTAAATAGAAGAGACATTGTTAACAAATTAAACTTGTATATACATTGATACGTTAGTTGTATCCTAATGTTTTCTTAAGCTTGAAACAGATCCACTTTTATGTCCACATATATAATAGCACTCTAAACCAGCTTTTGGATCTGAAACTGTAGAAACAGGAGAAGCAGAAACGGTAGTGGAAAACTAAGCTGCCATGAGGACTCTTCAGCCTTGTGAATCATCTGTATCTGATCAGCTAATACCAGCTTTCAGTTGTATTGCCCGAAGTGCTACTGAGTAAACTGGTAACTGGCTCATATTGCTCAAATGAAGCTTTGGCCTGATATCTAATGTGTGATTTAGGAACTTAAGCAGGTCTTGAACCCTCCTCAAGAGGAGGAGGATTCAAGAGAAAGACACAATATAACAAGACCACGAAAAAACTTCTGGGTGTCTGACATCAGCCACTAGTGATCAAGTTAGCCATCAAGGTTGTTCTGCACTGTTAATCATAGCAATAAGAGAGGCATATACTTTAAGAAAACAAAGACATTGACCTGGGCTTTGCTACTTCAGAACAGTGCATTGTACAAGATCAACTTGCTCCTGAGACAGAAATCAGACTTTAAAAATTGTGGTTAAATAAATTATTTCCTAGATGTATCAAGATTAACATAGAAGATTAATTTACTCAATGGGCTAATTCTGGAGAAAACATCCCTTAGGTTCATTGTAGGTAAAAAGAGAAGAGTACAGGTTCAAGGAAGTTTATCCAGATGTGTATGTAGTTAGGGAAACTTTTTTAAATCTCGGAAGATGCTTGTTTGTGTTTTGTTTCTCATTCTTTTATTGAATTCTTTACTACTGGAGGCTGGTTTTGGTTTAAAATACGAGTTGGAACTTCTCTGAAGAAAATTTGTGACTGAAATTTGTGCATTCAAATTTTATAGTAGCTTTAGTAAAAAAGGAATTTTTAGTTGGATTTATTTGAATCCTTTACACTCTTGCTGCACTTGTAAGAGCAAGACAAGCTGAGAGTGATATTCTGCTTCTTTCTGTGCATTGATAAGTTGATAAATTTCATATAGTTATAATCACTCATTAAGGAATTTGCACGTTGTATGTCACTGAACACCAGTCACACAGCAGAGTCAGAAATAAAGGTTGTTTTTCTATACAACACTTAATTGTCGTATTTATGGAAAAGGAAAGAATCCACTTCATTCTCAGACCCCACACTAAGCTTTCAGGGCCTGGAATGGAAATGGAAGAAATGGAAATAAAACCTTCTGAGGGGAAAAAACCACACAAACACTGGAAAAGCAGGTTTGTTTGGTTCTTTTTCCTGTAGCTTTTTAGAGTCCCTCTAGTGGATATACAAAGTACCAAGTTGAAGTACTTGCAGCATCCCAGAACGAGCCCAGCCCCTGCCTTCAATTGGGTGTGACGTGGCTTTGGACTTTACACTGTTTCTGGTATTTTGCCTGTCCATTGATACTTCACGAATGTCTTGTCTTTCTGCAATCATCCTCTGCAGAAAAATAGAGATGCAGCAAAAGTAATTTTTCTGAGTAGGACCTGTACACCTGAGCTTTCATAGATTTTCAGCCACAAATAAAATTGTTCTGTGGATCAAACAGAAGGATTTCTCAGCGTTATTGATACTAGTTGTAGTAAAGTTCACAATTTAACCATGGACACCTTGCCAGCAAAGGAAGGATACAGCTCACGTAGGGCTGTAGCAGCTGATAAACCTATCTGTAAATCAAGAGGCCAAAAGATGCCTCTGGTAATGGATTGTCTGTTAAAGAAACAACTGAACTCAGGGCTTCATGTGAAAATTAATGGAAATTGAATCCAGAAGGATTTAATTTGAAAAACAGATATTTTCCTAGGAGATATCTGGGGTGAAATCTTTATTCTTGCGCATCCTCTCCGAAATAAAAGATAGTCCTCTCTCTACCAACTACCATCGTTCTATTCTACAGGTACCTTATCCACTTAACCTTTTTTCTGACTATTTGTCCAAAATAGCAAAGCCTCCTTGCCTTTCTCTAACTCCCTACTTAATGACAACAAGGGCAATTTGGATCATTACAGTTACTTGTTTACTTAAGTCTCTCAATGATCTGGGTTTTTTTTTGTTGGGGTGGTGTTTGGTTGGTTGGTTGGTTGATTGGTTGGTTGGTTTTGTCCTGGTTTGTGTGTTGGTTTGTTTGGTGTTTTTTAATGGTCCTTTTGCTAACCATTGAAAACTAGGAAGAAGCACTATCTGAATTCAAGTTGCCATTGTATCTCTTTTAAGATGGGAAGTGGAAATAGGAGTGGCTCAGGCACATAATCCCCCTTCACCTACATCAGGAATCTTTTCGTGATCCAGAAATTGCAGAGTTCAACTTTGAGTGAGATGGAAAGCACATTTTAGACTATACTGGAGCAAGATAAGTAATTTACAAAAGAGATGTGGCTTCAAGTCTCTTAGGCAACCAGAAATACTTATCCTTCAAGTATGCCACAATCTTTAACCATTCACCTGGGTAAAAGGGACTGCTAGCATTTCCATTTCCTTGCTGATTCTCCATTCATATCCATAAACTCTGATTATTTTGTCTGAAGGAGAAAGTATTTCTGACTCCAGAACAGTTTACTTGTAGTAAACAAACACCTAGTAAATAAAACACCTGAAGCAGATGAGTTAATTTCCCTTGATATAAATAAATTAAAAAATAATTAAAAATAGTAGTAGTGGTATAGTTTTGAATATTTACTAGGGAAAGACATCCTTCTAACTGTAAACAGTCTTACTAGCTGCTTACACCTTGGTTCTCTTTCATCTGTAATAGAAAGATGCAGCAATAACAGCAGAAACTATTTTACAGGTGTATTTGCAGGCATGGATTTCATGCCGATGAATGTCTTCAAGTTCTAAGTGCCATTTTCAAAAGTAACTCAGGAAATTGAGGCTTTAAATGTAATCAGCTCCCAAAAAGAGTTAAGTTGTCCCACGCAAATTCTTTAAAATATTTTTTAGGGTATATTTTGATACTAGAAACAAAAAACGGTTTGTACCACCAAATGAAAAACTACTAGGTACTACCAAGACTTAATTAACTAGTGCCCACTGAAATGATACGTGGAACTCATGCAGATTTGCAAAAGCTATACATCACTTTTGAAAGTGAAGCTCCCAGAATTACTAAGAGGTTTTTAAGCACTTTATCATGCACTGCAAGGTTTTCTTTTCCTTCTGTAAAGAAAAATTAATCAGCCTTAGGAATAAAACAAATGGTTGATCTATAAGACAAATGTCAAGGCACAAAAAATTCTTTGAAAGAATGAGGAAGTATCAATGGCTGGAAAGAAAAAAAAAATTAAAAGGATGTTTATTTTGAGTTATGCACAGCTTTGCAATTCTGATTTCTGAGCTATCAGAAGGCTTTTAGTGTATGCTTCTTTACCTACAGGCTATGCATGCATGTCATATACTGTGTCAACACACTTCAACAATGCTGAAGAAATACAGAATTGAAACATTTTTAGTTGTTGAAGGACTGTTTCAGCTACTTACCTGAAGGGGGGTTGTAGACAGGCAGAGGTTGGTCTCTTCTCCCAGGCAACCAGTACCAGAACAAGAGTACACAGTCTCAAGCTGCACCAGGGGAGTTTTAGGCTGGAGGTTAGGAAGAAGTTTTATACAGAGAGAGTGATTTGCCATTGGAATGGGCTGCCCGAGGAGACTTCTCAGGGTGCTTGGTTGCATGGTTTAGTTGGTTGGGTGGTGTTGGATGATAGGTTGGGCACGATGATGTTGAAAATCTCTTCCAACCTGGTTTATCTTTCTATTCTATTCTATTCTATTCTATTCTATTCTATTCTATTCTATTCTATTCTATTCTATTCTATTCTATTCCATTCTATTATCAGTAAGGATATCTTTTTCTTTTTTTAATATATTGGTAACTACTAATTAAATGCCAATAAATTTAGTTCTTTTCAAGTGTAATATTCAGCTAATTGATTCATATTATTTTGAAGTTTCTATGAAGACTTAACTTATGTATTAGTTTTGAAAAAGACTCCGTTTTAGTTACTTAAAGTTGACAAAAACACAATTAGCACATCTAGCATGATTTTTGCTGCAAAATTCCTAGTTAATTTTTTATTTAAGTCTGTGTAACAGCTACTCTCTTCCAGGTGATTGGTTAAAATTGTCTGTCACAATATGACATATGCTCATTTTATATTTGATTTCATGAGTAGCTTTAATTCTAAGCAAATCATATTTGGACTTGTAATGGGTTGGGGCAGATCCCCTCCCCACCACAGGCAGAAATAACGACTCAGGCAAACGGATTGCAAAAGTGATGAAAGTTTAAATAGA
This sequence comes from Dryobates pubescens, assembly GCF_014839835.1. Taxonomy (NCBI): domain Eukaryota; kingdom Metazoa; phylum Chordata; class Aves; order Piciformes; family Picidae; genus Dryobates; species Dryobates pubescens. The sequence goes on from NC_071657.1 coordinate 44,934,898, forward strand.
AAGCGGTGAATGTTACAGAAAACCCAAAGCGCAGTGACAAAGAAAGATCCCATCCCCACCTGAGGGTGCATGCAAAACCCCCAGGGCTCCTTCTTCCCCCTCCCTCTGCTGGGCTAGTCTCAGCTGGCCAGGCCTGAGACTGCCCATCCCCCTGTGGCCTTGGGCCTGATTGGGCCCATGGCCGGGAGATCTCTCCCCCAGTTACCAAGTCTCGGAGAGGGAAGGAAAGAGGAAGTGCCAGACTCCGCACTGGATCTTATAGTGGTGCAAAGAATTATGGTAGGAAATACACAATTTCCTGTGTCCATCCCTCTGGGCTGGACTTCTGGACACAGGAAGTGAATGCACCAGGGGGGCACCCAACTCAAACTACAACAGGACTCAAGAAATTCTGTTCTAGAGCCTCTGTAATACATTTTTACTTCTAAAGTAAAGCAGGAGTATATTGATGGCCTTGCAATTCTCACCTCTTCCAATAGCCTCTTGTTATTTTTCTCCTGATGGTTCATGGCCTGTATACTTCATTTGAAAATATTTATTAGGGACTGTTTCTGTAACTGTTCCACATGGCAAGAGCTGAAGTGTGACACTTAATTACCTGCTGTGTACAACAAAAGAATTGCACTTCGTTGAAAACTTTGAAGGTTTCGGGAAAAAAATTACAAGAAAAGTCCAAATGTGCAAATGTAGAACACTTGTAATGAGTGGCCAGCATGTAGGGTACATGAGCAAGTATGTGTCATTGGCACAGTGGTCAGTTGGCAGTTACCAGATCTCTGCAGTAAAAACCTACCATCCACTTTCAAAATTGCACGTGGTATATTGAGTCAGAAGGGGTAGTAGAAAAGCAAACTGAGAGGACCTCCTTTTGTTGTTGTTTTTTTCCCACTGGTTGTATGGAAGAGAAATTTGAAGAAAGGATTTGTGTGTTCAAACTCTACTGGAGATAAAGTAGGGGAAATTATTTTATTTATGTATATGTGAGTAAGTCTCTATAAAACCCACAAGAACTTTCAGGAAAGGAGATGGCAAGTAGGATTTGATCATAAGTAGTTGCAGTATTGAGAGGATAGTAGAAAGGCATCTTGGGAAAGGAGGCTGAGTGGCAAGCAACAGGGTGGAATTCATTTGTTCTGAAATCAGTCAGAAAAAGGAGAAAGGAAAGGCAAAAGAAAACTTAAACATTGTCCTTTAGTTGCCTAAATGCATCTTGACAGAAGAAATTATTCAAATTCCCCATGGACTCCAACTGGATAAATATGCAATCCATCCCTTTTTGGAGAAAGCCAAGCAGACAAATGTTACCATCTTTTAAGAGATCCAGTACCATATCACAAGTTAATTGTATGCACCCTGTTAGGAGTAACAGTGGAGTTCTATAATAAAAGAAAATCATGATATTAACAGCTGTTCCTAATTCACAGAATCCCAGAATCACCAAGGTTGGAATAGACCTCAAAGATCATCAAGTCCAACCTGTCACCACAGACCTCATGACTAAACCATGGCATCAGTTCAGTGTCTGATCCCACAGATAATATCACAGTATCGCCAAGGTTGGAAGAGACCTCAGAGATCATCGAGTCCAACCTGTCACCACAAACCCCATGACTAGACCATGGCACCAAGCGCCACATCCAATGCCCTCTTGAACACCTCCAGGGACGGTGACACCACCACATCCCTGGGCAGCCCATTCCAATGACCAATGACTCTCTCCGTGAAGAACTTTCTCCTCACCTCGAGCCTAAACCTCCCCTGGTGCAGCTTGAGACTGTGTCCTCTTGTTCTGGTGCTGGTTGCTAGAGAGAACAGACCAACCCCTTCCTGGCTACAACCACCTTTCAGCTAGTTGTAGAGGGCAATGAGGTCACCCATGAGCCTCCTCTTCTCCAGGCTAAACAATCCCAGCTCCCTCAGCCTCTCCTCACAGGGCTTGTGCTCAAGGCCTCTCACCAGCCTTGTTGCCCTTCTCTGGACACGTTCAAGTGTCTCAATGTCCTTCTTAAACTGAGGGGCCCAGAACTGGACACAGGACTCAAGGTGTGGCCTAACCAATGCAGAGTACAGGCGCACAATGACCTCCCTGCTCCTGCTGGCCATACTATTCCTAATGCAGGCCAGGATGCCATTGGCCCTCTTGGCCACCTGGGCACACTGCTGGCTCATGTTTAGGCAGCTGTCGATCAGCACCCCCAGGTCCCACTCTGTTTAGCAGCTCTCCAGCCACTCTGACCCCAGCCTGTAGCTCTGCATGGGGTTGCCGTGGCCAAAGTGCAGCACCCAGCACTTGGACTTGTTAAATGCCATCCCGTTGGACTCCGCCCATCTGTCCAGCCTGTCAAGGTCCCTCTGCAGAGCCCTTCTACCCTCTAGCTGACTAATGTCTGCTCCTAACTTGGTGTCACCTGCAAATTTGCTGATGACTGACTCAACCCCCTCATCCAAATCATCAATGAATATATTAAAGAGGATGGGGCCCAGCACTGATCCCTGCGGGACGCCACTGGTGACTGGCCGCCAGCCGGATGTGGCACCATTCACTACCACTCTCTGGGCTCGGCCCTCCTGCCAGTTCCTAACCCAGCACAGAGTGTTGCAGTATATTTAGCTGTGTTACTTACTGTGGTAGTTTTAGACTGTGCCTCTAAATTTTATTCACAGATCTTGAGCAGTAAAGTAGTAAAATGTAAATAAATCACTATTGGGTGTAAAAAGGAAAATAAAGATAATTCTATGCAATCTCATTGGAGAGATATCTACCATAAGATCTTGTTTCCAAAAGAATTTCTCTTCTCTTCTTGCTTCTTTGCTCTGGAGAGAGATACTTACTTGCTCCTGTTTGATCTTGGCTGCATTGTTTTCGTATTAACTCCTTTGTTCCTTTCTCTTGTCTTTTGTACAGGGGGCTAGGGGAAAGTTAGAAAAGGGAGGGAAGGAGAAGCTAGTAGTTTCCCATGATCTTTGACCAGTGGGGATCTTGTGCTGTTTATTAACTGTAAATACCTGCAAATACTGTAAATACTGTATATTTTTTGCATATTCATTACATTCCATTGTAGATTGTAGTTTGCTTGTGAATACAGTTTTCATTTGCTTCCATACTGGTCTGGTAAATTTAATGTTGGGGGGGGAAGTTTCAGCCCACCACACTTACACAAGGGATTCTGATATTATGTCTTCACACATTATCATTTATATAGAATGGAGTAATGGGTAATCTTTGACCCAATCTAATGTAAAAGTTTGCAAATGCAAACACTGGAGGTTAAATTAGTAGGAAACCTGGAAATCTTAGAGTACCAAATGACTATATTGTTTACAAAAATTGCTTTATATCTAGTACTGAGTTCTGAGTGCCTGTCAGTTCTTGTTCATTCTTCTAGATACATTCTCTGATGTTTAGCCTGTAATGTGAAATCCTGCTAGAGTATGTGGTAGAAGGACAAATGATGGTACAAACAGCGCATACAAGGAAATGACAGTATAGAATTAGTGAAGAACTGAGACATGAGCCATGTGAAACTCCTCTTTTTTGTTTGTTTTCAGTAATTTACTTACATTTCAGGAAATTATTAACTATTATGTAAATTCAAATACTAGATTGCATAGTATACTTCAGATTTCAGTCTGTCTCTTTTCACTTTTTGTCTACTTTTTGTGCATATTTTTCTCTGACATAATAGAATTTCTTGCTGCAGAGAGGATCATTTTGGAAGCTGCTCACTGATGACTTGTACTCATCGCTAGTGAGTGATATTTGGGGCTGAGAAGAGGGAGGGAAAAATTTAAAGAGTCACAAACTGACAATGTTAGCAGCAGCTGCATTTGAGAAGCCCTTAAGCAAAGACCCTGCCAGCTCATGTAACAGCCAAACTTCTTATTGGGAAAATAGCACATGAGTCACTTGAAGTAAGGAGATTCATATTTTCTCTTAGACATGCCTTTTCTTTGCATGCTGTTTAAAGGCTGAACTGTATAGAACAGGATTGACATTATGTAATTACTTGCCTCTTACATTGTGCTAACTCAATTTGCTTTTCATTTGCAAGTATTTAAAAGACCATTATTTTCCCATCAGACTTTACTGTCTGCCAATTAAAGCTTTAGATCTATGATGGGGAGAGAGAGCTTTGTTATAAAAGGTTTCAGGTAGACATATTGAAAACATCTGCTTTGAATTGCTTTTCTTTCTTTTTTCCCTAATGTATGTGATTTTTACCAGGTATAACAATTTTCCTGACATTTTTTATAATTTTTTTGTAGTACTTTTAAGCAAAGCAAATTATTTGTTTCTAAATGCCACATTTGCTTAGCAAAAATTGCTAAAAGAGTAAGAGGAAAAGCTCCAAATACTGCAAGGTTTTATGTTTCTTTTTCCTTCTTGGCTCTAACAGCTATGCTACACTGAATAACCAGCTAACATGGGCTGAAGTTATGGGATACATCCCTGGCATATTATTTTCCCAATACCTAGGTAAATAATTCTCAGTGGAACTAACATTACAGTTTTGTTCAGCTCTCCTGAGTCACATGATCGGAAGTCATTTGTGTCCAAGGGAACATGAGGTAGGGCTGGTGAATAATCGAATGTTGAACTACCTGAACTGAAAATACTAATGCTATTTGTAGTTGGTGACTGTCATCTTAAGTAATAAGAGCTATGTTAGTAAGGCCAGTCTCTTGCACAGTAATTTGAATTTGGGTCATTTATGGGGAAAGGCTGCTCTTCTGAAGTACAGAAAATCATAGTAATTGCATTATGCATGAGAACTGTGCAAAGGGGCAAATGATATACACTTTCCCCCCTCAGAAGAAGCATTTATAGAGAGAAGAAAAATGGATTAAAAAGTTCATTTTAAGCAGACCTGAGTATACCATGCCACTAAAGCATTTTTAATAACAATACCATTTTTGACAGCTGTAATTTCACTGGAATTCTGTGTTTAAGAATCCAACAGACAGTATCTTGGTACTAAACCTTAATAAATATGGTTGTCCTGCTGTACCCTTGGTTTAACTATATAAAGTAAATTAAGTTCTCAGTATTGGTTCCTAGAGTGGCAAATCTTTCAGTTAGGTGAGTAGATGTGTCTTTTCTAGATATGTATCAGAACTAAAAATGTCAATAAATTTATTTTCTTACTGGATTCTTAGATTTCCTTACCTATTCTATCACATCAGGGAATACCAAATTCTGCATCTAATTGTTTCAGTGTCTTCATCACAGGTTATATCTTTTATTGCTCTCAAGAACGATCAAAATATACTAGCAAAAAAGGGTTATATTTCATGGCCTAGAAAAACAGAATCCCCTTTTCATGGGTTGTGATGAAGCTAACAATGGATTAGTTCTTTTGTCCCTAGTTTTATTTTTATTTTTAATTTTTTTTAAATCTAAAAAGCAGATAGTAAAGGTTTATATTTAATTTCTCTAAATTCATTGGTAGACACTGGAAGAGGGGGCTAGAAAAGCATACTCAACCTAATGACAGTGTGACAGTAACAAAAAATATAACAGTAACACCATTGTTCTACTGGTAGACTCTTCTCTCCTTACAGTTTGTTCACATTTCTTTTAAAATGGCTGTGTGAAAGGCTTCTGACAAGGATGTATTATTTCACGAGCATGGCAGGAAGCCGTACTTGTGATTCATTTGACATTGCTCTTTTCTTTTATCCTGTACATAGTGATAGGCTTTATCAGTTGCTGAAAGAGGTGAGTGGCTCTTACTGAGGGCTCTCACTGCGTCTTGTGAAAGTGTTCTGTCACATTGTTCCTAGTACACCAGGTACGTTTGCCTAATTAACTAAACGTATCTGAAGGTCTGTGTGGCGTGAACATTTTGCATTTCTTGGTTTGTACTGCTGTTAAGAGGTTTACAAGTGATTTTACTTTGTCTCAGATGTGGCCACATGCCCGATGCTGTTAGGCATGGACTTAGGGACAGATTGTTCTGTACGCTATAGCTTTAACCAACCAACAAAAAAAAAGGCAACCTATCTGTTTTATACATTTAGGATGACCAAGCTGTGTGCTCTTTAGCTTTAATGAAGTTACAGCTATGTTCATTAAAGTTTTGTCAGAAAGAGCATTGTGTACATTGGACAGAGGTGTGAAAAAAATCAGTGTGAGCAGGTGCTTACATGTGGTGTATCTAATGGCTCCATACTCTGATGCCAATATTAGGATTTTATTCATTAGTTGCTATGAAGAAAAAACCTAGGTAAATTTTCAAATTTAAACACACCCTTAATAGGTTACCCAAGGCACTTAAGATACTTTCTTCTCCAGCCTGTGTGTATGGGCAGTTTACAAAAGGCCAGTTTTAATGGCAAATCATTGCAGAGGCATTTAGGCCTCGTCCAGGTTTAGTAATCACACTTTGAATCAAACTGCTCTCAAAATGCAGGTGTCTAAGCACCAAAGTATTATGAGTTCTTCGGGGTTTTGGACCTAACATGTATCAGTGCAGATGAATATATTTTCATGTCACCAGACAGAACGAAGCTGTGATACTGATGGCAATTTCTCTGCCCTTCATTCCATGCCTCACTTTCAAGGACAGTGCCACAATCTTTGTCAAATGTTGGGAAACTCTTAAATGCAACAGCTAACATAGCAGCACAATTCATTGACAAGTTCATGCTTAATCCTCAGTTACATGTCTTCTGCCTGAAAAAAAATATTATCTTTAGTAGTTATTTTTTTTGGTACTTCTAAATTGTTTTGACCTCGGTGTTTATAATTCACGCATTGCACTTGGAAACAGAAGCCTGTGGTAATGTTTGGAAAAGAGACTTAAAAGCACTTACTCTTTCAGTCAGAAGCACAGTCTGCACCTTCAGGAGTGAAAAGGAAAAATGCTGACTGAGGTGTTAAAGCAAAGTTCTGAGGTTCTTGTTTTAGAAAGGTTTGATGTTCTGTTGTGTATTATTAATGGGCATGAGATTCAAGATTAGAAACCCAGCAGTGATGCTTTCTTTGTGGCTGACCTTATAATGTGACAAGCAATGTTCTCATTAGTGAAAGCTTGAGTTAAATGTAAGACACAAAATCCCCATTTTCCCCCCAGGTGGATATAGCACAAATTCATAGGCGGTTCAAGATCCCCACTGAATAATTCTGCTATGATAGTCATTTTACCCCACTGTTTCCAGTACTGGGGCTTGGCGTGTTACCATCACAGTTCACAAGAAGCATTGCTGTCTATCAAATACCATCTGCTGATACGTACAATGCAGGCATACCAAAGGCATTTTGTTTTTTCCTTGCATTAAAGTGGAAATACAGAGGTCTCAGACTGAAGTTGGTGAAGTTACGCTGGCCTCACTAAGTTATTGGAGGTAATTGTGATCATTGGCAGACACAATCATGTTAGATCTGCAGTTAGTCATTACACTTAAAGAGTGTCATCTAAAGAGTTCAAAGCAGACTACATTTCAGGAAGAAGAGTGCAGAGAAAAAAGAAAAAAAAAGAAGAAAGAAAGAAAGAAACCAAACCCCCAAACCACCACAAAGTACCACCTTAGATTTAGGTCTGCTTTTCTTGTGAGACACAAATCTGTGCAAACCATAGCTTTGCTTAACAGGCAAGCATTCATCAAAGCATTCCCACTTCTCAGAAGGTAACTTGCAATTAAAAGAACTTTTGATGGCTATTTTAATCATAGTGAAAATATCAGTGAATTGGACACTAATGAAGACTGGAGCATAGCAGGCTTCCTACAAGAAAAGTTTGGTAGTGTAATAAAGTGGGCTGTGAACCTTGAGACCGTAAAACTCTAAAGTACCTGACTTGCTTCTGAATGGATTTAATCATATATTTCTCTTTATGTGTGTCAATACTGGATCCATTTTAGGGAAGACACTTTTTTATTGAGAATAAACTGTCACTCCTTGGAAGATAAAACAAGGATATGCTGCAAGTTTCCACTCGGGAATTATAATAATAGATAAGCTAAAAATATGATCAGCACTTTCAGTTTTGTTCAAAGTTACTATCTCCTACATGTCAATATTTTTCTTCTATTTTTCTAGGGTTAATCACCTAGTCCTTCATTCTTAAAACTCATTCAGTGTCATACCAGCATAGGAAGTCTGTCAATATTAAAAGGTTCTCCAAAGATCTGTCTTTTCTGTGCATAAAGGTATAACCTCCCTTACAATTTTTGAAGTCTTTGAACTTAAAATGCGCTACATAGTGGACCAATAAACCTTTAGAACATGTTTTCTGTCATTCATGGCTCTCCTTCACCCACTCTGGTGGAGTTACTTTTCACCAAGAAAATCCAACAAGAACGACAACAACAGCCCAAAAGCAATGAACAAAAAAGAAAAACACCTTGCTACCAGTTTCTTGTGCTAATCTTTTTGCTGTGATTAACCTATATATTCCCCCATATTCCTCCTGACTAGAACACCTAGATCCTTTATATTGTACTACTCTTTCTTTAAAGCACTGGTTTTTTTATATAACTTGAGCCTGCAATGGGAACACATTTTTGAAATGTCTCTAAAGCTGCAGAGACTTAGATTCATAGTGCACAAGATTTCAGTATGAAGCAAAACTTTTTTTCTTCTTCTCTGCCTGCAAGGGAGAAAGGCCAACATCCAAAAGGACATTTGAGAGGTGGATCAGGGCTTGTATGGCTGAAGAATATACAAAGCAAAAAAAAGAACAAGGTTTTCCTCATCATATTTGCCGAAGAAAATACCTACTTTCTAAATTGAAAGAACAGAATCACTTTCTCTGCAGGAAGGTGCAGGACCGCATCCTAGAAGCTGCTTCTCAGTTTACTACACAATGTAACCCAGGAGGATGTATCATATGCAGCCTTCCAAAGAAGAGTCATATAACCTCTTAAATAACATTATATAGTCTCTATAATACTATAACTTATAGCCTCTTTGATAACACTTTTTTCCTTTATTTTTTAACCTTTGTGGAATGTAGCAATAAATAAGAGGACCAGACCTGCAATTAATATGTGGCCCAGTTTTGCTGACTTCAGCAGCGCTGAACCAGTTAACACCAAATTAGGTTCTGTACCAGTATAGTATTTCCCATGCATATACACAGACACACACACACACAAGGCGGCTGGATGGAAGTAAATTCCACTGTGTGTCCCTTGTAATCTCCATGTTTGTTGACCATTAGAGCAGTAGTCAGATTGTCCTTTACTTAGCCAAAACATCTAGCTATCACCTAGAACAGATTTTACCTAAAACAGCTGAGGGCACAAGATGGCTCCTGTTCCTCAAATATTTGTTGGTTCTACAAAACCCCATAATACCCAGTTAATTGGCTTTGTAAACTACCTTTCTCTTTGCGGAGTTTCTGTGAAACAGCTTTTATAGTTTAATGGTTTGGGTTTTTTGTTTATTTTTTGTTTTTTTAATTACCAGGATAATTACTTACTTAAAATTTTTCCTTTCCATAGGTAATCATGTGACTGTGTGTCAGGTGCTATAAACTGATGAACAATTTAAACTGATGAGAAAGTTAACTATAGGAACACCAGGGAATAAGGCTACCTCTCATAGCATTCATTGGTGTCAAATTCCTCTCTTTCATGATCTTAAAAAAATCTATTGTATTAAAAAAATCTGTTTTCTTTTATAATCAGGCAGAAATGAACACAGACTATTTTTCCATGAACATGCAATTAGGATCTTTTCAAGTTCATTGCAAGGGGGTTGGACCTTTAAAGGTCCCTTCTAACTGTAACTTCTCTGTGTTTCTGTGATCTCTTCATGTTGAAACAGTTAAAAAGAAAGCTAAGAGCATGCTGGCTCCTTATATTAAGATTGTCCATTAGTTTGGGTGAGTAAGCTAGCTTGCAAAACAGCTTCCTGGTCAAAAAGCAGCTGGCTATGCATATTTGAGTTTGGCAGATGAGCTGGCCAAGCCTCTCTCCACCATTTTTCAACAGTCCTGGCTCACCAGTGAGGTCCCAGACGACTGGAAACTGGCCAGTGTGATCCCCATCCACAAGAAGGGTCGGATGGAGGAACCCGGAAACTGCAGGCCAGACAGCCTGACCTCAGTGCCAGGGAAAATGATGGAACAGATTATCCTGGTGGCAATAACTGCGCACCTGAAGGATGGTCAAGGGCTCAGGTCCAGCCAACATGGATTTAAGAAGGGCAGATCCTGCCTCTCCAACCTGATCTCCTTCTATGATCAGGTGACCCGTCTGGTGGATGTGGGGAGGCCGGTAGATGTGGTCTACCTGGACCTTTGACAAGGCCTTTGACACCATCCCCCACAGCAAACTGCTGTCTAAGCTGTCAGCTTGTGGCCTGGACGGCAACACTCTGTGCTGGGTTAGGAAGTGGCTGGAGGGCAGAGCCCAGAGAGTGGTGGTGAATGGTGCCACATCCGGCTGGCGGCCAGTCACCAGTGGCGTCCCCCAGGGATCAGTGCTGGGCCCCATCCTCTTTAATATATTCATTGATGATTTGGATGAGGGGGTTGAGACAGTCATCAACAAATTTGCTGATGATACCAAGTTAGGAGCAGATGTTGATCAGTTAGAGGGTAGAAGGGCTCTGCAGAGGGACCTCGACAGGATGGACAGATGGGCAGAGTCTAATACGATGGCATTCAACAAATCCAAGTGCAGGGTGCTGCACTTTGGCCACAGCAACCCCATGCAGAGCTACAGGCTGGGGTCAGAGTGGCTGGAGAGCTGCCAAACAGAGAGGGACCTGGGGGGGCTGATTGACACCCGCCTAAACATGAGCCAGCAGTGTGCCCAGGTGGCCAAGAAGGCCAATGGCATCCTGGCCTGCATTAGGAATAGTATGGCCAGCAGGAGCAGGAAAGTCATTGTGCCCCTGTACTCTGCAATGGTTAGGCCACATCTTGAGTCCTGTGTCCAGTTCTGGGCCCCTCAGTTTAAGAAGGACATTGAGACACTTGAACGTGTCCAGAGAAGGGCAACAAGGCTGGGGAGAGGCCTTGAGCACAAGCCCTGTGAGGAGAGGCTGAGGGAGCTGGGATTGTTTAGCCTGGAGAGGAGGAGGCTCAGGGGAGACCTCATTGCCCTCTACAACTACCTGAAAGGTGGTTGTAGCCAGGAAGGGGTTGGTCTGTTCTCTCTAGCAACCAGCACCAGAACAAGAAGACACAGTCTCAAGCTGTGCCAGGGGAGGTTTAGACTCGAGGTGAGGAGAAAGTTCTTCACAGAGACAGTCATTAGTCATTGGAATGAGCTGCCCAGGGAGGTGGTGGAGTCGCCATCCCTGGAGGTGTTCAAGAGCGCATTAGACGTGGCACTTGGTGCCATGGTGTAGTCATGAGGTCTGTGGTGACAGGTTAGACTCAATGATCTCTGAGGTCTCTTCCAACCTTGGTGATACTGTGATACTGTGATATACTATGGGAGTTTTCATTACATATTGGGTCATCTCTTTGAATTGTCAGCAGAGTATTATTATAGAAATACTAATTTAGAATTGAAAACTATGTCATATCATTTTATTTTTGCAAGAGTTCAAACATTGCTGTCTTCTTCTGGGACTGAATTTGTAAAATGCAACCATTGCCTAAGACTCCTGTGAACTCTGCCTGCTGTGGTACAGAATACACCCAAGAGGACATATGACATAGGCTGCTAGTCAAGTGATAATTCTAGTTATTTGAAGGCCAGTGCATCTGGAATTGTTCCTCGGTACCAGTTTGATACTAATTCCTGTATCAGAAGGATCTGTAATATTTGCCAACAAGCTATTGATTCCTTTCTGATTCATGTTGAACTAATTTTCACAAATTACAGAGGGAGAAGAGGGGAAATGAACCTTTACATGCTGTTCATTTCTTTTGGCCAATTCTTTAATCCATGTATTTTATCTGAGGAGAAAGTGGTATGTCTAATAGGGAATGGCAATATATTATGAAAGAGTGAGACTTAAAAGTCTTGTTAGGTAATCACTAGTTCATCAGAATGAAATGTTGTTATAAGAGGAGGAAAATTATGCACCAATTATTTATCCTGTTAAGAAAAATGGTGCCACACAACATCGAAGCCTCACAATTATGAAATAATAGAGGGCAATTTGTATTCTTCTAGCAGGCCAGAACATTTTTATTCCTTTGAAGCACAGCAGCCAAGAGTTAGGGACCTTACTTAAGATTATAATCCCATTTATATATATATAAATCTTATTTAAATTTATAATCCTATGTAGCCTATGTAACTGATTCTAGGAATAGTCATGAAAAATATAACTATGTAATGTTTATGCAGATTTAAATGAGTTATTATGCATAATTAATTCATCCTGTTTCTTACTATTCTTCAAGTAATGTTTTCCTTATTGTAGGAAAAATACTGTTTTTCAGAACACTTACTCCAATGAATGTGCACATTTGTTTTTTGTGCTTTTCCTAATCTTCAATTATTACCCTTATTTTCATAAACATTGGAACTTTCCTCTAATATTTCCCTTTGCATTGCTTTCTTGTTTATCAGAATTCCTCAAATGTTATATCTAACCAGAACAAGCGTTCAAATCAAAGTGGCAGAGCTGACGGCAATTTTGAACATCTGTTTCTAAACAGTGTGTAGGATTAGCAGTCTTCTGTATGCATAAGGCTTGTTGAATCTTGAAAGCAAAGTCCTCTCTGTTTTATCTTTGGCACAAATTCTAAGGGAAAGAATATACATTTAGCAGGACCAAACTGTTAAAATCTGAATCATCTCATATGACTCACATGACTGGAGCACTGTAATTGATGGCCACAGGCTCTTCAGGAGAGACAGGAGAGTGATAAGGGCTGGAGGGGAGGCCCTGTACATCAGGGAGGCTCTAGATGCCATGGAACAAGAGATTAGGGATGATCAAGTTGAGTGTCTGTGTGTGAGAATTAGAGGGAAGGACAACAAGGCTGACATCCTAGTTGGAATCTGTTATAGATCACCCAACCAGGAGGAGGAGGTTGATGAATTATTTTATAGGCAACTAGAGGCTGTCTCAAGATCACCAAACCTTGTTCTTACGGGAGAGATATCCTTGTCTGATATCTGCTGGGAAGTTAAGACAGCACAAAGGAGGCAGTCTAGAAGGTTTTTAGAGTGTAGAATAGAATAGAATAGAATAGAATAGAATAGAATAGAATAAACCAGGTTGGAAGAGACCTTCAAGATCATCGTGTCCAACCCATCAACAAATCCAACCCACCTAAACAACTAACACATGTCATCAAGCACCTCATCAAGTCTCCTCCTGAAAACCTCCAATGACGGCGACTCTACCACCTCGCCAGGCAGCCTATTCCAATGGGCAATCACTCTTCCTAACATCCAACCTAAACCTCCCCTGGTGCAGCCTGAGGCTGTGTCCTCTTGTTCTGGTACTGGCTGCCTGGGAGAAGAGACCATCATGTGTCTCTCTACAACCTCCCTTCAGGTAGTTGTAGAGAGTGATAAGGTCACCCCTGAGTCTTCTTTTCTCCAGGCAAAGCAACCCCAGCTCCCTCAGTCTCTCCTCATAGGTCTTGTGTTCCAAACCCCTCACCAACTGCGTTGCCCTTCATTGTATGGAGGATAGCTTCTTATCCCAGCTGCTGCGTGAGCCTACCAGGGGTAAGGCTTTGCTTGGCCTTCTTTTTTACCAATAGAGAAGGGCTGGTGGGAGATGTGGTGGTTGGAGGCTGTCTGGGGTCCAGTGACCATGAGATAATTGAGTTTTCAATATGCAGTCAAGTTAAGAGGGGCAGCAACAAAACCTCCACTCTGGACTTCCAGAGGGCAGGCTTCAGGTTACTGAAGGGAGTAACTCAGAAGGTACCTTGGGAAACAGCCCTTAAAAACAAAGGGGTCCAGGAGGGCTGGAACTACTTCAAGAAAGAGTTCTTGAAGGCACAGGAACAGACTGTGCCAATATGCCGGAAGATGAGCCGCCGGGGCAGACGGCCAGCCTGAATGGGCAATGAACTTCTGAGTGAATTAAGGGTGAAAAAGAGGGTGCATCATCTTTGGAAGGAAGGTGAGGTAATCCATGAAATGTTTAAGGATGTTGCTAGGTCATGCAGGAAAAAAGACTAGAGAGGCAAAAGCCCATTGGGAGCTTAGACTGGCCTCTGCTGTGAAGGACAACAAAAAATCCTTCTACAAATACATTAATGGCAAGAGGAGGGGCAAGGACTACCTCCACTCCTGAGTGGACATGGAGGGGAATATTGTAACTTAAGATGAGGAAAAGGCAGAAGTACTTAACACCTCCTTGGCCCCAAATTTTAATAGCAGGATAGCAGGATAGGTTCCTGACAACTGGCCTCCTGAGCTGGCAGATGGAGTCAGGGAGCAGTAGAGTTCTCCTATGATCCAGGAGGAAGTAGTTAGAGACCTCCTTAGCTGCTTGGATCCCCACAAGTCCATGGGACCAGATGGGATCCACCCTAGGGTGCTGAGAGAGCTGGCAGATGAGCTGGCCAAGCCGCTCTCCATCATTTTTCAACAGTCCTGGCTCACTGGAGAGGTCCCAGATGACTGGAAGCTGGCCAACGTGATGCCCATCCACAAGAAGGGCTGGTTGGATGAGCCAGGGAATTCCAGACCTGTCAGCCTGACCTCAGTGCCAGGCAAGATTATGGAACAGGTCATCTTGAGTGCAATCACACAGCACTTACAGGATGGCCAAGGGATCAGGCCCAGCCAACATGGATACTTGTTGATAGTAGGCTGAACATGAGCCAGCAGTGTCCCAGGTGGCCAAGAAGGCCATTGGCATCCTGGCCTGTATCAGGAACATTGTGGTCAGCAGGAGCAGGTAAAGTCATTCTGCCCCTGGACTCAGCACTGGTTAGGCCACATTTTGAGTACTGTGTCCAGTTCTGGGTCCCTCAGTTTAGGAAAGATGTTGTCTTGCTGGAAGGTGTCCAGAGAAGGGCAACAAAGCTGGTGAGGAGTTTGGAGCACAAGCCCTATGAGGAGAGGCTGAGGGAGCTGGGGTTGCTTAGCCTTGAGAAGAGGAGGCTCAGAGGAGGCCTTACTGTTGTCTACAACTACCTGAAGGGAGGTTGTATCCAGGTGGGTGTTGGTCTCTTCTCCCAGGCAGCCAGCACCAGAACAAGAGGATGCAGTCTCAAGCTGTGCCAGGGGTGGTGTAGGTTTGATATTAGGAAAAAGTTCTTAATAGAGTGACTGGCCATTGGAATGTGCTGCCCAGGGGGGTGGTGGAGTCAGCATCTCTGGAAGTGTTTAGGAAGAGACTTGATGGGGTTCTTGGTGCCATGGTTAGTTGATTAGATAGTGTTGGGTGATAGGTCAAACTTGATGATCTTGGACGTCTCTTCCAACCTGTTTAATTCTACATGCAGCTCTCAATAGGCAATGTGAACTGTAAATATTTATCATACTATCTCGTCCCTTGACTAGCAAATTGCATTATTCCATTTATTCATATGAGATAAAAAACCCAAACCAATAACTGTTGATTGTTGAACGTAAGAAGACAGTAATTCAGAAACACTGCACACTCTGAGTGGCCTTCAAAGACGAGTAAGGAGGGAAAAGAATTTGTCCTACTAAGTGCTTGCTATACTGTAAACCATTTAAGTGAAACGTCCAAAGATGTAGGTTGACAGAGTAAATACTAAGTGTACTTCTTGTAGGAAAGAACATTTTTTCTATATAGACTGCTATTTTTTGAGCAAGTGCATATTTACTGTGTAGAGGATTGCATAGAAAACATGCTCATTACTGCTCAAATAGCCATCGTAGCCAGCTTATATAACACTAGCTAAAGCTGCTAAAAATTATTTGCAGAACATTGGATCTGATGAGCTCAGATATAAGATAGCTTGGGTCGTGTAATATTTGGGATTACTGTAATAATCTCTTTAGGGATACTGCAGTATCAGCAGAACCATTGCTTGAGTCATTAAGTAAAGTAGAAACTGTACAGTAATAATTCTGCCTTTATTATACACTTAAATATTTTCCTACAAATAAGGCAAGTTTCTGAACTATTTGGGGGCCCAGGATAATTTTTTGAGCATTTAATTAAATATATATAATTTGAATTCACCTATGAAGCCCAAGGCATAAGTCCAACAACCTGGTTTTGTTGTGTGGCAACTTCCTTTACTGTAGCACTATTCTATGAAGTTACACTTGTATTTTCCTTGCAGTATGAGTTACCAGGGTGAAGAGCTCTTAGATACAGAGAAGCCCATGTTGAGAAGCAATAAAAATGCAAAGTATTAGATGGTTATGAAAGTTTACTCATTCTTTGGCCCTTTTTTACTTCTTTGAGCATAGTGGGTCAAGGTTTGATCCATAGTTTCTGATAACAGAGTAGATTTTACTCTTTTTGGCTTTGGTGACTGAGCCATTCTTGTTTGTGCTACCCATTGCTGCTATGCAGATGATACAGACAGTTCTGCTTTGCTTTGGTTGCCTTCCCTGCCTGTAAACCATCCCACAAAAGCCTAGGACAGCCATAAACATTCATGCTTCTTACACACTGTGTTTTGTCCAAAATAAACAAACAAGCTTCTAGGTAGCAATTTCTGTGCCTTTAGCATCTTCCTAACCTTTTGGTGTTTGAGTATTGGGATGTCATTCTTGTGAAATAAGCTCTACAGATTTTATTTGAAGTCCATGAGTCTCCTATCTTGTAGCAATACCACAGAAATGCAGATTTTCTCTTAATTTAAAAATGTTTTTAACTTATAACATCTACAGGAGAAAAAAAGTAGAAAGCCAAATTAACCATATAGTAGTTATCTCACAACATTATGTCACTGCTATCAAGACTTTTGTTGTTCGCTTGCTCACAACCACCTTTGCTCCACAGAGAATCATACAACCTTGCAAATCTTGCAGCTTCTCTAATTGATTAGCATAATGAAGGTCAGCTCTGAGCAATTATTCTTAACCTGTTCTAAGCTTGAAGTCCTTTGCTCTTATCTAAGGTGTGATAAAAAGCTAGAGTCCAAAAGCATTTCTTTATAGACTGCATCCCTTGGTTTAATAGAAGCTATTACATCTCTCTGAAAAACTCAGGTATATCCATGGACCATCACAAGCATAGCAATTTCTTAGTATTCACAAATTGTTAAATAACAGTTAGATCCACTGTAGTTTCATTCTGAGCAGAAAAGAAAGGGCATTTGAGCAAATGCATTTTTTCTTATTTATCTTCTTATTGTGATGGGAAAAGGTTTTTCTACTGTGTTCCTATAATTTCATGTTCTCTGTGGAACGTAAAGGCAAGTAATCTGTGAGGATCACTCTTCCCAAATTTTTTCCAAAATTAGTATGTAACAATAAGATACATAAAGATCAGATAATATGAGCAGTTTGGAGATTACCTTTAGCTCTGGAGTAGCCATAATAATTTGAACTCATTTTATTTCATCTATTTCAAAGCATTTGACAATGTCTGTAAACATACTATGGCCATGAAGCACATATAAAATACCTTCTGCAGTGCAGATATAAATATACTTCCTTCACATGCAAAACCCAGAAAAATAACTAATACACAGGGTGCAATTTTGTATTTTTCATTGGTCTACAGACATTGCCATGCATATTTCTAAGGTCTGATCTTGTCTTTTCTTTTAAAAAAATAAATGCGTACAATAAGGATTCACTGGATAACTACATAAATAGTTTTTTTTTTCAAATAAAAGAAAATAAATTTAAAGAGAGCTTTTAAAAGGTTATCTTCTGATAGTCTTTAGAATAGCCAAGCAATAAAGAGTAATGCTGATATGTAAAAAGAGTTGACGTGGAATTCACTGCTCTGTTTTGGTTTGTTTTGTTTTTCCCTCCACTGGAAAATCAGAAAAGAGGAAGGGTTAAAGAAAACATATCATGGAAAGAACTTTCCAACTGACATTGATTTTAAGCTAAAAAAACTTCAGCTAAGAGTATGAGACCATGAAAGTAATCAAACCTCATGGTTTACATGGATTTATGGGAAAAAACAATATTTTTTAGCAGTAATCTATCACCATTTTGAACAATGATCTGTCAGGTTTGTCAATATCCAACTTCCAGGATTATCACTTGCCTTGAAATTCATGACAAGTTTTTACAGACCACATATGTATCAAATCTACTGTGTATGCCCAGTCAGACATGCGGATGTATAAGAATCTCTGCTTCTGGGGAACTTGTATGTCTCTGCACATGAGCGGTAGGACTGCCATATTTAGGAATGATCAGGCTTGCTACATACGTACAGAGAGCCTGAGGAGAGTGGACCTGACAGTCTTTGTAACTCCACAAAGTCCAAACTCCAGATCTCAGTTTTGTGTATCACTGTGAGAAACTGTGTAGATTTTATGCAACCATTGTTTTCCTGAGTGAATTCCATCATATCTACTTGCTCTAATGGCTCATTTGGGACATGACTGACAGCACAGGTATCTACAGACATATTACTTACTGCTAGCTGGCACTGATCAGCTAACAGAGATACTGTTAACTATATAGCTCTCACTGCCTGAAGTACAGCTGAAGCTGCAAACATACCTAGTATGCTCGATTGTATATTTTTAGATTATTAAATACAAATTCAAAGTACCTATGGTCCTGCTGTGAAGACACAGAATGCCTAATCCAGTGGCAGAGAGTATACCAAAATCTAAGTGGCAAGCTAACCTATAGTGAAAACTTTGATTCATGGTGATGGGCAAGGAAGAAAGACTGGTTTAGTCATGGAGGTCAGGATAAAAAAACAAACAAACCAACCAAAACTAAACTAAACAAACACACCAAAAAAACCCAAAAAAACCCACCAAATTAAAAAAAAAAAAAACAAAAAACAAAAAACACGAAAAACCACACACCAGAATTGGCAGCTAGATAAAAATGCTGAATGCACTTCACTTGAAATTACTTGGGGATACAAACATGAAAGTGAAGAAAGCCAATCTACTAGAATTTTTTTTAAAACTCCATCTTAAGGATGGTAGGAATTCTTGGAAGGTGAAGGAGCTGCTTCTTTTGCTATAGATTATTTGATTAGCCTTGATTTTTTCAAATGCAGTCCTTTCTGGATCAACAAATTAGAAGACTTCCTCTTCAAAGTTCATGCCCATCATGCTTTAGTACCCACTTTGGATCAAGAACTACATATGAAAAGCTTGATTCATTTTTTCCCCTTGTAACTAAAGCTACAGCTCTGGGAGACAGTATCACAGTATCACAGTATCACAGTAACTAAGGTTGGAAGAGACCCCAAGGATCATCAAGTCCAACCTGTCCCAACAGACCTCACAACTAGATCATGGCACCAAGTGCCACGTCCAATCTCCCCTTGAACACCTCCAGAGACGGCGACTCCACCACCTCCCTGGGCAGCCCATTCCAATGACGAATGACTCGCTCAGTGAAGAACTTTTTCCTCACCTCGAGTCTAAACCTCCCCTGGCACAGCTTGAGACTGTGTCCCCTTGTTCTGGGGCTGGATGCCTGGGAGAAGAGACCAACTCCCTCCTGTCCACAACCACCTTTCAGGTAGTTGTAGAGGGCAATGAGGTCACCTCTGATCCTTCTCTTCTCCAGGCTAAACAATCCCAGCTCCCTCAGCCTCTCCTCATAGGGCTTGTGCTCAAGGCCTCTCACCAGCCTTGTTGCCCTTCTCTGGACACGTTCAAGTGTCTTGACGCCCTTCCTAAACTGAGGGGCCCAGAACTGGACACAGTACTCAAGGTGTGGCCTAACCAATGCAGAGTACAGGGGCACAATGACCTCCCTGCTCCTGCTGGCCATACTATTCCTAATACAGGCCAGGATGCCATTGGCCCTCTTGGCCACCTGGGCACACTGCTGGCTCATGTTTAGGCGGGTGTCAATCAGCACCCCCAGGTCCCTCTCTGTTTGGCAGCTCTCCAGCCACTCTGACCCCAGCCTGTAGCTCTGCATGGGGTTGCCGTGGCCAAAGTGCAGCACCTGGCACTTGGACTTGTTAAATGCCATGCCATTGGACTCTGCCCATCTGTCCAGTCGGTCGAGGTCCCTCTGCAGAGCCTTTCTACCCTCTAACTGACTAACATCTGTTCCCAACTTGGTGTCATCTGCAAACTTGCTGATGACTGACTCAACCCCCTCATCCAGATCATCAATGAAGATGTTAAAGAGGATGGGGCCCAGCACTGATCCCTGGGGGACGCCACTGGTGACTGGCCGCCAGCCGGATGTGGCACCATTCACCACCACTCTCTGGGCTCGGCCCTCCAGCCACTTCCTAACCCAGCACAGAGTGTTGCGGTCCAAACCATGAGCTGACAGCTTAGCCAGCAGTTTACTGTGGGGGACGGTGTCAAAGGCCTTGCTGAAGTCCAGGTAGACCACATCCACAGGCCTCCCCACATCCACCAGACGGGTCACCTGATCATAGAAGGAGATCAGGTTGGAGAGGCAGGACCTGCCCTTCCTAAATCCATGCTGGCTGGACCTAAGCCCTTGGCCATCCTTCAGGTGCGCAGTTATTGCCACCAGGATAATCTGCTCCATCACTTTCCCTGGCACTGAGGTCAGGCTGACTGGTCTGTAGTTTCCAGGTTCCTCCATCCGTCCCTTCTTGTGGATGGGGACCACATTGGCCAGTTTCCAGTCATCTGGGACCTCTCCAGTGAGCCAGGACTGGAGGAAAATGATGGAGAGAAAATATGGAACGCTTCACGAATTTGCGTGTCATCCTTGCGCAGGGGCCATGCTAATCTTCTCTGTATCGTTCCAATTTTAGTATATGTGCTGCCGAAGCGAGCACTGCTGCCGAAGCGAGCACAGTAGTCCTGTTTCTCCTGAATGAAGTCCTTCAGAATTTAAACTGAGATTATGTAAAAGGTGACCTTTGCTTTTTTCTTGTTAGACAGCATATGCATGCGAGTGGCAGTCCTCACAAACACACAATCACAGAATCACAGAATCACCAAGGTTGGAAGAGATCTCAAAGATCAAGTCCAACCTGTCAGCACAGACCTCATGACTAAACCATGGCACTAAGTGCCACGTCCAATCCCCTCCTGGACACATTAGCTGCCTGTCGACTGTTACCTTTGTTCAGAGGAAATCATATTTATTCCTAATTTCACCAATATAATAATTCTTGAAACCTAGTTGTTGCCCTACTTTTGGGATTAAAATAAAATGTGCCCAAAGTACATTTTTCTTGCTTGTTATAAAAAAAAAAAAAAAAAAAAAAAAAGAAAAAGACAACTCAGTATATTTTTTATTTCTCTTGAGGCAACATTTGAAAAAATAGTTAATATTTGGTTTGAAGCTTGTTATAAGCACATATTTGTTTTTATCCAAGTGTTTGTTTTTAATATATGAGATGATTTTGTATCTGCTTCCTTAATGGATTCCACCCTTCTTCCTTTTGTCTTAAGAGAATTAATTTGATTCTAGGTGGTAAACCCAGCATTTGTGGATTATTGTTACTAGTCATGTACAGTCTATTAATTTCACAATATCACTGTATGTTAGAGGTTGGAAGGGACCTCAGGAGATCATGGGGTCCAGCCCCCATCCCAAAGCAGGATCACTTAGGGGATTCTGCACAGGAATTCATCCAGATGGGTTTTGAAAGTCTCCAGAGAAGGAAACTCCACAACCTCCCTGGGCAACCCATTCCAGTGCTCCATCACCCTCACTGTAAAGAAGCTTCTCTTTATGTTGAAGTGAAATCTTCTATGTTCAAGTTTGAACCTGTTGAAGAGCTTGGCCCCATCCACTTGACACCCACCCTTTAGATACTTATACACATTGATAAGATCCCCTCTCTCTTCTCTTCTCAAGACTAAACAGCTCCAGGGATCTCAGTCTCTCTTCATAGGGGAGATGCGCAAGTCCCTTAATCATCCTCGTGGCTCTCCATTGGATTCTCTCCAGCAGTTCTGTGTCTTTCTTGAACTGGGGAGCCCAAAACTGGACACAGCATTTCATGTGTGATCTCACCAGGGCAGAGTACAGCGGGAGAAGAACTTCCCTACACTTGCTGGACACACTTCTCTTGATGCACCCCAGGATACCATTGGCTCTCTTGGCCACAAGGGCACATTGTTGTCCCATGGAGAACTTGCTGTCCACCAGCTCTCCCGGGTCTTTCTCTGTGAAGCTGCTTTTCAGCAGAGCAGGAAATGCATTGTGTCATTCAAATTCATAAGGTGCTATATAAAACTAGACTCAGTTCCCAGCCTCAAAGAACTTAATTAAGTATAAAACTTAAGTGTAAAATAAAAGATTAATAAATCAGAGAAACAACATACCCCTGTGGTATTGATGAGGGAAGCTACAGTTAGTGATAAGGAGCAATCACAGTGTAGCATGGATCCAAACATAAATGTTTTGTTAGACATCAGAGTGATCATGATCTACAGGCATTTATCAAGTGATACATCTCAAAACAGGATGAAAAATGAATGGGTTGAAACTGTGGGGGAAAAATGGGGAGTTGAGGCCTATTTTATTACTTGAAAAGAGACAGGAGACATTATTCTTATTTGCATTATTAAAACTGATGGGTAAGTAAGAAATTGGAAGGGCTTTAAAAGTGAAGACAAGTAGTTTTGTACTTATTCCTTCCTCATGGTTTCCACATTGGGATAAAGTAAGTTCTAGTCTTGTTCTGCTGAAAGTTACCATTGTGGCAACTCCATTGTTACTAGTTCAATCAATTTTTACAGGAATATTCAGGAAATGGTAGTGAATCAATGTATTTTATACCAGTAAGGAATTCAGAACTGAGCTGTTTCTTTTATAATAGCTATAAACAAAGGTAGGCTATACACGTCCCTAAAATGTTTGTTGGTCTAAGAGGAGAAGAAGAAAAACAACATAAAATTATAGGCAGCTGAAGAAAGATACTATGTGAAAGAGGTATACTAGCCTCTGACAATTATTGAAACTGCAAAAGAAACCTGCTATACTGGGTGTTAATTACAGTAATTCAAGAGGTTTCTGTGAATGCAGTGGTGTCTTTTTCAACTGGCCTATTCAATTAGTGTCTCAAATTTTCTGTTATGAATCCTTAAATTGTTCCACTGCCTAGAAGAGGGTAACAGAGTTTATTTCTCCAAACTTCATCAAATGCTTTCTGTGTCCTAAATGTGCTGCATGTCCTGTGAGATCTCTAAGGAGCCAAGGTAGCAAGTTCCTAGACATCCTTGATTTACTAATTTATAAAATAGTTAGATTTAAGTAAGAGTTTGAATTAAATGATGAGCCACAACTCCAAAATATTTATTTCATGTTAATTGAAATCTGGAGCCTTATCATTTAGTGACCTGATCCACCAATATTTGCCATGAATGTAGTGATTATAATTACAAGTCATTCATGGAATTACTGATTTCTCACAGTAACAAGTACTGTGCTAAATGCAGCAAGTGTCACAAGATCAATTCTTCCATTTCTGTTCCTATAGCAGTTACAAATTCTATATGCAAGTCCCATTAAAACTCGTTTCATATTGTTTGAGGGTTTTTTTCTTCCTTTTGTCTTGTCTTTTTCTGAAGTTCTCACATTCCCACAATAGTTCCTGCCTCTGACATACATCTTTGAGACTTGTCAACATAAAGCAGCATGTGGTCCCAGAGGTGAGCTTAGCTTCTCCCACATGACTCTTCAGCAGAGAACTGTGAGCAGTTTCTCAAACTAGCCTCTCAAACAGCAATACCTGGAAAGAGAACTGTGAGCAGTTTCCCAAACTAGCCTCTCAAATAGCAATACCTGGAGGTGCACGTTTAAGTGTTTTAGTTATCTATTTTTTTAAGCAGGATCAGCCTGGCAAAATTGCCAATGAACTACAGATGCTTTTCTGTAAGGAACTGGCTTCCTTTTTTTTTGTTTGTCTATCACACTACTGCTGTGTTTCAGTTTCTTTAGAACAGAAAGAAACTACCACCACCACCCCAAATTTGTGGATGATATAGGACATTATATTTCTAGATATGAAGTTTCTTAAGTACAAACACAGGCAAAATTTTGCTTCTGAGCTGTGTTCGTCACACATATTAACAAATAAGAAACTGGTTTGCTTGCCTGTTCATGATCAAGAAACTGAGCTCACAGTGGGGAACTAAAGTTTCTTTAGCCTTCAGTCCTGGTTTCAGATAGAACAGTATTAATTCTTTTCAGTGATTTTACTATTCAGCTCAATCACTTCTGAAATGTACAGTGTATTTTCATGGACAACGCCTGTTCCCACTAGTGATAATGCTTGATGCTTATAGTTAGTACCAAGGATTGGTATGCAGGCCAAGGCCACTGTTAAATCTTGTGTACCATACTGGGGGTGCAGTAAGAAAAAGGTCACACCTACAGGAAGAAATGGACAAGACAGGTCACCCGAAACATGCCATATACTTCATATTCAGTATGAGGCTGAGAGATCATGAAAGCCAAACTCTCTTCTTTAGTGGCTGTTTCCCAAGGAAGACCTGTCCATTCTGCCTTTGATCTCGATCCATGTGTTTTCTAATCCAGTTCCAGAGTCAGACTCTTGAATCTGGTTCCTGTCTGTCACTGAGTCCAGTCAGAGATTTCACCAGTGTCTGCCACATCATCAGTGGTGATGGCGACATAATTATTTTTTTTTTGTTTTCCAGTTATTCCTTTTCTCCTCCCCTTTGGGAAATGGGAGGGGTTAATAGAGTGCATCTATCATTCATTTAGTGGCCAGACAAGTCTTAACCTTTGACGCCATTAATGAACATCCCTCTTTCCTGACTTCTTTGGGATACTGTGTCCCATTGGAATAATTACTTGACTTTCCAGAGAAGAGGGCTTGATAGAAGGGGGTGCAATGTGCCCCTCAGTGTGAAGTGTGGTGCCTGTGGGACATGCTTCTGAATTTTGGTTGTTTAACCACTTGGTGGTAGGTAAATTACTCTCTGGAAACTCTGGACTTATCTTAAGAGTGGTAGAAATGAGACCATACGTAGAAACCATAAAAAGCAACCATAGTTAGAAACAGGAAAAAATCCATGCTCCATTATTACATTGTCACAGGATCCACCATACAAGTGTGTTTCATGCTCAACTTAGAGCGTTCAGTCATCTTTAAGTATGGAGTTTTTTCCAGTATTTAGAAACTTTCCTACTCTCTGCAAATTTGAAATGAGATACTTTCCTTAGAATGATCATCTGGACAATAATAATGTTTTCCTCTATCCCAATATATTCTTGGAGCTGAGGTGTCCAGTTAATGTACTAACAGTTAGCAAACCTTGTGCTCAGGGTAGCCCTGATAGGGGAGGTCTCAGTGTTGCTACCCAAGAATTTGATAAGTGACTTGCATCATGGAAAAGTGCTTGTATTCTTGTCCTGTGCATAAGGAAAGGCATCTACCAGGAATACTGATCCTTGCCAAGTATAATGCTACTTTCAAGTGGCAGGAGAATTTCAGGGAGGCAGGCATCCCACATATGAAAACTAGTGAAAGGGAAAGAAAACAGGTCTTCCACTTGAGAGATCCCGGAGGACTGGAGGCTGGCCAACGTGATGCCCATCCACAAGAAGGGCCGGTTGGATAAGCCAGGGAATTCCAGACCTGTCAGCCTGACCTCAGTGCCAGGCAAGATTATGGAACAGGTCATCTTGAGTGCAATCACACAGCACTTACAGGATGGCCAAGGGATCAGGCCCAGCCAGCATGGATTTAGGAAGGGCAGGTCCTGCCTGACCAACCTGATCTCCTTCTGTGATCAATTGACCCGCCTGGTGGATGTGGGGAGGCCTGTGGATGTAGTCTACCTGGACTTCAGCAAGGCCTTTGACACCGTCCCCCACAGCAAACTCCTGGCCAAGCAGCCCATGGCTTGGACGGGAGCACACTACATTGGGTTAGGAAGTGGCTGGAGGGTCGAGCCCAGAGAGTGGTGGTGAATGGTGCCACATCCAGCTGGCGGCCAGTCACTAGCGGTGTGCCCCAAGGATCAGTGCTGGGCCCCATGCTCTTTAACATCTTTATTGATGATGTGGATGAGAGCATTGAGTCCATTATCAGTAAATTTGTGGACAACACCAAGCTGGGGGCACGAGTTGATCTGCTGGAGGGTAGAGAGGCTCTGCAGAGGGACCTCGACAGGCTGGACAGATGGGCAGAATCCAACGGCATGAGATTTAACACATCCAAGTGCCGGGTTCTGCACATTGGCCACAGCAAACCCATACAGTGCTACAGGCTGGGGTTGGAGTGGTTGGAGAGCGGCCAGGCAGAGAGGGACCCGGGGGTGCTGGTTGATGGTAAGCTGAACATGAGCCTGCAGTGTGCCCAGGCAGCCAAGAGGGCCAATGGCATCCTGGCCTGCATCAGGAACAGTGTGGCCAGCAGGAGCAGGGAAGACATTATTCCCCTGTACTCTGCATTGGTTAGGCCGCACCTTGAGTACTGTGTCCAGTTCTGGGCCCCTCAGTTTAGGAAAGATGTTGACTTGCTGGAGCGTGTCCAGAGAAGGGCAACAAAGTTGGTGAGGGGTTTGGAACACAAGCCCTATGAGGAGAGGCTGAGGGAGCTGGGGTTGCTTAGCCTGGAGAAGAGGAGACTCAGGGGTGACCTTACTGCTCTCTGCAACTACCTGAAGGGAGGTTGTAGACAGATGGATGTTGGTCTCTTCTCCCAGGCAGCCAGCACCAGAACAAGAGGACACAGTCTCAGGCTGCACCAGGGGAGGTTTAGGTTGGATGTGAGGAAGAAGTTTTATGCAGAGAGTGATTGCCCATTGGAATGGCCTCCGTTGGGAGGTGGTGGATTCACCATCATTGGAGGTGTTCAAGAGAAGACTTGATGGGGTGCTTGGTGCCATGGTTTAGTTGATTAGGTGGGTTGGATTGGGTGATAGGTTGGACGCGATGATCTTGAAGGTCTCTTCCAACCTGGTTTATTCTATTCTATTCCATCTGACTACAACAAAGGCACAATCCTTCCCCACATTTCGGAATGTGTGCTCTTACACTGTCAGGAAAGGAAGTACATAAAGCGTTCAAAATAACGGAATGAAGTAAACAGCTATGTTGGCAATGAGAAATATATGGAAGATAGTGATTATGTTTTTCTTTTCCAAAATAAATTATTATTACACTTATAAAAGGATCTAAAGCACACTTATATTCACGCATTTTCAGATGAAGCCTGTCTCTCCAGCACACAGGCATTTATTGCTGTCTACAACTACCTGAAGGGAGGTTGTAGCCAGGTAGGGGTGGATTTCTTCTCCCAGGCAACCAGCACCAGAACAAGAGGACACAGTCACAAGC
The DNA here is from genome assembly GCF_014839835.1 of Dryobates pubescens. Lineage (NCBI taxonomy): Eukaryota > Metazoa > Chordata > Aves > Piciformes > Picidae > Dryobates > Dryobates pubescens. Next base: position 44,962,132 of record NC_071657.1, read on the forward strand.
TGCACCAGGGGAGGTTTAGGCTGAATGTTAGGAAGACCTTCTTCACAGAGTGATCAGCCATTGGAATGGACTGCCCAGAGAGGTGGTGGAGTCACCATCACTGGAGGTGTTTAAGAAGAGACTTGACGGGGTGCTTTGTGCCATGGTTTAGTTGCTTAGATAGTGTTGGATGATAGGTTGGACTCAATGATCTCAAAGGTCTTTTCCAACCTGGTTAATTCTATTCTATTTTATTCTATGCTATGCTATGCTATGCTATGCTATTCCATGCTATTCTATTCTATTCTATCCTATTCACTGGCTACTTAAACTCAGTCTGAAGGTTGAAACAAATAGCTTGAAGAGAAAAGGTTAAGATATCATTTACAAGCCTATCTCTGCCAGTTTAATCAGTATCACTATGTGTCTTGAAACCATATTCTGAAGAATGTGAAAACTTCACCGCTTCTACTGCTTTGAAAAAGAGCATCAAAACATACCATCCAACTCTACCTCACCAATATGAATTTGTGAATATTTGAAATATTTAAGCAACAACAATGCAAATAATTATTTAGGACCCCCTAGTGACTGTTATTATCAATAATGTGGATGAAATTATCCAATAAAGAAAAAGAAAAAGAAACTTGATTTTGAAAAGAAACTTGATAATCATGAGGTATCTTAAATTAGTGAAGAGTTTTGTGGAGTATGGTAAAAACTACAGTGTAAAATTTGGCAAATTGGAGCATTGGGAAACACAGTATAAGACACAATTTTATATTATCAGGCAGGTAAACAGTTTTTCTACTGTTTAGCTTTATTGTTTAAGATCTTCTTTTGAGAAAGAAAGTAATTAAATAGAATTATGTACTCAAAATGTTTGTCTTGTTTTCTTTTTTAGCACAAATTGAAGTGATACCATGCAAAATTTGTGGTGATAAATCCTCTGGAATACACTATGGAGTCATCACATGTGAAGGCTGCAAGGTATGGCATTTTAATACATCATAGTCATCATCTGCATTAGCCTGAGACATCTGTGTATAGTAATATGGTCTTAACATGCTTTCAAGCAAGTGGTGCCAAAGGCTGTAAAGGCCACTGCTGATGTAGATGCATTTCACGCCTAATTTTAATAGTTGCTTTTTTTTTTGTTAAATAGTCTTTAGGGTTGCCTCCTCGTTTGAAACATGAATTGTTTGCAGGTTAAGTGCTGATACAGAGGCTAGCAAATGTAAGTTACACCTGTTCTACCCTAAATCAACTTGAAACGTGAATTTCTTATCTTTTGTTTCCTATACAATCCATGTAGCATTAAAAGCTGATGCAGTATCTCAGTTCAACATCTTAAAAAACCTGCAGGTGTCAGTTTGGTCCCATTTTATCCCCTTTGTATTCTCTGCATGCTAAATTTTAATCTCCAGAAGAAAAAAAATGCCTTGCATTATGAGTAGTGTAGAATAATTCTTTGCCTTCTCCCTTACAGTTTCCAGCCCAGCGTAATGGCTGGGAATTAAAATATAAAATAAAATGGGGGGAAGGAGGCAGGGGAAGGGGGTAAAAAACCTTTTCATGCTGCTTAGTCATATTAATATGTTAGCTTAGTCATTAGTTCAAATAATACGAATCAGAATCCAAGCCAGTTTTCAGCTTAAAAGTGCTCTGTGACTTTATCAGCTAAGGAACTGTATCATTACTCATTAAAAAAAAAAAAAAAGTTTCATACTACATGTTGACATTTCAGCTTTGACTGTAATGGCAAAATTGCAAATATGGAGTTGCAGTATCTCTGATTTCTTCTATGTGGAAACACACAAGCTGATACATTTCAAAGGGGGTTCATGTTTGTAGAGTGAAGTGGTTTAGCTAATGCTTTACAGAAAAAAAAAAGAAAAAAGGAACAATCTGAAAAATTGGATACACTAATTTCCAATAGAAAGCTTTTAATGCCAACACATCAATAAGGAATATATTGTCACAGATCAGATGTCTTTCAGAAAAATGAAGAGTAGTAAACATAACAACTCACAGTGTGTCTTACTGTGACACCGGTCTACAAATAAGCATCTTCCTACAATGATCACATGAAATAACATTAATCTGATACTTCGGTACAAATGCTACAGGGAAAAAGTTCGTTAAGCAGAAAAACAGCAGCTTCTGTAGTTACTCAATGCTTACAGAGCAGTTAGGGGTAGAATGTCCTTTAAATGTGGATAAGGGTTAATGCTGGCCCTTGTATGTGCCTCAAGAGGAGAGGATACCCGTCAGATCTCTGTGTAGACTACTACTACAGATAAAGAACTTCTCTTCCTTTTATGGTATTTTTAACCCTATTGGGTTTGTGCCAGTTTTGCAGTATCAGATCAATTAGCTTTCTTCTTGTGTGAGCCTGTTGTGGAAAAAGATGTCAGTTTTCGCATTACGACCAATGGGAGATGTCTCAACCTGTCAGAGCTCTAAGGTAAGTGCTGTCTCTGGCACTACAGCTCTGCTCTTTATTGGCCAGCAATTAAATGACTCTATGCTCAGCCTTCATAGTAATACGTGGTCATTTCTACCTCCTTTTGTCTGTGTGAATTAGGAATCTGAATTAAGTAAGAGTGAGACCATGTGTTCAAGAAAGAGATGAGAATCATGCTACTAATATGCATGCATGCATGCAGGCTCAACTTCAGGACACATCATCTAAGGATGCTGCCAGGTGCTACAAACTTTCAGCACATGAAATCCTTTTACTCTGTCCTTATATTAATTATGCAACTGCAAATGCATATTATATGTGCTTAAGGGGCGTTGTAAATATTATTGCTGTGTGAATGCCTGCATACACTTGAATAAACTGCTGGACCCAAATGAAGTAAAATGATGGCTCTCCCAATGTCATCACTGAAACGATGAAGCCTGAAGACAGGATTCCATTTCTTCTGGCACTGTGTCTCCTTTTGCCAAGGAGCCTTTAATGATCTTGCCTGCCTAGCTACCGCTAGAGCAAAGTGTTTGCTGTTATTCTTTTGTCATATCATAGATGGTAGTTTACATGGCCATTGGTGTCCTGACTGTAATGAATAAAGGGACTTGTTCAAGATGCAGAAAAAATTATTGTCAGTGTTAGGAATATTGAGAAACCTGTCTTAGACTGTAGCTCCTCAGTAATGAACTGCATCCTTCTTCCCCCGAATGGAATTATTCACAGTTAATATGGACAATACAAAAGTCTCATCAGAAAAAATAAATTCATTTTATTATGTAACCCTGGATCTTTGTCTTAAGAGGGGCAAAAAAGGAAAAACCAAATTCTTCTGAGGTGAGATCAACCTTAATGGTATAAAATAACACTTCAGGATAAGGCACAGTCAATACTAGATTGTTTTGTGGTTTGGATTTTTTTTTATATTATTTGATTCACAAAATTATTTAATTCATTTAACTGACATTATTTAATTCATGGATTCACTAAGGAGAAGCCTTGTTTGACTAATCTTATAACCTACAAAGGCATGACCAGATGGATAGATGAAGGGAGAGCAGTGGATATTGTCTATCTTGATTTCAGCAAGGCTTTTGATACTGCCTCCTGTAACATACTCACTGGCAAACTCAAGAAAATTGGGTTAGATTATTACAGAGTGGGGAGGATTGGTAACTGGCTCAACAACAGAGTCCAGAGTTGTGATCTGTGGCACAGAGTTCAACTGGAAGCCTGTGGCCAGTGGGGTTCTCCAGGGATCAGTACTCAGTCCAGTTTTGTTCAATGTATTCATTGATGACCTGGATGAGAGGATTAAGAGTACCCTGGGGGAGATGGTGACATCCCATTAGGCTGTGCTTTCATACAAAGAGATCTGGACAGGTTGGAGAGCTGGGTGCAGGCAGACCTCATGAAGTGACGAGTGCAGTGCCCTGTATCTGGGAAAGGATAACACCAGGCACCAGTACAGAGTTGCGGTCATCCTGCTAGAAAGCAGCCTAGTGGAGAAAGACCTTATAGTCCTAGTGGACAGCAAGTTACCCATAGGACAGCAATATGCCCTTGTGGGCATACTCTGCCCTGGTGATACCACACCTGGAATACTGTGTGCAGTTTTGGGCTCCTCAATTTGAGAGATAAGAGATCTTCTGGACAGAGTCCAATGAAGAGCTGAGGATAAACGGGGGACTTGAACATCCCTCCTATGAAGAAAGCCTGAAAGACCTGAGGCTGTTTAGTCTTGAAAAGGGAAGGCTGAGAGGGGATCTTACCACCATCTATAAATACCTGAGGGGTGGGTGTCAAGCTGAAGGTGCCAAGTCTTTTTGGAGGTGGAACAAGGAACAACAGGTACAAGAAAGAACACAGGAGGTTCTACCTCAGCTCAAGAAGACAGTTCTTTACAGTCAGGGTGACTGAGCACTAGGACAGGCTGCCCAAAGAAGTCATGGAGTCTCCTCCTCTGGACCCACCTGGATGCATTCCTGTGTGATCTGGTATAGGTGATGCTGCAGGGGGAGATGGACTAGATGATCTTTCAAGGTCCCTTCCAACCTCTAACATTCTGTGATTCTGTGATGTGTTCTCTCAAATGTATATCAACATAGGAGCTACTAAAATCTAAACCTTTAAACCAGAAAACCCTTTGCATGTCAAATGAGCATTAGCTATACAATTCAGCAAATACAGTAGAAATATCTGTGATTAGTATCCATTCAGCCTTAAAGTCACCTCCCCAGTTTCACAGAGATTTTGGTCATCTGGGACCAGATAAGTCCCCATGACATTTTTCCAATCATAAATCTTAATTTGTTTTTTAGATAAACTGTAATCACTGATACAACCATCATAAACTAGATGAAGTGAGTTTTGTTATGCTTGACCTTAAAAAAGTGCTGCTGACAATTACTTTGGTGGGAAATCATACCTGTCACCTGTTTTTACTGGCACCCCACACCATCCTCATTGGGTTCCTCATTGAGTAAGAATTTAGGCAGAAACTGTAGCAAGCAAATTGAGCCCTGTGATGCTGTGGCCACGCTGCTTACCCACTCTTGTTCATCTAAAACACAATGCACTGTAACTTCTGTTGCTTGCTGTTACCGTGTGGAGCTATCACTGGTTTTGCTCGATCAATGAAGTCAGCTCTTGCTTTCTGACTCCATTCAGAGCTATTTGGAAACCAGTCCAGAAAGGCACATCTGCTTCCGTATCATTTCTGCTAACTAGTGTAACTGCAGTAATAATGCCTTTTCCCACCTTTTCCTCTCATGGCTTCCTGCAGTGTATGGGCTATTCTTCAGTTCTCCAACCACACAATCCTGCAGCTGCCTGCATCTAAAGGTGCCAAAGTAGTCAAGGAGCATCTCTTTGTTTCGTTCTCTCTAGGCTCTGTTCCTCCTGTCCTTTATTTTACAGGAAAGAAAAAAAAAGTTCACAAAATATTCTCTCTCTGGCTTTCCCTTTCTAAGCCTCACCCCTGGTTTCATTCCTCTTCTCACCTCTGCCATTTCCTGTGACTTCTACCATAATGGTACCTCTTGGTGTCATTTGTAGCAGCTGGGAGCTCATTAGGCCTTAGATATGGGTTAATATTCTCCTTTTAGCCATCTGTTCCTTAGCCAAATAGGCCACAACTGGCAAGACAAACCTTCTAGGAGATAGAATATCTACAAATTTTTACATAGATAAAATGGATAATGTTATATTCCATTGAAATGGAAAATGTCATTACTTTCTCATGGTAGCATCTAGAAGTGTTGCTTTGTATGTTGGCTTTACTTGATACAGTCATTAAATCCCAGTGCTTTTGTGATGCTTGAATTTGAATTACTTTTCACTCTTGAAGTGTATGGTCCCTCCAGATCAGATCAACATTTGCCAACTTAAATTGAACAGTAGACTTCAGCTTCTAATGCTATTCATAGGCAGAGTTGTTCATTACAGGTCCCTTTCATTAAAGAAAGAACAAGTACTTTTAAGACATCTGTTTACAAATAGTGACAGACTTTTCCTCTATTGTAAGCATGCATTAGATGATACATGGTTGTTATTGTGCAATAAGAATGTGTTTTGTAACATTATTTTTTGCATTTTAACAAAGTAGAATCGCATGGTTTGGGGGGAGGGGGAAGCATAATTCTTGCTATAAATAAATGTTCTTTAATTTCACTATGCAAGGTCAGTGCATATGCAAAGCTGTAGCATAAGTAACATTGCACTAAATAAGAGTTTATAGCAGTCATTTAAATGGTTCTCTGTGTGTATGTGTGTATATATGCACATTGTAATACTCTTTCTCTCTTGCTCTCTCGCTCTCTTGCCCCTAGGGATTCTTTCGGAGGAGTCAGCAGAACAATGCCTCCTACTCCTGCCCAAGGCAGAGAAACTGTTTAATTGACAGGACCAACAGAAATCGTTGCCAACACTGCCGACTGCAGAAATGTCTCGCCCTGGGAATGTCTCGAGATGGTAAGGAGTCAGAATCCTGCTTCACACCTAAACCCTTTGAAACTCTTTTTCACTGCTGACTTATTTAAACTCCCTGTAGATTTCTGGAAAAAGAGAGAGGAGAAGCTCCTTTCTTTGTAACACACACACTGTGAGAGTCGGACTTTTGCCATTCAGTTAACAAAGGAGGGTATTTTCATGGGGCAGGTGTGGAAATCACAAAATGGAGAGCAGTATTAGCTTAGAACAGAAAAAGTCAGAAGCTAAATATATTGTTCTGACCAAATGCACAAAAGGGTCACCTCTGGAGAGTTAGATTTATATTCCAGTTTAAATAACCTCTAATAAAAAAAAAATAACATTTATCTTAATATTAAATATTGATATGTGAAGGCATCACTTTCCCTGAGATCTCTAAAGATCTGTGATATTAAATGGGCCGTTAAGAAGAAATTTACACCTTGATAACATTAGGGGTTTTTCTTTGTTTTAATCAGAACACTTGATCAAATATTTTGCATTTCTAAAAAAACTCATTTCTTTTACATGTGCATTGTTCCCAGCCCCATCTGGGTCACAGATAAAACATTTCGTAGTTTAGCAATGAAGGTGGACGCTACGCCAAAGGAAAGGTCCATGTTATATCCAATAGCAGGTCCATGTAGAGCTCTGGTACACTTTCCAAACTGTGATGTGAGAAGCCATGATCAGTGGGCTGAGAACATGCAGCACACCAGAGCTCCGGGAAGCAGGAACCTTGAGCAAGGCTGTCCACAGCTGACTTTCTTCCACCACCACTGCTCGTGCAGGGGTTTTCCAGCTCACAGACACAGTGGGTAAAATAAAGTGTTCCATTTTGGAAGGCAGATTATATTAATTGCCATTGCCTTGAAGCTGTTTTGTGTCATAGAACGTTCAGGTAAAATACACTGTTTGAAATGAAGAGTCATTGATGGAGAAGTTCAGACTTGATGGGGCCTTGGGTGGCCTGATCTAGTTGGAAGTGTCCCTGATCACTGCAAAATGACCTTCAAGGGTCCTTTTCAACCCAATGCAATCCATGAATCTGTGAATCCACAAAAGTTACTTAAAACACTGCTTCTTTAGATGGTCCACATTTTATAAACATGTTTAAAATTTGGAATATGAAAGGTCTTTTCCTACTTTAGTGTGTCTCGTATCTCACTGAAACAACTTGTTCACCAATCTGCGAGGGGCCTCACAGTATAGCGTTTAATCCGGGAACTCTTTTTGGTCTTAGCATGCTGTTTCCTTGATGCCTTAGATCCCAATTCTTCCTGGAGGTGATTAAAGTAGTAGCATTTCAGTATTTTAACAGCATGTGCTTTCCTCCTAAAAGCAGTATTTTCCAATAATTTGAGGTATCACAGGGGCATTTTAATGTAACTGGCAGCCCTGTCTTCCCAGCCTATGATTCAGGGACCACTGCATACAGACAAAGGGAGTGATTATTCTCACAGCATTGCTTTCCTTTCTCATTGGTTATTTAAGGGTGTTTATTCTTGATGATATTAAGCGCTTTTTTGCAAGTTTAAAATTGGCTGTATGGATTTTTTTAACAGGGAAATTGAACATGATTTTTACCTCTCAGTCATGTAACAGATTCATTTTTATCATGCAGAGGCAGGATGCTAATTGACAGCAGCTGGAGAATCCAGTTAATGAATATAAAATGAGAATAAACAGTGGGTGTTTGTTTTTATTACTGAGGCCCTGTATTTGAAGAAAATACAGTTACATTTTTCAAAATATGGTTGTTGTATTTTGACTGGAAGGGTGTGCCGTGTACCGTGGACTGATTCCAGGGGCAAGCTGTGTTCATGTGATGTAGCTTTCAGCCTCTGTGATGGACTGCTAGTAACCTAAGGCTGGCAACCAGAAAAAAAACCTCTTGGTGCAAAAAGGTGGAAACAGATTGAAGAAGCTGAAATCTTCTTGGTGTTCTGGCACTTCCTTTTCATATTATGCTCTTTATTTTCTGTTCTTTTCCTGAAGATTCTCATCCACATGTACATATTCAGACCTTTCTCAAGGACCATAGCTGAACTATAGGGTAGCAAAAATGAGAGACAGGCCCATCTTGTGCTAATAAATATGATGTCCCTGGATTGATACCAATTACAGATGTACTGGAAACACACAATGTTGGAGAACACACTTCATAACAAATAGAAATTAATATTTCCAGAGCAATGCCCTCTTATCTGTGCTCTGACAAGTTCATGGGAATGTCTCTTTGATTTGTTTTCAAGCATAATTAACAGCTACCTCTGCTCTGAGATCCCAACAGCTAGCCCAGACTTCATAGATAGGTGTGAGTGGGGGGGAAGATAATCAGCTATGACCTGGATTTGGATTTACTTCTAGTTGCAGCCTATCATTTTTCCAAATTTCAGTCTCAGTGTAATGAACCCTGCTTCTGGGGAGAGTATTTTGCACTCTAATGTTTCCTTTCTTTCTCATCAGAAGGACTGCATGGATTTATGCACAAAGATTATGTAAATTAATTGTGTAAATCCCTGAAACTTTCCTTTGTGGAAAAAATTACTTCCGTTTGTGCTGCTTACCTCCAAATCTGTGATTTTTCTCTAGGTTCTAACTCAAACCTGCAAGATTTTATGTTTTTTTAAGTGTGAAGGAAACATACTGTTGAAAAGATGTGATAATAAGACTTCAGGGCTTGTTTTCACACACAGTACTAATCCTGTTAGTGCACTGTTTAAAGGTTTGTGGAAAGTTAGTAAATCATATGGGTTATGATTCTACAGACTGTACATTTCATACAACACTGGGTTGTTATTCAGTGATTACTGACATTTAAAAGGATGAATGGTCTTTTTAACGTTCATAGTGGGAAGTGAGTTCCTTGACTGGTCTTCCTGTCAAGTAAGAGTCACTGTCATCACCCTGTAAACCAAGGATACAGTATTTTTTCCTTTGTGAGATGCATATGGTGTAAAGCTTTGCATCCACTCACATTTAAAAAAAAAAAATCTTTTCCAGAGCAAAAATAATGCTGGAATTCAGTATCATGAGTTCTGGGGTGGAGGGGAATCAAACTGAAAGACAACAATAGTTTGCATTGTGCTTTGCTTTTCAGCTGTGAAGTTTGGAAGAATGTCCAAAAAGCAGAGGGATAGCTTGTACGCTGAAGTGCAGAAGCACCAGCAGCGACTGCAGGAACAACGGCAGCAGCAGAGTGGTGAGGCAGAAGCCCTCGCCAGGGTTTACAGCAACAGCATCAGCAATGGCTTGAGCAACCTGAATAATGAAACTGGCAGCACCTACTCAAATGGGCACGTCATCGACCTGCCAAAGTCTGAGGGTTATTATAATGTGGATTCTGCCCAGCCTTCTCCAGATCAGTCTGGGTTAGACATGACTGGAATCAAACAGATAAAGCAGGAACCTATCTATGACCTCACCTCTGTACCAAACTTGTTTACCTATAGCTCTTTCAACAACGGGCAATTAGCTCCAGGGATATCCATGACTGAAATAGGTAAGGAAAAGTCTCATTCCTTTGGTGTAATATGTATACATAAATATAAATTGCAGTACTGTCTTTATTAAAATATCATACAGGAATTCCATACACAGGTACACAATAATTATTTTTTCATACATGTATATGTGTACAGATGCAGAGAGTTAAGGAAAGAAAATCAGTCTGGCAGTAATTGACGCAGTATCAAGGCAGTTCTGTTTTAACCAGGTTTGCAAATTATGCAGTTTCTTGAACTCAGGAATTCACACTGTTTAGAAATATTAACATCAGATCAGTTGATGAATCAATCAGAACCAAATGATAATTAATAGCAAGGAGCTTTTTTCAAATGAGCTCATTACTATCAGGGTTAAATGATCTCTTCAGCCTGTCATCCATGTTCTTGTCAATACCCACAATCTCCACAGCAGCAAATTCTAGGGTATTTAGTGTCAAAAGGCTCCAGCTTACTGCTTCTGGTGTGTGGATGCACATACAGAGTAAGTTCACTGAATTTGTGAGGTGCAGAAACTCTGAATATAGTTGTATGGATACTCCAAAAAGTAGCAGACAGACCTCACTGTTTGATGAGAGAGTTCAGAAGGTAACAGCTAACAGTAATTCTTCTCTAAGGAGCATTTCTCTTCATCTAACACCTCTAGTTGTGCCTCTCCAACACAACTGGAAGTACTACTTATATTGTAAAGAAACAACATGAAAGAAGATTGGCATCCTAATTAGGTACTTTCCAGCCGCCATGAGTGAAGTATGCTGAGTCTCTTGTGGTTCAGAATATAATGAAAAGGTAACACTTCATTAAAGGAATTTAATTAAAAAGAAAGAAGAAGGGGTGGTAGAGGGGGAAATTATATGGTATTCAACAGTACCCATAACAAGTTCATTAATGTCACATCAAAAAGCTCCTCTGTAGTTCTGACCAGGCCTTACTGCCTCATGGATGTATATTGAGATGTGTAAATATATGTGCACTGAGACCTATGTGGGGATGTAGCATGCATTGGAGGTATATTGCAGAGAGGTGATACATAGCAGTTACTGTCTAATAAGAAAATGAAGGTGCAGCTAGACTCTGTAGCATGTTTTCTACTCATAAATTCTATATGCAGGAAGATGTGTAACAACTTATGTGCTTTAGCTGCAAATTTTCAGGAGAAAGTTCACTTTTCCACCACTCTGTCTAGTGGGACATTTTATTACCAGGTTTGGCCTAGGCTGCTGTCCAGTGAAGTCCTATATCCACTGTGTAGCAGTACAGTGGATTAGCAAGGAACACCTGCTCCAACTTCCATTTCTCATGTGCAAACCTCAGTCCTGCAACAATGGTTTGTAATACTCCAAACCAGCTGAGAGATATTTTAAACAGTCACAAGAGCAATTTGTTTGCAGCACAGTGTACCAAAGGGAAATGTTCTCAGAGGGGTTCAGAGGAGGTACCTTGATAGTCTATGAATCAGGATTTGTGTGTGGTTGCAGAGGTGAGTCCAAAGAAAGAAGATGGCCACAGTGGATAAAGGATCCCACTGAAGCTAACAGGCTCTTTTGACTCAGGAGTGTTAGAGACCTTTTATCTCTTAAAGGTCCACTTAGAAATAATGCATAATTTGTTGATGTTTTTTCTCTCCTAGTCCTAAATCAGCCAGCCCTAAGCCCACCCCACATTTCCCAGTCTTTAATACTCTGTGTCATCTGGTGAATGTTTCCCTTCTAGAGCACACAGCAGGAAAACCTCAAAGCACAGGACATAGCTAAGAGCCTGTCTGTGAGCAACTGGGATTTACCTCTTTTCCTTTTGAACTTGGAAATGGGGCTCCTAAATTGTTAGAATTTTGCCCAGGTACTGGTGCTTCCTACAGCAGAGAGGAAAGGGTGTTAGTGAGAGATAATGTACTGTAATGGACCAGCTGACAAAACTGAAAAAATGGAAGAGATGTACCATAGAAAACTAAGATTGTCTTCCTTGGCTTTTAGCTAGGCTTTTTACTGTCTCTCATAACATCCTGTGGGAAAGATCACAAAGTGTGGCTTAGAAGAGTGGATGGTAAGAGGGATCATGAACTGGCTAAACAGAGCCTAGAGGGTCATAGCACAGAATCCAGTTGGAGACCTGTAGCTATTGGTATTCCCCAGGGCTCAGGGCTAGGTCCAATCTTGTTCAATGCATTCACCAACAACCTAGATGAAAAGATGTCTGTGCTGCCATTGGTGAGACTGGGACAGACTGGACAGCTGGGCAAAACTGAACCTAATGAAATTCAACAAGAATAAACGTAGAGTCCTTCATCTGGGGAGGAATAGCACCATGCACCTCTACAGGTTAGGAACTGACCTGCTGGAGAGTGGCTCCATAGAGAATGACCTGGGAATCATTGTTGATAAGTTATCCATGGGACAACTATGTGCCCTGGTAGCCAAGAAGGCCAATAGTATACTTGGGTACATTAAGAAGAGTGAGTCCAGCAGGTGGAGGGAAGTTTGCTTCCACTCTACTCTGCCCTAGGTAGACCACATCTGGAATGTTGTGCTCAATTCTTGCCTCCCCTCTTCAAGAGGCACAGGAAACTGCTAGAGAGAGTTCAGTGGGTCACTACAAGGATGGTTAAGGGACTGGAGTATGACTTAGAAGGAAAGACTGAGAGACCAGGGACTGTTTAGTCTGGAGACTAAACAGTCTCTCTGGCTGAGAGGGTGCCTTAGCAATGTCTACAAGTATCTACAGGGTGGCTGTCAGGAGGATGAATCCAGTCTCTTTTCAGGATGAGGGGCAATGGACATTTCCATCTCAACATGAGAAAAAACTTCTTTACTGTGAGGGTGACAGAGCACTGGAACAGGCTGCCCAGAGAGGTTGTGAAATCTTCACTAAAGATCTTCAACACCTGCCTGGACACATTGCCATGTGACCTGCCTTTAAGTGATCTTGCTCTGCAGGTGGGTTGGACTTGATCTCTGGAGATCCCTTCCAACCCCTAACATTCTGTGATTCTGTGATTTTGTGTGAATGATATTTTCTGGTTTTGAAAACAAATATGAAATTCCTCCTAATGCTTCACTGGATTGTTGGACCAACTGTAAAGCTGCAGTCATTCAGTTAAAGCAGAAAAACTCTAAACACTAGGATACGTTAATTTCATATTACAGTGTGCTTAAATTTGACTGCAGCACTGTATCTTACTTCACTGCCATCTAGGAATATGTTCAATTCATGTTAAATAGAAGTTACTACCTTCACTGTTAGATGAAATCATAGAGAATGCATAAGAAATAGAAAAAACTACACTGTAATAATCCTCATACCTGATAGAATTTTCTTCATACCATCTTGTGATATAACCATTGGCTACTTTGCATATTGCAGATGTTAGTTCTCTTCCTCACTGAGGACTTTCTGTTAGATTCAAATTTCCAGTCTTAGTTTTCTTCTGTTCTTTATATTCCTCAAATGCATGAAGCACACGTATTAAGCACAGTCTCATTTGTCACTTTGCTGATGTTGAGTGCAACACTCTTAATTTTTCCTCATAAATGAATGTGTGAGACTCCTTCTATCCTTGGGCTTGTGAAAGTTGCTTTAAGCTCTCCAAGCTTCTTCACAGGTGGCCCAGAGTCAAAACTGTCTTTGCAGCTTCTACATCATATTCATAATCAGTTCACTTATTCTTTCAGTGTTACTGCTTTGTTTCTTTCTCACTCACTTCTCTCCTGTATAGGGCAGCTTTTATTGATATACCTCTGACCATATATTTCCAGATTTTAATCTCATTTTCTCCTTATTTTTCTAACATTTTCTCTCACGTTACATTATTTTACAGTCTATTGATGCTTTGTGATTTCTTTCAATATGGAATTTTCTTTTTATTTAATTAAAATGCAGCAAACCCTTGCTTTCAGATAATCAATAAAACTGTTAAATGCTTGTAAAACAGGCCTTAATAATGGTCCCTGGTGCACCTGTCTGTAAAACTTGCTGCAGTTGCATAAATTACTTTAGTATTTATTTTTTGCTTATAATCCAGCACTAAGGTTCTCTAAAAGATCAAAATACCAAGTCTTGATTTTCCTGTCATTTTGATTTGGTTATAAGAAAATATTTGCTAAGATACTTTCTCACAGAAGCTACACATCATTTACATTATTTTCTTCACATGTTAATTTTATAATTCCATCAAAAATGAATCAAAATGGTCAGGCCTACTTTAATCATTAACACTTCTATGATTTAATTCAAGTGTGAAGTTACTCTTGCTTTCTAAACATGCCTCAATCTACACTACACTTTGTAGTGGAAAATTGTTTGTCTTAGCAGTTTTGTAATAGAAATTTTTACACAGTGTTTCAACACAGTATTATAATGGCACAGTGAGCAAAATGTTGCATGATTACTCATATCTCTAAATACTGTACTAGGAAATGGCTTTAGGAGAAAGAGGTGCTGGCAAATTAAACTTATGAGCTCCTTCACACATATTTAGAATACATAGAATGCATAGAATAAACCAGGTTGGAAGAGACCTTCAAGATCATTGCGTCCAACCCATCAACCAATCCAACACACCTAAACAACTAACCTATGGCACCAAGCACCCCATCAAGTCTTCTCCTGAAAACCTCCAATGATGGTGACTCCACTACCTCCCCAGGCAGCCCATTCCAATGGGCAATCACTCTCTCTGTGTAGAACTTTTTCCTAACATCTAGCCTGAACCTCCCCTGGCACAGCCTGAGACTGTGTCCTCTTGTCCTGGTACTGGCTGCCTGGGAGAAGAGACCATCATGTGTCTCTCTACAACCTCCCTTCAGGTAGTTGTAGAGAGTAATAAGGTCACCCCTGAGTCTCCTCTTCTCCAGGCTAAGCAACCCCAGCTCCCTCAGCCTCTCCTCATAGGGCTTATGCTCCAAACCCCTCACCAACTTTGTTGCTCTTCTCTGGACTCGTTCCAGCAAGTCAACATCCTTCCTAAACTGAGGGGCCCAGAACTGGACACAGTACTCGAGGTGTGGCCTAACCAGTGCAGTGTACAGGGGCAGAATGACCTCCCTGCTCCTGCTGGCCACACTGTTCCTGATGCAGGCCAGGATGCCATTGGCCCTCTTGGCCACCTGGGCACACTGCAGGCTCATGTTCAGTCTACCATCGACCAGCACCCCCAGGTCCCTTTCTGCCTGGCTGTTCTCCAACCACTCTGACCCCAGCCTGTAGCTCTGCATGGGTTTGCTGTGGCCAATGTGCAGAACCCGGCATTTGGATGTGTTAATTCTCATGCACTTGGACTCTGCCCATCTGTCCAGCCTGTTGAGGTCCCTCTGCAGAGCCTCTCTACCCTCCAGCAGATCAACTCCTGCCCCCCAGCTTGGTGTCGTTAGCAAATTTACTGATGATGGACTCAATGCCCTCGTCCAGATCATCAATAAAGATGTTAAAGAACATGGGTCCCAGCACTGATCCTTGGGGCACACCACTAGTGACTGGCCGCCAGCTGGATGTGGCACCATTCACCACCACTCTCTGGGCTCGGCCATCCAGCCAGTTCCCAACCCATCGTAGTGTGCTCCCATCCAGCCATTTAGTGCTGGTATATTCCTTCAAATGAGTTGAATATTTCAGGGTACAACTGCACATTATCTGATCAATGTAAGAAGGATAGGTAATGACTGTGGTGGAAGACAGGGATAAATATAAGAAAGTGCAATTTCAGATAAAACCACAAATATCTCTTGTAACTGCCAGAGTATTCAGTGAAGAAAAGTTGGATAAAACCAGGTGGTTCTTCATTAGGCAGAATCATAGAACTGTCAGAATTGGAAGGGACTCCAAGGATTACCTAGTTCTAACCTCCTTGCCATGGGCAGGAACACCTCACACTAGATCAAGTTGCCCAGAGCCACATTCAGCCTGGCCTTAAAAACATCCAGGGATGGGGTTTCCACCAGCTCCCTGAGCAAGCTGTTCCAGTGTTTCACCACCCTTATGGTGAAGAATTTCTTTCTAACATCGAATCCAAATCAACCTTTCTCTAGGTTGGAATCATTTGCCCTAGTCTTACCACTACCTGACACCCTAAAAAGTCCCTCACCAGCTTTCAGGCTCAGCCCAGTCAGTATTCCAGTTCCTGCTACTAAAACAAACTCAAAGCATATAGAAATCAGTTCAAAGCTCACAAATAAATAGAGCCTCTGCTGGACATCAGATGCAGTTCCAGGACAGCTCCTTTTTCTTTTAAATGAGATGATTTTGTCCTTAACAAAGCATCTTAGTGGAGGCGATCTAGATTTGTAGCTAGGTGGGTCCAATGCAGCAAGAAGATGACTTGGAAAGGCTGTTTCTCTACCTAGTTGAGAGTTCATGCCAGATCAAATTGAAGAGTGCTCTGGAGATGTACATACTTAGGTAGTCAATAAGGTACCAAGTACAGGAGGTCACCTGGCCCAGCCCTTATAATTACAGAGAAAGAAAAGAAAGGAAAAAATAATATCATTTATGTATATTTACATGGTGTTTCTTCAACTACAGCAGTATTTGAAGGTACTTAATAGCCTGGAGAACTTACATTTCTATCAAAATAAAAGTAAAATTATAAGGTTTGTATGCTTGGACATGATTTTCCCTTTCCCCAGCCCCTCTCACCCTGCTGTCCTGTGGGCTTAATGTGAGCAATAGCTTACTAAGGCAGCCAAGTAGTGAGAACTGGAGGAGGCATCACCTGTTCGACTCACCAAATCCATCATAATGTACGTCTTTTTTAACCCTGACACACTGACTGGGAAATGATAGCAAAGCAAAACATTCTAAATGTTTTAAAACCCAAATCAGGATGGATATATAAAATAAATTTAGAAAATAAAACCTACAAATTATATCTGGTTCATATGGAAGCCTTAACTTATACATTCATCTCAGGAGTTAATGGTGGGCAACTGTAAAGCTATTCTGTAAAGTAAATTGCAAAGTATTCTGTAAAGTTACTAAGTTTCCATTGCTGCAATATCCTACAAGCAAGAACTCAACATTTAGTTCACTATTGCATCCTGATGGGAGATACTCTCCTGGAAACATTCTCAACTCCTCTGCTAAAGATACCTTTGAAGCTAGTACCACACCATTCTCCTTTTGCTAAAAATCTGCCCATTAATTTGAGAAACAGTATATACTGTTTATAGATGGCCACTGCACTCTAAGTTGCATATGCAATATATATATGTATATGTATGTATGTGTGTGTATATATATATATTTCAGCACCATAATGATGATTTAAAGGTGATGTTGTGCCTTACTGCTGAAAGCTGCAAAAGCACTTCTCCATTGTGATAAGCATTCTTCATTATTATTGTCATTTAACTCCCTTCTCTGTATCTCCAGCATTTCTTCTCTGTGCCAAACCAAGTGTTAATGATCAGCTTCCTGAGCACATATTGGTCAGTTAGATGTTGTTTGGAGGGACACTGTAGGGACCCATCATATCCAAAATGCAGTGAACTCTCTAGGCAAACCAAAAGGTGACAATAACATCACTGTTAGTGTTCCCTTTGCAAGGCAACTGCCTACCACACAGTGAAGCAGAAATGATGGCTTTGTGACTATAATCCTATGTAATGTTTCTTCACCTCTTTTTCTGAGCCATTGTTTAATAAGGTGATAGTGAAATTTTGCAGGGCAGGTATCTGTAAACTTACAGCTTTATTTCAGCAGAGCAATGTTGCCATCTAGTGAGCAATTAAAAATGTGCAGCATGTGCATTTCTGCACCGATACCCTTGGGGCACTGTATATTACCGTCATTACCTATTTAAAGGTGACAATCAGAATAAATTAATATTTCAGTTCTGTATTCTTTTTTGTTCCCATGACAAAACTTAGAAAATCTTCTGGGCTGTTTTTTTGTTTGGTTGGTTGGGTTTGGGTTGGTTTGGTGTTTTGATTTTGTCGTAACTAGGTGGTTTTTTTCCCCCTTTTGGACATTCAAGAAGAGAACAGAGACTGGCAAGATTTAAAACAGATTTGACAGCGTTGCTCAGGAAATGTTTCACTATAAAAAATTAGACAGAAAAGTGAAGGAATAAATTAGAGCATTACAATGCTGAAGCATTCTAGCTGAACTGATGCTGGAGTGAAGGGTGGGATTTTTATATAATTGGAGATTCTGATTTTTTAAAGCATGTATTTAGAAATCAATCTAACCAGTAAAACTGACAAATCATTTAGCATAAATTGTGGGGAAAGAATGTAATATTGTTGAAAGTTTCTAACATTTTTTTAGTTCTATCTTTCTCCACCTCCAAATTAGTAATCTCTCTTTATTTATAAACTTAGTCCAAAATCAGCCTAATTACAGATTTACATAAAGGCTTTAATGAGTTTATTGCCCAGCCTTGTAGTTTAAATGATCCAAATGTTCCCAAATAACTAATTATCTTTTACTAAGTGGATATTTCAGCTCTTACTTTTTTAAGAATACTTGGGGAGGACACAATTAGTGTTACAGCTTTTGATGTAGACATAGAAAATAAAGAAGGTTTTCTAGAAGGTATTATATTTCCACACCATTTTTTTTCACTGTGTGATTTTAGAATTACCAGTATCTGCTGCCTCACAGCCATTGCAATGGACTTTGTGTCAGTTGTGTGTTGGTTCTGGCAGTCCTGCTTTACTACGGTTAATTTAGTTGCAGCAGATCAATAAGCACAATGTGATGCCTTTTTACTAACTCTAGTTTAAATTTATACTGTAAAACAATTGATCTAAAACTATTTGAAAATAAAGTAAAGCCTAAATCTATACCTGAGATTGGGCTCTCCAAATTGTAAAGCTGATAGCATTCCTAGATGAGGTTTGACCATACTACAGACTATGCAGTATAGATGCTGTAGAAAATGTAATTTTAAATATTACTCTTTATGTTTATTGTGGGGATTGATCTTGCAACTGTAATACAATCAGAAGTTTGGTTTACAAAGAGATAAAGTTTAATTACTTCTGGCACAGGATGAATATTTTCAAAAAATGAAAATTTTCTACTGACTGTGTTTTTCTGCATCATACACAGCAATGAGGTCCCATCTTAACTGTAGTTGTGATTATTTGAATGATGTAAGAAGCTGAATTAAGCAATGAAATTAATAAAATCAGTAATATCTATTTACTGTAAGAGATTGAGCATGGGGAATATCTTGTGATCTTTTGTTCTGTTTTAATTACTTTTCGGATTGTGCTACAAATTAATTTAAAAGATACATGGAACAGTATTAAAACAACCTTATCTACAGCTTACATTTCTTAAGGGTGGTAATATAGTCTTTTAAAGTGGACACATTTCTAATCCATTGGAACAAGTATATAAAATCCCTTATTTCTCAAAAGGTATGAATATCTTCTTGCATAATCAGGCTTAACAAAGTGTTCATTCTGTTGAGAATCCAAAAAGATTTGTGGCAGTCAAAATATGTAAAATCATCATACATCCCATATATTACCTTATATCATGATAATCTTCTCGGGAACAGAACTGCCTGTGAATATTCTCAGATTAGATATCATACAAAAGGATCAATGTAAAGCTAATGGTATAATAACTACTGAGGCACGCTGCTGCTGGTGGTTGTAGGAATAGCCATTCGGCTGATTCTCTGCTAAATGCTTCAGAGCAACAATGTCGATAGCATTTGAGATGTACCTGGTTTTCTGCAAGATGTGCTCAAAAAGAGAAGGCCAGAGCAGATGCCAGGGCCTGGAGGGCCTGGAACATATGAAGGATACTGTCTTGCAGGGTTGTGTCTTGGAACACAACACTACAGATGAGGATCAAAAGGGCAAGACACTCATGAAATCATCAATGATGTATATGGATCAGTGGGATCAGTTTGAATTAATACTGATATAGTGCTTAACTTCTTGTAAGAGCAATGCCTTTATCTGAGCATTGATGATCCAGGTCTTTGTGTTTGTACTTGCAAGCCAGTCACCACCAACAATATTCATACTTCTGCTTTTTTTTTGGTCATGATGGACATTATTCAGTCTTTAATCCTCAGGCTCAAGGAAGCCAACAGGAGTTTTCGTTGGTTTTTTTTCCTTTCTCAGTTTAACTTCCTGAAGCAATAGCTGACATTTTCACACTGTGTGACCTCTGTCTGGCAGATTTTATTACTCATTTCATGATTTTCACTACTTTGCACCTTGCTTTTGAGAATAACATAACTGCTTGTTATGCAGATTGTGATGTTGTTCCTAGCTCTCTAGACAATAATGTCTTTCTTCAGTCTATTCAGTTTTGATAATTTATTTCACTGAACAGTCACAATTCTTTTATACAAGAGTGAAAATATATGAGAAAAAGTTGGAGTGAAACACACAGGTGAGGTACATGGATATGTTTAGTGGACAAATACAGTACAAGACCTAGGGCTCAGACAAAAGCTGAAACTGTTTATCAGAGCAGTTTTAATAGTGCAGTAGGCTAGCCGAATGTCATGTGCCAACAGGAATAGTTTAAGCAAAATATTAAGGAAGGGTGTGCTGCTTTGTGTTCCCTTTTGGTATCATGGACATTTTTCCCCTTGGACAGTGAAATCACTAGCATCATTTATGACAAACAAGTTGTTTCCCTTTCTAACACTATATGCTGACACCACTTTGATTCACCACAGTTGTCACACTACAGGAAAATAGAACCACCACAGAATGATTTGTCTTAACTTTTTAAAGCATTTCTATACCTAGATTGCCTAAAATCTCTGTGGAAAGCTAAATGTAGGCCTGTCACAGTGAATGAAGGGCTAAAATATATGTCTAATCTATCAGCCTTTTGCAGACTGTGACAGGGAAAAATCCTTCCAAACAGTTTTAAAAATTCTTAATATTCAAGTTATGCCTTGTATATTTCTGTGTTTCATGGTGAACAATGTTCACTTCAAACAATGTTTGCTTAATTTAATAAATGAAACCACATTCTTTTTATTGTAATAGCCTTGATTTTAATATAGAGATCTCTTTGTGTAAGCTATGCTGAAAGAAGTTAGGAAACAGCTCATCTCAATAAATTTGTGATAATTATACAGTGCCTGTAGAGTCCATGTCCCGTAAGCTCTAGCTATCGCCTTGGTTAGCGCTTTTGCTGCCAGCTAAATGGTTTCTAATTAGTACAAAATATACATTTTTCACAAAATTGGCTGAGACCCAGGAACAGTATTATTAAATGGGGACCTTTAAGCATTTATAAAGATCCTCTAGGATTTAACAGAATTCTGAATCCATTCTCTAGCTTCCTCCATATTAGGACTTCATTTAATTGTCATTTCTATTTTTTATTAGATTTTGGGGGGGGGAGGGGGAGGGGAGCAGGGACGTTGGTTTGGTTTGGGGTTGTGAGGGTTTTTTTGTTTGGGGTTTGGGGGTTTTTTTGGAAAGACAAATTAAACTGATTTGTTTCAAAGCGAAGAAATACAGTATTCACACAACTAACATCGCCTTGATGTGCAATTTGTTCTTGACAGTAATCATTCAATTACTTGAACACACGGGAGGGTTATTCTGGAACAAAATTCAAATGATTCTAGTCTCATATCACAGAATTGCAGAATATATCTGGTTAGAAGAGACCTCAGAAATAAGTCCAACGCTTGAGCAACCCTCAGCCCAACACTAAAACATGTCTCTGAGTGCCAGGTCCACATGCCACTGGAACACACCCAAGAATGGTGACTCCACTGCCCTGGGCAGACTATTCCAATGTTTGATAACCCTTTCATGAAGAAATATTTCCTAATATCCAGCCTGGCACAGCTTGAGACTGTTTTCTCTAATCCTGTCACTTGCCCTTCTTGCTCCAACCTCTCTTCGGGTAGTTGTAGAGAGTGATAAGTTCTCCCCTCAGCCTCCTCTTCTCTAGCTTGAACAACTCCAGCTCCCTTATAGATCATGTGCTCCAGGACCTTCATTAGCCTCATTGCCCTGCTTTAGTCTTTCAGATTATCTTCCTAGCCTGCATACTGTGTAGTGTTAGAAATTTATTAAACAAATTAGGTCTGTGAGACTTGCTACTCCATCTATAATGTTTTTTGAAAGGGGAGTTTTTCATGCATTATGACGTTGAGAATGCCAGGGACAAGTGAAAAACAGGATGAGCTTTTTGCAACCACATCTAGGAAAAGTGTTCCTGATTTTCTGTGAATAAAAGATTCAGCCAGTTCATTTACAAAAATTGGGACCTATTATTCATGCTTGGCAACAAATACAAGACATTTTCACTTTATTGCCTGTGTCGCTTCCTCTACTGCTGTCTAAGAATTCCTTGGGGTAATCTGTGTAATTAAAAGTTTGCAAGATTTGTCATTTTGCAGTTATAATAACCTTGAATTAGGGTACAGAAGAATGTTAATCTAATGCTAGTTTTGCATTCTTTTGAGCCATAGAATGGAGATTTTCTTTAGAATAGATAGCTGGAGTTTGATAGTTGTATGAACTGATACTCATGCTTATAGCAGCCAGCCAAAGCTGTGGTGTTATTGTAGCATTAATTCAAAGTGGATCCCTGTGAGAGCTCAACTTAGGATATAAGCTGAGATGAGCTCTTAGCTACTCAAATGGATCCTAAGGTTAAGTGGCAAATTAAAAATTCATTATTCATTTTAATTGAGGATGATTATCAGTTTTTTAGGAGGCACACTTCAAAGTTCTTTAGTTCCCAGTGCAAAAGAAGGGAATGCTGAGAAAAACTAGCATCTCTCCTGAGGAAAAAGAGACAAATGAAAGCACTAAAGAGCCTGTAGGAAGCAGACTGCCAAGTGCTGTGGATAACTCCTACTTAGCAGGCCAAGTTCACTGCTGGTGAATGTTTTGTGCAGTCCATGAAATTATTACACCTATTTCCACCAGCATTGTACTTGACCCCAAATTAGAGCAGAATAGCCAAATGTGGAAATTGAAAAGGTCATTTGCTGTTCTGGAAGTTGTAAGCTTTAGTCCCAGGTTTAGGCAAGAGGTTTATAGGTTGTAAAGTGTTGTTTTTCCCTCATAACATATGGGTTTGGCCTGTATTCCAGATGGAATACAGCTTTTGTAGTCTTGTTTTCTGCCCAATCTTTCTGTGAGGATCACTGAATAATTCCTTAGCTACTGTCCTGCCCCAATGAAGGGAAGCAGAAGTTTCAGACAATTGAGTTCTTACAAGGATAGTTCCATCAATATTTGCATGTGGCCTTTTTCCATTGTAGATCTGAACAACTGATTTGTAAACACTGAGTCATAAGCCATGGAGCATATTCTGTAGATGTTTATTTATTCTGTTACCATACTCCCTTGCACATAGAGCTTTTATTTCACATATTGTACATGTACATCTTTCTGTTACATTTTTGTTTTTCTATCTAGTCATAGATAGATCTAGATCTACATCTAGACAAGAGACCATATTGTCCCACAAGTTGCCTATCACAGACCATAAAATCACATATACACACAAAGTATTTTTCCAGAAACCCACCATTTTTTCTCTAAATGAGAACAAATAATTTTAACACATCCTTCAGCTCGCCGTTTTACTATTTTCAGCTTCTTGCAGACACCTACTATGCAATTGCCCCATTTTTTTACACACTGCTGCATTGCAAAATCCCAATCAGTTTTTTCCCCCATCCAGCTGGAACCTTTCACGGTCCCTCAAGCAGTACCTGAGCTGATGGTGGAGGAACTACAAGAGAAGCTACAGGAAAAGCAGTGTTCCTACCACTGCAGGGCACACAGGCAAGCCTGATGTCTCAGGTTTCTGCTATGCCAACCAAAAATATCTAGGTCTCTTTGTCAGGAGACTTTACAGCTAGAAGAGTGGGTCATTTGTAGACTCAGGATATTTTATATTGGAAGGGATTTTTAAAGGTTGTCTAGTCAACTTACCTGCAATGAGCAGGGGTGTCTTTAAAAAAACAACAACAACAAAAAAACCACCAACCAACACACTAACAACAAAACTAGTCGCATATATGTAGGACAGAAATTAAATACAAATGGTCATTACAGGATATATCTTGTTTGAGTATTTCTGATTTTTCAAGACCTCATACTAGTTGAAACTATTGACTCTCAGTTGAACATGGAGGTTTGGTGTGTTGCCTTTTTTAAAGGAAGCTTAGCATTTGTACAAAAAGTGTCTGCTTTCCATTTAAAATCTCAAGGTACCAATACTAAGAAATCTTACATGCTTTTACTAAAAGATTTAATATCTTGTATTCAGTTTCTAGCAGTGTTTCAGATCCACTAGGTCTCAGAGAACCATGGTATTTTGGATACAGCACAGTACCCATGTCTTGTAACAGAACAGCTTTACATTAGCTCTCAGTACTTTGTTCTCAGTGGTGTAGGACCACACAGGCTTTGACAAGATGTGTACTGATTCCAAATTCATTATCAAAAAGATGCTAAAGGCTGAAAAAGATGATGAAGTCTAAAAATTACAGAAAAGTCGGCTATGGTCTTTGAAACCCTATTTGAATTATTTTCTTTTTTCTGTTCCTGAACCATCTAAGAAGCCAAGACAAGCTTATATTTCTTTTTTTTCATTGTGTAAGTTCTGCACACCAAATGTATGCTATATTTGCATAAACCTTCTTCCACAAGCTCCACAATTGAGTGTAAGCAGCAACCCCCTCTGTTGTGTGTGCTGACTGAGCAATCCCCTTGTCCCCTGAGGTCCAGTGTACCTTTTCCAACACACACTCAGCCTTGCCTAGCCTGAGGCACAAGAGTTTCAAGTCCGTCTTGCACCTGATTCCTCTTTGGATGTTAATATTTGGAGCTTCCTCTTGCTGATTGCCCTAGGCCTTTGCACATCTAAATGGGATTTCATGTCAGTTCCGCAGAAGCATAAGTGCATAAGGAAAATATGTATGGGAGTAAAACACAGGACACCATCCCTACAGAACCCTGAATAGTGTGTCATCAATTTGTTCCCCAGAAAAATACATAAATGATAGGAAAGGGAGCTTAGGATCTTTGTAGTAATGTAAAACAGCTGATCAGGCATATTTTGAGGTCAGTGAAATGAAAAGGTCTTATTTTCAGATTGCTGGCATGAGGTCACATTATGCTATTCAAAATCTGTCTATGCAATAATATTAAGGTATTTAACATAATTATGGTAAGCATTTTCATTATGTCAAGACTGTGTATACGTCTTGCTTTTGTAACAATGGTGAGGCCAGCAGAGGTAGGATAGAAGCATAAAAGAGGAAAAAACAAACCAGTGGATGAAGAAGGCAAAATCCTTCACCAATCAAGTTGAAGTGTTCCGGTGTTTTATGTACAAGGGCTAAATATTCCTCTGACCATACCTGAGTTCTGGCTGGCTGAATCCTTCCAGAAATATAAGTGACAAAACCTATACTTGATCTTATCTTCAACAGTCAGGTTTACTATGGCTAAAGAGGTTTTCAGAAAGATGATGTTGTTAGAACTGTAGTTTAAGTAGAAAAAAAAGGTCAGGATTTCTTATATTTTTTAATTACAGACATGCAAATAAACCTTTGTTGATATTAAAAGAAAACCTGACCAACTCTTTACATGCATCATCCTTTTGTTCTAACATGCCCATTTAACTGAGGTTTTTGCTATATAATGCATCAGCTTACCTTTAGGGGTTAAGGCATCCAGCCTTCCACAAAATAACACTGGATAGATCCCTGTACACTAATATACTGTAATATACACTTGCAGTTATCTTTATGCCCAAGTCAATTCTTCCATAAGGAAACCTAAAGATAGGGTCAACTTTTAAAGGAATGCCATGGAGCTCTTTTGTGTTTTCTTCAGTACCTTTCCACTGAGCCTCAGCTTGTTAACTGTGACAGTAGCACAGGTATCACCTCTAAATAACATTCCCTTAGCAGTGATTTCAGCAAGCACGCACATGTTTACATTTATTTTTCAGCTTTCCTTGTTGCAGCTTTTTTTTTAACTCGGTCAGCATTTGGCCAAAGAAACAGTGTTATTTTGGGACTCCGAGCATCAGATACACCCACTGTGTGGAGACCATTGAGGATGTGAATGAGTAAATGCTGGCATTCCTAGTTCTTTCTGCTTCAGATTTGGCTAAGGCCTTGTCAATATCCTTTCCTTTTTTGAGAAATATTTTTTCTGCAAACCAACATTTCTGCCAGAAGGGCTTCAGCTCAGTTCTGTGACTGATCTGTCCATTGTTTAAAGGGTATTCATTTTAAGTAGTATCTTCAGGCTGAAGATACTACATACAGATCTCAAAACTACAAAATAATAAATCATGTAATTTATATAGCTTATCAAGACATCTCAACTTTCAGTGCTAATGAATCCATGCTAGAAAATTTTATGAAATTATTTTAGTCCACTCAAGTGACTTAAAGGGCAAATATCTATTTTCATATATGTGTCTGAGACGCTGACTCTTGCTTTACATAAAATGTCTAGCCAGCATTGAATGCTTCCCTTTCTGCTTGGATCCTGCATTACATGTTACACAATAGTTTATAAGGCTTCCTTTTCAGAAAAACTTTAAGGTAACTTAATCCTCACTGTGAGATCTATTCCCCGTCTCTCACGTAAATTCCAGGATACTATCAGTTCTAGCATCAGTTTCCATTCTCATTGAGCCAAACCAAAATTGATTCTGCTGAAAATTAAAGTGGGGAAAAAGGAGAAAATACGTGTTTCCTGTTTCTTCCATTTCAGTCACCTCAAAGTAATGCAAATACCCATGTCAGGATTGAGCATCATATCTGGACAGATGCACAGGCTTGGGGAAGGCAGGAGTGATCAACTAAGCAGGGTCTCCAAATGATATTTGTTTAAACATGGCAGGGGGGGGAACATTTCCAGGTGAAAGTGTCTGAATAGTTTCACAAGATTCACTATTTATCAAGCATTGCTTGGCTTTTGGTTGAATATTGAAACACTTTTCAACAGTCATCTTCATAAATAAAAAATATTATAAATACAGCACTGGAAAGAAAAGGTAATTTTTCCTTAAATCTGTTTGGTTTTTTTCAACATTTTGTTATTGCAAATCACTAGTCACTGTCCTATACAAGCTATTTTTTTTCTGCTCTTCACAGATCGAATTGCACAGAATATCATTAAATCTCATCTGGAGACATGTCAATACACAATGGAAGAACTGCACCAGCTAGCATGGCAGACCCACACATATGAAGAAATTAAGGTTTACCAGAGCAAGGTATGATTCTGTGTCTAAACTTCATACAGAAATTCTTTTGTCTTTAATGTCATCAGGACTGGATCCTCTGTTGCAAAGATTTTAAGAAAATAAGAAAACCTAACTTCACTTATTTATAATTTGAGAACACATCCCTTCTTTATGTGAATAACAAATATCTGTCAATTGCAGACAATAGATAATGATATACTGAATATATACCTTAAACTGAAGTGGTTGGAAGCTGGGTGGAAAAATTTGTTACACTATGGTTTTGTTCCACCTCTGCAACTCCCAGGTCAGGTTAAGATTATTTCTCACTGGCACCAATTCAGATGTAGTCCAGCCAACAGAAGGGGAAAAAAAAAAAAACAAAAACAACCAAAAAAAACCACCACACACAAAACCCTGTTGTACCAGCATCATTTGAATTAATTCAGTTAGATTTCCTTTAGCATATTAGCTGATCACATAAAAGACAGAAGAAATTCCATCTCATTCTCTGAAAGCAGAGAGGCTATGCAGTACTAGCAAGAATAAGAACACACCATGGCTTGCAAATCTGTGACATGCAAACCAAGAGTATCCATTTACATCTCCACACTTGTGTGTGCAAGGAAAATTATTATAGGGACAAAATTTCCATGCAATTAGAGTTCAGATCACAATGGTGCTTCAATTGGGTTTTTTTTAAGTTTCAAAATAGAAACAATATCTTACTGGATATCTTGAGAGCACTGTGACACTTTTTCCCTGAGAGTACTCTGGATGTTTCCATTGTTTGCGCTATTCTCTGTCTTGCACAAAAGCCGGTATTCAAATCACATTTTGACACTGGACAATGCCTTCTCCCTCTTTGAAGAGGCAATGCCAGAGTTCATATCACTCAGTTTGTGAAAACAGCCTTCTAAAGAAAGTGTCTGGTTCCTTGAGAAGCACAGATACTTCTATCTCTGCTTGGGGATGGAGATGGACTCTGAGGAGTTCATCTTTCTGAAAGGCCACCTGAAAAACTTACACACTGATGAACACACTGCTTACTGCTTTTCTTTTCTGTCTGTATTTTCCCGAAGACCAGAGAAGCTCTGTGGCAGCAGTGTGCGATTCAGATCACCCACGCTATCCAGTATGTGGTGGAGTTTGCAAAGCGCATAACAGGCTTCATGGAACTCTGTCAAAATGACCAAATTCTCCTCCTTAAGTCAGGTGGGTAAATGCCAGTCTTGAAACTGATTTAGCATCCAGCACATCAGAAACATGTTCTACTTCTTTGTTCTGATAACCGCTTTTATTTTGAAGTTTTAATTTCAGTTGGTTTCATTATCTACATTAACCCTTCCATATTTTGCCACATTAATCATATTACTGTTTTCTGATCACCTTCCTTCTACAGTTGGTTGTGGTTATTAAGTACATGCACACACACAATTGTTGCAGAAACTTTAGTCTTCCACCTGACATGTGGTGAAAGGACCCTGTGAATTTTGCTGCTTGAATCAGTCATCTGCCACCCTGGAAAATCCCCAACTGTCATTAGCGAAATGAGGCTCCTGCGGCCTGCCTCTGTGGTCATCTCTAATCTTTTTAATGAGACTACAGAAATACCCTTCAGCCAGGGCACAGGAGGGAAAATCCCTGCTGATGCCAGTTGGTTTCAGAATAAATGAGAGTGGATTATGGTAATGTGCTCTGGCCATGCTCTCTGTACATGCCTATGTGTAATTTTTGGATAATTCTTTTAAAATACTTTCAATAAATGCCTACTTTTCAGGATAAAATATTTCAAACTGAAAGTATCTGCCCAGGTCTAAATTAGGTCTAGATTAAGTCAAGGATGCCAATTTGTTAGAATGAAGGGGGAAAATCAATCTAAAAAAAAAGATTGTTAGGCTGTACCAGAAATTATCTCTTCTGATTCAAAGCAGTCAGAATTATTTCCTTCTCTCATTCAGAGACATACCATGCCTTCAAAGTGTGTCTGTCCCTGCCAATGTGTTTAATGGTTGATGTCTTCTAAAGACTTTCTTGAAATTTTCTATATTCTGATGTTTTTGCAGTAATGTGTGGTACTTTTCTCTGGTTCTATTGTTTGTTTGTTAGTTTGATTTTTTGTTTTTTTGTGTGTGTCTAATAGGCTGCTTGGAAGTGGTTTTGGTGAGAATGTGCCGTGCCTTCAATCCACTTAATAATACTGTTCTGTTTGAAGGGAAGTACGGAGGGATGCAAATGTTTAAAGCCTTGGGTATGTTCATCTTTTTTTTCAACAAGTTACATTGAGTCACATAGTGACAGACTGTCTTTTTGATTCATAATGAAAAAAACAGTAGCAATAGCCATGAAGGTTTTTCAGACAGATTTCTTATTCTACCACATAAAGATCTGGTAAAAAGTGAGCTTATGTCATTAATTCAGTTACTCTTGATATATCAAATCACTCTCACTATTGTGTACTGCAGAAGGTAGCACACAATTTTAGGCCCAGCAATGAGTGGACTAAAAGGATGAAGTATTGGGAAATATAGACAAGGACTTACTTAAAATACTGTTTTGCCTAAAACGTCTAAGGTCATTTAGATTCAATATTGAAACAATTGCATTATTACTCAATATGTTATTTAGTGCTACCTGAAATTTTAATAGCTAAATGAATGGGGTTTGCTGTTCAATGAGATTCTTACCATGTCAGAAATGTATACATGCCCAAACTGAAAGGGAGATATTATGTATTATCATATAGGTATGTATTTTTCTTAATTGCATATGAATAAATCTAATGCTGTGAGTTTAAAGCATTTGCTAATGTGCATTGGTTGTCTTATTTTGGTATTTATGATGTTCTCACTAATTTTCATAAATATTTATACTGTTAATTAGAATTATTAAGGTTGGAAAAGTCCTCTAAAATAATTAAGTCCAACCATCAACCCAACACTACCTTGACCATTAAACCATTTCCTGAAGAGCCACGTCTATATGTTTTTTAAACCCCTCCAGGGATGGTGACTCCTCCACATCCCTGGGCAGCTTGTTATATATATGCATATATACATGTGTGAGTGTATATATAATAAACTTATTTAGGGCTGGCCATTTATATCTCTTAGATAAAATATCTGATTAGAAATGGCATTTCTTTCCACAATGGGAAAAGAAAAACTTCCTCTATGTTGTCCGTGCATTTTTCATAAAGGTCATGCCCCTAATTCTTCACAATTTTTGTGCTTCAAAAGGTGTTTTAGAGAGAGTTTTTGCAGTAGGTGGTATTGTAATAGCTTATGGAAGACACTCCTCTTTGAAGTACAGGCATTCAACCGCTACTGGTTTTGAGATCAAAACTATACACTTTTCATGGCAGGTTAAAGAACTGATTTTGTCCTCTGTGGTCTGCAGGTTCTGATGATCTGGTAAATGAAGCATTTGACTTTGCAAAGAATTTATGTTCCTTGCAGCTGACTGAGGAGGAGATTGCCTTGTTTTCATCTGCTGTTCTGATTTCACCAGGTAATTTTTCATTCCAATCACCATAATGACTTTTATTTTTTCATCTTTGTGCCCTTCTATTTCTACCTACTTAAAAAGCTGATTAGTCTGCACTGAGCAATATTAATCAATGGAATAATACCAGAATTACTCAAATATACCTCACTATCTCTTTGTTAGTATTGCACATGCTGGAAATAGATCAAAAATTTGAGGATAACAGACATAGAGCAGGACAGTGTGGACAAGTGGTGCAGGCCTGACGTTAGACCGTGTACAGAGAATCATGGCACTCAAGGAGGTCCATGCTCCTCCTAGTATTTTCAGGGATCTCAAACCTCACTCCTCTGAGCAGGTTATGAAATAGTCCCTAAGTACTGTCAGCTTTTTCTGTGGGTCTAAGAACATGAGCAGTAAAAATCTTTATAGGATCCTGTGTGAATTTTGCTCCAAATGAGAGGTAGTGATGGCTATGTCAACAGGCCCATTTTCATGTATTCACATATCATAACTCTGCACAGGCAAGCATATATTCAGTAAGTGCTGGCTGTCTGACCACAGTAAAAAGGAGGCTGTGATTTGACTAAGAAGGTGGATCTACTAGTGGAGTGGATCCCCACATCTTAGTGTGGGATTTTTAAACATGTCTCAGGAGAGGTATGCCCTCAGTTACCACCAAGAGTAACCTCTTGAAAGATCTTTAAAAAAAAATCCCACTTTTTTTTTTATTATTATTATTATTATCTATTATTTTTGCAGTTTGTTTTAAAGACTTTGCTAGGTCACTTTGCCTTTTTGTACATCTGTGGTAGAGATTATGTTAGGCAGAATTAGGCTAGCACAGATGGTGTCAACATGTTCACTCTCATCATTAATGATATGTACTGAGAGGACTTTGCTCCTTTTATTTTCCCTTTGAGTATTTCTTGCAGTCATCTGCTCAGAGGTGAAATGGTTGAGCCAGTGACTTTTCACAGTATTAAGACAGGATGTTCCAGAGAGGACCCTCCAAACAGCACTTTTCCACCTCATTGCTGTCCTAACTGTGTGCAGAGGTGAGAGTTGTCTGTGTATTGTCCTTCAGATACCCAGACTTCCTCTGGAACAGGGGACTTCCAATGTCTTCATGGATCCCAATCCATCAGGCCTCTCTCAGTCTGAAATGACCAGAGCTGTGACCATGACAGAAGTGTGCAACCAATAGGTTCTTCTGACTCAGTGCAAAGCTGAAAACAGCCTGGAATTTGTGGTTTGTTTTTTTTTTTCCACTGGGCTGTGAAGTTCTTCAGTAAGATGTTGGCACAGACTACAGAAGGTGATTTCACTGTTTCCAGCTGAATTCACATTACAAAACCAAGGAAACAGGGAGCCAGTGGTGGGATCATTGCAAGCGGGATCTGTAGATCTCTTTTGCAAGTTTTTTCTCTTCAGTTTATCTCTGTACAGTTAGGAACAGGAGCTGTAGAAGTTACGTGAACATACAGCAACAATACGATAATTTCAAAGCTGACATCAGAGCGTTTTGAACCAGATTTGGGCATATTGTCTGTATGGAGAAAGAAAATTCAGTTACATAATTCAAGCCAAATGGAAAAGAGGTCACATTTCAGTGTTCCAGATGACCTTGGAAAGGAGAACAACTTATAGTCCTATTCAACAAAATCTGGTTGCAGAAAGCTTCTAGCATCACAGAGTGTCCTGTGCCTTAGGCCTAGGCAAAACCTATTTAAGTAATAAAAGCTTTCCATTGGTTTTAAAGGATTTTTGATTTAGTGAGATATGAACTGCATATAGGCATTAGATGGACATTAAATGGACATCAAAATTCTGATTCAGCTCTACAGTTCTGTGTATGTCCATTTTGTTTGCAAAGCACAAAGATTTCTTACATTCTGCCAGCAGCTTGTGTTACCTGAGTATCCACAGTCATTTCTACTGCTGGCAGCTGTACTAAGTACTTGAAAAAGCTAGCAATTCAGTGCTGGCTTTGAGTTAGCTATATTGCAGGCATGCATTGTAAGTTTCTCCATTAACTAGTAATACCTTTCCATCCAAATATATCTCAGACTTTCAGAGCTAGGGGTCTCCTGAATAACAGTTTCTGTTTCTGCTAAGCAGCACAGACAAATAGAGGCAATTCCAAAGTTTTCTTCACTATAATCAAGCTTCAGGGTTAAAGGTGTTCCTACAAGATTAAATATTTCAATAATCCACAGTTCCCCTTTTCATGTCCAAGTTGACTTTTCCCTACCTGCAAGCATGCATACAGTATCTCCTGTTCTTTTAATAGAAAAAGGAAAAAAAAGTGAAAGTATGGATGTATGCTAACTACTTATTTTTATAATCTGTAAATGTGTAACTTTAGTCATAGAACATTAAATAGGAAAAAAAAGATGGGCTGTAACAGCATGGAATCATAGAATCATCACAGAGTGTGATGTGGGGTGGAAGAAACTTTTAAAGGTCAGCTAGTCCAGCACCTCTGCAAGTGAAAAGGGATATCTTCGACTAGATTGGATTGCTCAAAGTCCTGTCCAACCTGACCTTGAATGTTACCAGGGATGAGGCTACTACCACTTCTCTGGTACTTCATCAACTTCATGGTAAAAGCTTTCTTCCTTATATCATTTAAATCTAACCCCTTTTAATTTAAAACCACTACCCCTTGTCATATTGCAACGGATACTGCTAAAAAAGGTTGCCCCCATGTTTCTTATAGTCCTTCTTTCAGTACTGAAGGGCCAAAATAAAGTCTTCTCCAGGCTGAGCAACCCCAACACTCTCAGCCTTTCTTCATTGTAGGGATGTTGCAGCCTTCGGATCTTATCTGCAGCACTCCTTTGGAACCACTCCAATGGGTCTACGTCTTTCCTGTGTGGAAAGTCCTGTACTGTGTCCAGAGTTGGACACAATACTTCCAGTGTGTTCTTACAACACACTGGAGCAGAATCACCTCTCTTGATCTGCTGGTTATGATTCTTGTGGTGCAACCCAAGACTCAGTTAGCTTTCTCAGCTCCAAGCACACATTGCTGGCTCATGTGCAGCTTTTCATCCACCAATAGCCCTAAATCCTCTCAAACCCTTCATCCTCCAGCATATATTGATACCAAGGCTTGCCCTAACCAAGGTGCAGGATCTTGCACTTGGTCTTGTTACAGAATACAGAATTAAGAAGGTTGGAAAAGACCTTCAAGATCATCGAGTCCAACCTATCACCCAACACTATCTAATCAACTAAACCATGGCACCAAGTGCCTCATCCAGTCTTTTTAAACACTTCCAGTGATGGTGACTCCGCCACCTCCCTGGGCAGTCCATTCCAGTGGCAAATCATTCTTTCTGTGAAGAATTTCTTCCTAACATCTAGCCTAAACCTCCCCTGGCACAGCTTGAGATGGTGTCCTCTTGTTCTGATTGCCTGGGAGAAGAGACCAACCCTCACCTGTCTACAACCTCCCTTCAGGTAGTTGTAGCGAGCAATAAGGTCTCCCCTGAGCCTCCTCTTCTCCAGGCTAAGCAACCCCAGCTCCCTCAGCCTCTCCTCAAAGGGCTTGTGCTCCAAACTCCTCATCAGCTTTGTTGCCCTTCTCTGAACACGATCCAGCAACTCAACATCTTTCCTAAAATGAGGGGTCCAGAACTGGACACAGTAACACCTCATGAGGTTAAAGATCATGAGCTTCACATAGGCCCACTTCTCTATCACGTGCATGAGTGAAAGCAGTATCTGTACTATAAAAAGGCTGCAATTTTGAATTGCGCAAATAATTCCCGTGTCACCTGTTCTGCTAAATTTAGGAGTGGGAAGTCAGGGAAAAATAGTGCTGATTGAACTGATATTGAAATATGCCATTTTTTTTCTTAGAAAATTGTAACAGTAAACAATATAGAAAGAAATTATTTCCTTCCACACTAGGTATTTTATATTCTCCAAAGTAAAGTGTTTAATCTTGGGAACATATGTAAAAATGTAAATATTAAGCACTGTTTCACCAAAACACCTGCACCAGTCCTTCCATTCACTAATACAGATACACAGAGATTCTCTATGGGAAGTACTCATGTTAAAATTTTTTTTCCTACAAAAGCCATCAGCCTGAAAGGTGGTTCTTCTACCCTTGATCTCAGTGTGTGGTTAATTTACAGTAAACAGAGCAATACTGTTATGTATAAGGGGATACAAAACTATCCATTAATGTAATTGCTAAGTTTGCAAAGCCCAGAGTCAAACAGGGTTTTTTTGTCTGATTCAGAGCACAGATCCAGCTTTTCCTCTTTAGACTGGACCTAAGCACTCTGCTTGGAGGTGATTGTTCAACTTGATTTCTCATTTCAGAGGTTGAAACATTGCAGAATAAGTCCAGTAAACGTTGCAGAAGCATCTCCACCTGCAGACACTTGAGAGCCAGGTGGTTAGACACTAGCCTGGTTGATTCCTTGGTGCCAGTCCATCTTCTGAAATTTTGCAGAAACAGATCTTGTAAATTGCCCTTTGTGTTGTCACCTACCCTGTTCTCCAGGCTAGTGGCCTTAGCACTCATTAA
Source organism: Dryobates pubescens (assembly GCF_014839835.1). NCBI lineage: Eukaryota > Metazoa > Chordata > Aves > Piciformes > Picidae > Dryobates > Dryobates pubescens. The sequence goes on from NC_071657.1 coordinate 44,997,263, forward strand.
AGGCAGACTATTTCAAAAGTCAGAAGGAATATTAACTGAATTGAGCCCCATTTTTTGTGAATATACTTAGAGGTACCTGAGGATTTCCAGCCAAACCTGCAGATGGTTTTCAGATGGTAGAAACCACATTTTGGGAGAATAACTTAATTTTGAAAGACTCACCTAGATCTTGTCATGAATCTAAGAACTCTTGTGTTATATACAACCTGCTGCATGGACAGTAAGCGATTAAGCATGTCCTCCAACAGCCTCAATCTATTTTTAGGCTTATTCTTGTGGCAAAAACATTATCCTTGAAGACTTCTGATTAATCTTTTTAGCTCCAGACTCCCACAATAGGCCTTGATTTAACACTGTTGAAAAGCATGTTTTTGAAATAACATAAAATTTGCCACCTAAACTGTGAAGTCTAGATATTAGTTTGTGATTATTCGTGACCCACTGGCTTACCTTCTGGGAACATGATTCTCTAACCTTTGCAAAATAATTATTTTCTTTTCCTGATCATCTGTTAACTAGCTACTGGCTTGCTTTTTCTGTTTTCTCAGTACTTGCTGATGGACATTTTCCATACACCCCTCTCCACAGACAGTCAGGCAAATAACAGAATCCAGCTCCTCCTGTGATGAAATACTATTCAGCTCCAGCCTCTGGGGCATTTGAGCTCATTGAAATGGTGGGCATATAATTTCTCAGGATTATTTTAGTGAATGAGAGTGGGTGAAATAGCTCTGAATGTGAAAGGAATCTTGCTGCAATTTTCAATTTTTACATGAAAATTCATGGGCATTGATAAGACAGATTGCCTGTTTGAAAGTTAAAATCTATACTCAAGAACTGATCTGGTTTGAAGAAGAGACAAAGGAAGAAACGAGTTTGAAGCAAGGGAAAACAGAAGGCTCAAGAGTGCTGTAAACACGTTGAATTAATGGGTTTGGGATTATCTGTTGCTTCTCATTCTGTGTGTTTGTATCCTGAATCAGTAGAAGCCACCTAGGTTTTGAAACAACTGTATCTGTAGCTACTATTCTCCCAGATAATCTTTCATTTTGTATTGTTTAAAAAGATAATATTTTTAAATCATGAGAAACTTGCACTTCAATACATTGCAACAGCTCATATGTCTTTTGAGTTATTAACAATCTTTTGAAGGAAGCAATGTCTTTTTGTCCAGAATATAATATTTGGTTTCAAAATATTCACCAAGTAAATAGTATTTTTTATTTCTATTTTTAAATAATAATATTCTGTTTTTCAAAGAACTGTTTTGATAAATATGTTTATGATTTATGGTTTAAGACACTGAGATAATTTGGCATGTTTTTTCACCTAGCCAGTATGAAGTTAGCAAAACACTGATTTTACCAAGAGAGAAATATAGAATTATTTGGTCTTCTTTCATTTCTGCTTCTGTTGTTATCTCAAACATCCTGATGTAAACACATAGATGCAGAGCCAACACTGAGTTCCTGTATACTTGGATAATTAAACTCTCAGGTGATCCTTTAATAGGTTAAGATAATTTTTCTCTGAAACGATGCCTTGGCAATCATGCAGTACTTCCTCAAGGGAATTATGATTACTGTGAGTCCTTGCCAATATGGGACACTCTGGTCACACATGAGCCTGCCTCACATTTGTGCATTCATGACTTCAGCACTTTCTTTCATTTTTGTCAGATCGAGCATGGTTAATAGAGCCTAGGAAGGTCCAGAAGCTTCAGGAAAAGATTTACTTTGCACTTCAACATGTGATCCAGAAGAACCACCTCGATGATGAGACTTTGACAAAGGTGAACTGTTGAAACAATGAGCTAGGGTCTCCTTGATTGTGACATTTTTTCTTGTGTTCTTCAGGTTTTTTGTGGTGTTTTGGTTTTTTTGTGTATGTGTGGGGAGTTTTGTTGTTGCTGTGTTTTCTTGTGTTTTGTAACCATTTATCCATGCATTGTACATCAACATAAGTCAAAAGCAACATGCTATGTTCTTGTGATGTATAATGAGAAGTAAGGCTTGTTTTAATCTTGTACCTGTTTTCTCTTACTCGGCTTTTTGTTTAGTCCACTAATATGTTTAAGTGGTATCCTAGCATGAATGAGACTACATTAAAAGAAAGTGCCCCAGATGGAAGTTCTTTGCTAAAACCATTTTTGGCATTTTGGCTAAAATTTGCAATACAATGTTTTTTAGGCCTTTGTGGTAAGAAAAAGACTTGGTCCTTTGGATGAGTAGTTTGATGGACTTCAAAATAAAGTATTGCATTCAGTTACCCAACAAAATGTTAATATAGTTATTATAGAAATTGTAATTTATACTGATTTATTTTTTTTTTTAATGTCTTACAGTTAATAGCCAAGATACCAACCATTACTGCACTTTGCAACTTGCACGGAGAGAAGCTACAGGTATTTAAGCAGTCTCATCCAGATATAGTGAACACACTGTTTCCTCCATTATACAAGGAGCTTTTCAATCCAGACTCAACTACTGGCTGCAAGTGAAGGGGATAATGAGAGTTTTCACGTAGTCATGGAATGCATCACTCTTAAGACAAAAAGAAATGTTTTCATGAAGAACTTACTAAAAATGTCACTACTGCAACACTAGGAATGTCCTGCACTTAATAGAAATATTTTTCACCGCTACAGTTTGAAGAATGTAAATATGCAACTATGAGTGGGGATGTCTTTTTTCTCCTTTCTTTGTTTTGTTGGGGTTTTTTAATTAATTTTTATGGTTTTATTTTTTTATTTTTGAACTGACAATGAGTATACAAATATAGGACACTGGGTGGTTTGTTGGTTTGGTTTTTTTTCTATTTTATTTTATTTTACTAGGGGATGTTTTGGGAGACAATTGTTCCTAGAATTTTATTGTAGATAAACATGAGAATAGAGCAGTACTTTGCGGTATTACTCTTACTGTTTATTGTTCAAATATAATTTAAGAAAATTCCACTTACTAGACTTGCCTATTTCTATGTTTTTAGATAGTTTAATGCATGTGGAAATTTGTAGCTGTCTTGAAAAATACTGGTGCATGTATGGAATATACACACACACACATATATATATATATGTGCTATATACTTTTTAATATGCCTCTACATATATATATATATATGTAGATATTATATACATACATGCTGTAGCTTAAAAATCCCATGCCTACTTTTAAAGGATGCTCAGCCTGGCTGTCGTGCATTTCTTACTCTCCAAGTAATGTATTATTAGATTACTATTGGCAATCAAGATTTGCTTTGCCAGTCAGAGTTAAATTATCAGCTGCCAATGTGTAAAAGCAAGGTCAGTTCTGAGATACATTTAATGTAGTGTGTGTGTGCAGTTTGTAAATGAAACATCAGGAATGTATCAATGGTGCAAAAGCCTTGTCTGGATCATTTTAATGAAGGGAGGAAAAGGGGTTTTTATTTTTATTTCCTCCCTGTTACAGGGATAGAGCAAATATAAAACTGAACATTGTAGGACCTGATTTCAGTAGTTTCTGAAACATGGAGCAAAAGTGTAGACAATCCCACACATACCTTTTTTTTTTATTCCACACATGATTTTAATTTGTATGCTCTGCTTTGAAAAGAGGTTGGAAGACTTGGTTTGTTTTTTAATGAACTCAGAGAAAAGACGTGTAGTGAACTCAGTGAAAATTATAGGAAGCTTAAAATGTAGCTCAGAAGAGGAGCAGAGGGAGAAAAAAAAGTAGAGAAGTCAAAGCAAGCAATGCCCATGCTTATAAAGGCAAATACAGCTATGACTGTTTCTGAGAGAGCCATCATCTAGATGGGACTCTTGGTTTCCATTGCATATATGTTATATACACAGGCATATATAGGTATGTATATATTTGCATGTATACATATATGTGATTGCTTTGGGGGCTTGCTTTTTGCCTGTCTCTGAAGTTACTTTATATGCATTTGCTTGCAAAACCAAACACAGAGGGGAGTATAAGGGCTTCCAAAGGACCCATCATGCACGAGAATGCACAGCAGTATTGTAGCAGGGAGCCCACAGGAGAACAGCTAGGCCCTCGGGTGTGTGCAGAAACATCATTGGCAGTGATAACTTGATTCTGGGGAACTTTTCCAGCAGACACACAGCTCTGGTCTCAATCTTCTGATCCCTTTCCTGCCCAATCAAATAATTCACAGGTTATTCCAGGTACTTCCTGGAGTTTTCCCTTACCCTCCACCAGCCAGCTTGCAAGTTTATATACATGGTTTCATGACAGAATCCAGTCTAGACAACCTTGAAAATTGTTTGCTATGTTTTGGCAATGCCAGACCAGATACAAGAGCAGCTATAAGCTCATCTAATAAATGTTTCTCTGTAGGTCCATTACAAATTGAAAAAAGAAAAAGAGAAAAGACCTGTGCAGCAAAGTTTGTCGTGCTGTGAATTTTCTTGCAAATTCTGATCTCTACTGATTATAGTAAATTATCTTCAATTACATAATAAAGCATTACTCTTGATGCTTCTTTATACCACTTAAACCTGGCATTTATACCACCACCCTGGCATTCCCTTACAAGGTGATTTATCTGTTTCCATCCCATTTTACATGGCAAAACAATGAAAAGACCCCCAAAACTCCAACTCTCTCATACTTTAAAAAAACTTAGTTATTAATATTTATGTACTGTTTATGTGATATTTTTCTGGGAAAAACATTAAGTTAAACTGAACCCTGGAAGCACTGAGTTTTAACTGCAAGGGATTCATGGTTTTCCTTGTCTTTTCCAACAAAAGAACATATACATATATATTTGTTTTAAATCCTTTACAAACTTGCTTTCATTACATCAAAAGTAACATATTTAGCTAACCCACAACAAATTAGAATATTACTGTACTTAGTGATGATAAATAAAAACATTTATCATGTTTATAAATAGTCCTTCACAGTTACATATTGAATCTTGAAACTGTTTTGTTCTTTTCAAATAAGCTAATCAGTCCTTGAGATTTTTGACATGTCTCAGTCAAGATAACGAAATGGAGATCACTACTGAAAAAGACATTATTTAAACATTATACACCTGGCTTTTGATCCTTAAAGTACTGTTCTTAAGTTACTGCAACCTCATGGCCTTTTTAATCAGCAGGGATAACTGTCACTTTTGAAAGATGCAGAAATGAAGGAAAATATTTTAAACAACTTGACAGAGACCACAGATGCAGCAGTGTCGAGTCCTGGAATAAAGATGGAGTCTTGTTTTTTGTACTAAAAGTATTAAGCGGCTGGCATACAAAATCTTCATTGCCATAGATAGGCAATATCCTATATAAACAATTACAAATACTGCCAAAACAGTTTGTACCTTCAGTTAAGATGAATTATCAACAGAATGGACTATTTTTGTTACTACTTTTAAAGATTTTGGGCAAATAATGTTGTTTATTTTGAAAATAAACATTCATTCTCCTATTATATTTATTTATGGTAAATAAGGCTATTCAATTTTATTTAATTTTCTGTATGTCAGGATTGGCCACATAGGTAACATGTTACCTCTTTTGACCTTCATTGACTGATTTTAGAACAACCAATAATGATCCTATTCTACAGTCTGGATTTTTATTGTTGATTTTGATAAATAGTTATTTACACTTAAAATTTCAAAGAGATTTCATATTTTCAAGTTATTCATAGACTTTAAATAACAAAATAGCATTAATTCAGGTGAATAACTGCATAATCTACTCATAAAATGCATTTCAGAAAATTCTTTACTTTTTCTTGGCTTTCACTAGTCCATAGTAGTATCTGAAGCTTTTCAATTAAATTTTTGAAATTAGGATTTGTTGCATCTGCTATTCATAGTAATTTGTTACTTTAGTTGATTTTTTACTGACAAGCATTTCAAATGAGACACATTTTTTAATGATTGATTAATCTTCAACAAAAAGATATTTAAAGCATGCATTGAATCTTCTGCTACTAGCGTTGCTCTCAGATAATTCAACCACTTTGATCTAAATTATTCTTGGCATCAAGCAAGCAGATGCAGGCTGTTCATTATGCTACCACAGAAACTTAATTTTAGAGTAAATGTCACTCTTGCCAGCTTTGTATAAAGAATTAATTCCAAGAGTCATATTTCCTTCTAATGGAAAGATTGCTTTAGTGATTGCTAGGAAAAACAGAACAGAACAAAAATTTAAACAAAAAAATAGAAGGTAATAGAAGGCAATCAGCTGAGCAACTTGTTTCCAAAAGAAATTTATATTTTCAATTGATTTGTGATAGGCAATTTAGGAAGTGATTCTGCAAGTTGTCAGACTCCCTTAATTCTAACTAGAGCTACTAAAAATGAAGGCATCCCAGCACCACATTCAACTGCTCATAAAGTCAGAGGCCCTTGGTGTTGAAAGGTCCCCTCTGAGCTTTGTAGAGCTCAAGTCAAACATTGCTGTCATACTTGCATTTTAGTGCTTTCACTTCACACTTCCCATTGTTCATTTCAGCTCTGTTTCACAGAGACCAGTTTATTTCCTCCTTTTGCGCCTTGAACATTGATGCTGCCTCAATGCCTGTGACAGATTATGGGGCTCCAGGTGGAGCAGCTACCAGATCTGTCCATGAAGATGAGCTTTACTATATGATGTACTTTCTTTGTTTTCATGGTGGCATCTTGCATAGGTGTACGTTTCCCTTCTACACAAAGAGGGTGTAAAGCTGTTGTTGTGTACTAGCCTCCCACCACTGGGCTGTGAGAGTTTCTCTAAGGCTGCAGCAGTCTCACAAATTGGTCAGGCAGGCATTTACAGACATGCAGCTGATGGCTTCTTTCCCTGTTGTCTTTTCACCTTCTCTAAAACTGTGCTAAAAACACATTTGGAAGATGTTCGAGGTTCCCCCTTCCTCCTGACTCTGCATTGACTGTGATACCAAGGTCCAGCTTCAAAGCTGGAAGCTGGTTCCTATTTTTGGAGTCATTGTCTGTTGGGTGTCCCAGGAATATAGCCCTGATCAGTAAGATCAAACTGAAAGATTCAAAAGTTTTTTGTCCAAATACATCATGTCTAAGCACATATGCAAAGGAGACCAGAGACAGAACATCTTGCTTTGCCCTGGCAGTAGCAAAATGTTACATTTACATCTAGCAGCCTGTCCCAGGACTTTCTGCTTCCCGTCTAGAAACTCCTACCTCTGACATCCATTAGGAACTGTGTGTCAGAGACCCAGTCATCTTCTATCCTTTTTAAGTTTCATGCTTTGTAAATGACAATCACTGCTTGATGCAGATGTTGCACTATGCCGCTCAGGGATGTTTCATTGCTAATAATAGCTATATAACAGTGATAATAAGTAAGAGAATGTTAACGGCTTTGAAGGGCACAGGTTGAGCTGCCCAAATGAACACGACCCAGACAAGGCTTTCAAGTCTTAGAATTAACATTGGCACAAACTGAATTCACTGTCAGCATTTCCTCAGCTAGATGCAGGACTTATGTCATCCATTGTTTGACAGTCAGTGGAGCCCTTAAAGTCCTTTTGGAAATAAAATGCAAGTGAGCTTTGTAGGAGTTACTGAATTTAGACAACTGACAAAAGAAAGTGCAGTTTAAAGGTACTGAGTCTGGATACTATTAATGCAAGTTGCTGCAGGCATGTAAGAAAGGTTAAGAGTGGAATAAATGATAGTATGTCAACAATGACAGGACCAATTACATTGAACTGCCACATGGAGAAATGACTGTAAAAAGGAAGTAGAATAAAGTGGCTAACAGATATCTTTTCCTCTCAGGGATGCACAAAGTCATAACCTCTGTAGCAATGCTTCTCCAATGTATAACCAGTACTCTTCTCTCCTCCAGCAAACAAGTCTCCATTTTATACTGGGCTAGTGAAAAATTCATTACCATGAATTTTGAAATTAGCTTCTGTCCATCCCTGACTTTATACCACATATTTTTCATAGACCAATCATTGCATGGCCACACACAGAAAGACACATTGCAGTGGATTATACTGCCAGTCAGGACCAATAATTCCAGATCTCCAAGGGGTTTTCCTCAGCTCTCAGTATGATCATTGGTCCTATTCTTACAGCGAGCATGTATTCACTTTGACTCCCTCCATCTTCTGAATTCCCTACATCCATGGACAATGGGTGGATAACTTCAAGAGGTGGAAAGGAGAGGCCAGTATCCTTGTGTATCAAAGTTTTCATAATTGTGTCCTTGCCAGCTGTCCTATTGCAATTTGAATTTTAATCTTTCAGGTTCTGGTAGCCCCATCCAAATGATGGAAATTCTTTTTAGCATGATACATGGCTATTAAAACCACCATTCTTTTATCTAGAAGACCTTGCTACTCTCCTTTTCCATTTGCTCCTAATTCCTAATGAATGAGGCCTGGAGTGGTAAAAGATTCACCTTTGCTCTTTCTTAAAGCTGATCCTTACCTGTAGCTTGCAAGCAAAGTTCCACCAACGAGGCAGAAAGCAGATTCCTTCCTCCTCTTCCTTCACCCTCTACATTCTCATCTACAGGCATTGTCCCTGCATGTGTTGTCCTTGCACATAAGTAAGGCTTTGTAACAATGAGCCCAACACCCTAGTAATTTCCCATCATATAAGTGGTTTGCAGCAGATCACTTAACTATAAAAGCCACTTATGCATGCAGTCTTCAGACACAAGCCACTGTGAAGAGACCTAAAAGTTACACAGTGGTAGCTCACAGATTAGTAACTCTGAAAAAGGCAGCCTGAATGTCCAGTGACATGATGAATGTGTCAGTGTCCTCCAAACAATCCTTGTATTTCACTTATGCTGAGAGAATATGGCAATGCAGAAAATGCTCTGGGAAAGGAGAAATATTTCCTAGGTGTTACTGGAGGCAGCGAGGATAATACCGCTCACAGTGAGTTCAGCAGCATGCTGTACTACATTTACATTTCATCCTTACAGTTCAAGCACAGCACATAGGGAGACTGAAAGAAAACATCATTAGATGTAGCAGCAATAAATTATAAGCATTTCTCTGTAACTGTACTTGCAGAAATTGTTTGCACGTGTTTTTCTGTACAATAACATAAAGAAAAAACTTCGTCTAATGTAGATGCCGCAGTGATTTTGCATTTTTGTTGGATGGAGCTGCTAATTTGTGGTTGAAGATACTGCTGTTGAAAAAATGTATGTGCTTCAAGAAAAGGTTGAGGCTCTTGTTTATCTCTATACATTAGCAGCAGTAAAGTTTGTTCAGTATAAAACTTGGTCTGGACAGAATTTTAAAAATGTTTCCTAGTTTTCAATGTTATGATCACATTGGTCCCTTGTTTGGGCAACAAGAACACAACTGCATTGAAAAACAAGCAGGCCAGATGGTCAACCACAAAGAACAGCAAAGAACAGGCTGTACCTTGAAGACTGTTCCAGATAAAACCAGCGTTTGGGGGGAGGGGGGATGGGGGGGTGGATAAAGATGGGAGGGGGAAAGGGGAAAAAAAAACAAAAAAAGCACTTATACTTGTCTTGATTAGACACACAGCTTAATAAGTCAAAGTTACTACATTAGGCTGTTGATTTTGGGGATTCAGATTCAGATGCACTACATTTGTGTGTTTTTTAATGTGTCACTTCAATGTCAGAATCAGGCAAAAAATGGCGCTTTGTTGTTGGTAAGAAATGCTAATAATCATTTGACCCTACAGAGTGTGGGATGCACATTCTCATGCTGTAGATGGGGATTTATTTGTGCACTTATTCTTAAAAAGCCACTGAGTAGCATAGCAAGTGAACTAGCCGTGATAATCTTTGCCTCTTGCGTGACTGCAGTGTGACCTCTAGTAAGCTACGGGGTGCAGCGCTGTGATTGTAAATGTGGCCATAAATAAAGCACAACAGAATTCTAAGATGCTACCAACACTCAGCTAGTTCAAATGCATGGGGTATTTTGAGATTTATGCTAATCGCTGTGAGATAATTCCCATGTTAAACTAATTACTCTGGTTGTAATGAATGGATGGTATAAATAAAACAGGAATCAGAATAGCAACAAAATCCCTTATTTTCTGACTGCGCTCTCTGCCTCATCTGGTTAACACTAAAGAAATTTACTTAAAACTACACAAACAAGAAGAAAGAAACCTGAGTATGTATTGTAGAAATGTAGAAGACAAAGTATTTTTTCAAATTTAATTACTTTTAATATATGCTTGTGGAAGGTCTGATACTCTGTATGCTGTCTCTGTAATTTTTGCTGTAAATAACTTGGGACAGTGAATACACTGATTTTTCTATGTCTCTGTTTAAGCAAAAGACTTTGTAACAATTTTTTTTAAAGAGGAAAAACATCAAAGAAGAAATTATGTACTTGCTTCCTGTAAGTGTAATGTACTCTTCAGTTTTCATGGAAACTGATTGTAATAGATGAAGCTTTTTGACCATCCATTGATGTTTAGTGTATACTTCTGTTTGTAATGCAGAAAAGAAAAAAAAAAAAGGGAGGGGGAAGTAGAGATTGTCAATGAAACATGATCCCAGTGAGTCTGTAGAGCGAGTACTGCATTAATAACTTCAGACTGCATTTGACTAATATAATTTGAAGAACCATTGCTCAAGAAATAATGTTTCCTTACAGCATACGGTTTTTATAAATCCTGGCATGAATTATATTATTAGAAACATTTCTTTCTTTCCTATGAGCAAGATATTTTTGTATGCCTTTAGTTTCTTATTGAAATTTGAGATCACTCATTAGTTGTAATCTGAAGCCATAACTGACCTTCACAAATTACATGTCTTAAGGATCGTAATAGAAAAAGAAATTATGTCCAGTTTATCAACAGCTATAATAACACAGGCAGGAGCATAAATACAAACACAAAGTGTTTGGATGTTTTTCCAGCATCCCAATATGACTTTAATGACTAGTATTTTATGATTACCAATTTATAAAAAAAAGAAGAAAAAAACAGGAAAAAAAAAAGAAAACATAAATAAAGAAAACATAATTAAAATAGATATTTAGATTTAAATGAAACTTTCTAATATTTTTTAAATATCCCTGAAAATGCTTCCTTGCTTTTAGGATTATGAGAAAAACTGATTTTTTCATACACTTCCCTCTTTCAAATATCTAATATTTTTATGCTATTTCCAGTTAATTTTGTTGGAGTGGAGTGAGATGTTAAGACCCAGATCTTCAAGCCCTTAGCTGTTCAGTACTTCACAGTAGCTATATTGTTGCAAACCAATTTTATTTGAATTTTGGGAGTGTGTTGTTTGCTGCTTGATGCTTACAACTGTTGGGAACACACAAGAGTTGCATTCACTGTCAGGAAGTGTGATTAAAACCAGTCAAATAAAATACAAATAGCACTCAAAGTGAGTCACTCTCAAAAGCTGAAAAAAATATTTTCTAAAATCAAAAGCCTCATAGACTCAACAGTGATTTTGGGGTATTAATGGTACTATAATTATGATATACCTTAACTGGTTTGTAGATGCAAAAATAAACAAAACAAAACCAAAACACCTCAAATGAACCATGACATACTGGATAAAAATCTGGTTTCTTTGAAACCAACAGCAAAACCCCTTATTGATTTCCATGAAGCCAGGAGTTTGTCCAGCTTTTTTACATCTGCAGTTTTACTCTGATCTTTCTCTTTGTTTAATATAACTGACCTGATTTATGTGTATGTGGGTAAAAATACAGCCTGATTTATTTAGAAAGTGACCGTTGAGGATTTTTCTTTTTTATTATGAATTCCATAGGAGCAGGAGCCGTGAAAAATCAAAAGGTTCTATATTACTTTAGAATGTAATAGATTTTTGTCTTATTTTATGTCCTGTAAAATATTAGTTCAATACTGTTAGCATTCCATAATAATGCACACATGATTTTTGAATGTTTTCTGTAAATGACAATCAATGTTGATGAAGCTCCTTTCTTTAATGAAAAATTTTAAAAAAAAAAAAATTAAGAAGAAAATTAATTCTGTTGTGTGACTTGTTTTCCCTTTAACTGGATCTGTCAGGTAGCTACTGTGTGTGTACTTCTAAAAGAGATGGGTAAAAACAAAAATCTAAACCTCAGGAGTCTGTACTTTAAACTAATTCAGTGTAGCGTGTTGCTCCATCAGTGCACCAGAAGTGGCTCTCTTTTGCAATTTAAATTGCATCTGCAACTTTTTGATACACAAACTCTTAGATTTATTAATGGTTTTCTCTATTTATTCGGGGAAAACCTGAACTGTTAGAAAGGCAAAACAACACTTACATTAAGACAAATTGCACAGTAACATTATAGAAAGAAGACCCCATATTGAAAATAAATTACAAATAGAGCAATTTTTTTTACCTTTCGTATGTCTAGTAATAATTGGTACTGAAGGATGAACAGAAATTGTTAGATGTCAAAGATGAAGATGGTACCTTTCAAAGATACTCTTTTCATTTTCAGGACCCTAAATTTAAAGCAGAAATAAATTCAAAAATACAATATCTCAAGGCTTCATTTTGCAAACTCTTAAGAACATGTCTGTAGTGTTAGTAACTTCGGGAGGATGAATGCATAGGCTTAAAATCAGCTGTATGTTTACATTTTTCTTGCATCTGTGGTGGGTTGAAAGCTCCCCCCTCCCTCAACATTGAATTTGCCAGACCAGCTCAGCTGGAACAAATGAAAGCTGTATTTAGAAGCAAAACTACAATCCACAAATAAATGCAATGAATATGTATAAAATATACGGTAGTTACAATATTTACAGGTATTTACAAGTAATGAACAGGCAAGACCCCCCCCCCGACCAAAGATAGGGGGAAGATAATAGTTTCTCCCTCCCTTCCCCCCCTTACCTCCTTGTACACAAAAGGGGCAAGAGAAAGGAGCAAAGAGGTATTTTGTTAAACTTAGCCAAAACAATGCAGCCAAGGTCAGGCAGAAGCAAGTTAGTCTCTCCCAGAAAAAGAGGCAAGAAGAAAATGTTTTGTACCACCAGTTTAAGTCCCTTATCTCTCCAGTGGGATTGTTTAGAACTATCATTATTTTCCTTTTTACACCCAGTAGTGATGTATTTACATTCTACCACTTTTTGTTCCATATCTGTGGAAAATTCTAAAAGGCATAGCCCAAAACTACCACAGTATTTCAATGCAAGAAAGCAAGTGTGGGTTCTGAGGTGCTGTAAGTGCAGCTCAGCATGACTGAATTTTCAAATTTTAGAATTTAAGACTCATTTGGAGATTTCACATTCAACTGAAATAATTTCAGGAAAATGCAACAGGGAGTTCATATATAAATATTTTCATTTTGTAAATAATGAAACTGAACAGTGTATTAGCCATATGAAATAAATGGACTGTTGCACTTTTTGGTTGCAAAACAGGGAAACTTGCAAATATGTTGTAGCTGTTTAAATCATAGAATCATGGAATTACAGAATGTTAGATGTTGGAAGAGACCTCCAGAGATCATCAAGTCCAACACCCCTGCCAAAGCAGGATCACGTAGGGTAGTCCACACAGGAATGCATCCAAGCAGGTTCTGAAAAATCTTCGGAGAAGGAGACTCCACAACCTCTCTGAGGAGCTTGTTCCAGTGGTCACAGTGAAGAAGTTCATCCTCATGTTGAGGTGGAACCTCCTGTGCAACTGAGAAGAGCCTGTCCCCTCCTTCTGGACACCCACTCCTCAAATATTTATACACATTGTTTTTTCATAGGGGAGATGCTCAAGTTCCCTAATCATCCTCATGGCTCTCTGTTGGACTCTCCAGCAGATCCCTGTCTCTCTTGAACTGGGGATCCCAAAACTGGACACAGTACTCCAGGTGTGGTCTCACTAGGGTAGAGTAGATGGGGAGAAGAACCACCCTAGATCTGTTGGACACTTTTCTTGATGCACCCCAGGATACCACAAGGACACATTGCTGTCCCATGGAGAACTTGCTGTCCATCAGCACTCCGAGGTCCTTCTCTGTGGAGCTGCTTTCCAGCAAGGCAGAGCCTAACCTGTCCTGGTGCTTGTATTAGTCCTTACTGAACTTCATGAGGCTTACCTTCAGCTAACCTGTCCAGATCTCATTGGATGGCTGCACAGCCTGACGGGGTGTCAGCCAAGCCCCAAGTTTTGTATCATCAACAAAATTGATGAGGGTACTCTCAATCCCCTCATCCAGCTCATTGATAAAGATATTATTAAATAAGACTGGGTCCAGTACTCATCCCTGTGGAACAACACTGGACACAGTCCTCCCAGTTGACTCTGTGCCACTGATGACAATCCTCTGAAGTCTGTTTTTAAGCCAGTTTTCAATCTGCCTTATGGACCAATTGTCTGTGCCACATTTCCTAAGCTTTTCTACAAGGATGTTATGGGAGACAGTATCAAAAGCCTTACTGAAGTCAAGATGCATGACATCCACTGCTTTTCCCTCATCTACCCATTTGGTCAAGGTTTCATAGAAGGCTGTCAGATTAGTCAAGCAAGATCTCCCCTTGGTAAATCCGTGTTGGCTATTCCTGATAACTTTCTTGTCTTCCATGTGGTTAGATCTTTCTGGGGTGGAGGTGAGGCTGACTGGTCTGTAGTTACCTGGGTCTTCCTTCTTGCCTTTTCTGAAGACTGGAGTGACATTTGCTTTCTTCCAATCACAGAATCACAGAATCACAGAAACATTCAGGTTGGAAAAGACCCTCACGATCATCAAGTTGAACCAATAACCCTACTCTACAAAGTTCACCCCTAAACCATATCCCCAAGCACCATGTCTAAGCAACCTTTAAACTCATCCAGGGTTGGTGTCTCAACCACCTCCCTGGGCAGCACATTCCAATGCCTGACCACTCATTCTGTGAATTATTTTTTCCTAATATCCAGTCTAAACCTACCCAGACATAGCTTTAGGCTATTCCTTCTTGTTCTATCACTAATCATCTGTGAGAAGAGACCAGCACCAGCCACTCCACAAGGTCCTTTCAGGTAGTTACACAGAGCAATGAGGTCTGCCCTCAGCCTCCTCTTTTCCAAAGTAAACAGCCCCATCTCCTTCAGTTGCTCCTCATAAGACTTATTCTTCAGACCCTTCACCAGCTCTGTTGCCCTCTGCACTCGCTCCAGCACCACCACATCTCTCCTGTATTCAGGTGCCCAAAATTAGACACAATACTCAAGGTGTGGCCTCACCAGAGCAGTGTACAAGGGGACAATCACTTCCCTACTGCTGGACACAGCATTTCTGATACAAGCTAGTATGACATTGGCTTTCTTGGCCACCTGGGCACACTGATGGTTCATATTCAGTGGCTTGTTGATTACAACACCAGGGTCCCTTTCTGCCAGACAGCTTTCCAGCCACACTTCCCCAAGCCTGTAGCATTGCCTGGGGTTGTCATGACCCAAGTGCAGGACCTGGCATTTGGCCTTGTTGAAGCTCATCCCATTAATGTTGGCCTATTGATCCAATCTATCCAAGTCCCTCTGTAGAGCCTCCCTACCCTGATGCAGATCAACACTCCCACCTATCTTGGTGTCATCTGCAAACTTACTGATGACACACACTGTGTCTTCATCAAGGTCATAAAAAGGTCAATAAAAATGCTTTTTATTATCCGTCACAGAAATGGCCAGCTTAAGTTCTAACCGGGCTTTTGCCTCTCTAATTTTTCTGCTACATGTTCTAACAACATCCTTAAACATATGACTAGTTGCCTCCCCCCCTTTCTAAAGGTGATACAGCCTCTTTTTTTCCCTTAATTCCTTCAAAAGCTGCTTGCCCATCCAGGCCGGTCACCTTCCCTGACAGCTCATCTTTCGGCATGTGGCAAGTGCCAGTTCCTGTGCCTTCAGGAGCTCCTGTTTGAATTAGGTCCAACTGTCCTGGACCCCTTTGTTCTTACGTGCTGCTGTCCAGGGTACTTTCCGAATAAGCTGCTTGAACAAGTTGAAGTTTGCTCTCCGGAAGTCCAAAGTGTTACTGTTCCTGTTACTGCTCCTCCCTATTTCCCTGCATATCAAAAACTCCACTATCTCATGGTTGCTGCATCCTAGACAGCCTCCTACCATCACATCTCCCACCAGCCCTTCTCTATTTGAGAACAACAGGTCAAGCAGAGCCTGACCCCTGGTAGGCTCACTTAGCTGCATCAAGAAGCTGTCCTCCATACATTCTATGAACCTTCTGGACAGCCTCCTCTCTGCTGAATTAAGTTCCCAGCAGATGTCTGGCAGGTTAAAGTCACCCACTCTTGCTGGCCTTACTCTTGATTCTTACCCTTAAGGACTCAAACCTATCATCGTCTTCATTAATTTGCATGGTTTCATATGTTTCCCTAACATAGAGGGCCACTCCACCACCTCTTTTTCCTTGCCTATCCCTTCTGAAAAGTTGGTACCCATCAATTGCAGCACTCCAGTTGTGGGAGTCATCCAATAAGGTTTCCATGATGGCTGCTATATCACAACACAATGGCCTCCAGCTCCTCCTGTTTGTTGCCCATGCTGTATGCATTGCTGCATAAACAGTTCAGTGAGAGCACTGAGTACATAGTCTTCAACCTTGAGGCCAGGGTAGACCTTTTGGTTATCTAAGATATCAACACACTGCGCTACAAGCTTTGGGCTACTACACCCAGAGTTCTTGGTGTCAAGGCCAGCTACATCTCTGTCCTCCTTTAAAACTAGTTTAAAGCCCTGTCAATGAGCCTAGCCAAATCTTGTGCTAAGATTCTTGTCCTGTTATGGGACAGATGAACTCCATCTGTCACCAGTATACCCAGTGCCAAGAAAACTTCCCCATGGTCAAAAAACCCAAAGTTCTGTTGGTGGCACCAACCTCTAAGCCATATGTTAATCATGTGGATTTTTCTCTTTTCTTCAATATTGCTTCCTGTCACTAGAGGGTTGAGGAGAATGCCACTTGTGTTCCCAAGCCCTCGAGCAATGTCCTCAAAGCCCTGAAGTCTTTTTAAATTGCTTTTGTATTCCTATGCATTGCCTCATCGCTCCAAATCTGCAGAACCAGTGGTGGGTAATAGTCTGATGACTGCATCACATCAGGGAGTTTCTTAGCAATGTCCCTAACCTGTGTCCCAGGCAGGCAGCAGACCTCCCTATGGGGTGGATCTGGCCTGCAAATTGGGCCTTCAGTTTCCCTGAGAAGGGAATCCCCTACTACTAACACCTTTCTTTTTTTCTTGTTTGCACTAGTCCCAAGTTGTGGGACTGGTTGACAAGTCCTGTGTGGCTGCATGCATGGACAATCATCTCCTTCCCTGTTTGTCTGACCCTCTGTTTCAAGAGCCCCATACCTGTTGTGTGTGGGCAACTGGGAAGACTGGGGGGATTGGGAGGGGACTCACTTACCTCTCCTCCCTCACCAGAGAGACCTTCCTCCATTCCTCCCTATCTCTTAGGTTTCTTCCTATTTCAAGCTGACAAGAGGACATGGGATCTCCTACTTCTTGTGCAACCCACACCTGCTGACCCTACCCCAGGGATGGCAGAGTCCAACTCCCCAAGTCTATCTCCTCTCCATATCCCCATATAGTCCTTAGCCTTGCAAATTCTTTCCTTGAGCTCAGCCACCAGTAGATCATTCACCTGCTCACATCTAATACATGTGTTGTCTCTACAACCATCCATTGAAAGTGCCAGGCTCTGGCACTCACCACAGCCAGGGGCTTGGACACCTACATGTCTGCTCAGACTCTGGGTACCCACAGTTCTACTAACAATAGCCTTCACCCTGGTTGTAACCATCTATCATTAACTGATTTCACAGTCTGTTGGGACACACCCAGATAACTTACATTGCTTGTTGTATGATCAGTCACCTGGCACCTCTCCTGTTCTCCATGACTTTTCAAAAATTATGGAAAGAGCAGCAGCATGAGCCAGCTTTCTCAGCACAAGTGGATGCACCCCATCATGGCCTTTGGATTCATGTGTTTTCACTTGGTACAAGTGATCTCTAACCTACTCCTGACTGCCCAATGGAGTGTCTTCTTCCCTGCAGTTCTGCTCCCTTGCTTCCAGAGACTGGGGTTCCTGAGGGCTGGTCTTAGGAGTAAAGACTGAGGCAAAGAAGGCATTCATCACCTCTGCCATACCTGCATCCTCTGTTACCGTATCTCCCATAACATTCAGCAGTGGGCCCACCTTTTCCCTGCTCTTCCATTGATGTATTTGAAAAAGCTCTTCTTGTTCTCTTTCACCTCCCTGGCAAGACTTAGTTCCAAGAGAGCCTTGGCCTTTCTTTTTGTATCTTTACATTCTCTGGCAATATTTTTATAAACCTCCCAGCTGATCAGACCTTTTTTCCACATATTGTAAACCTTCTTTTTCTTTTTGAGTTTTCCCAGGAGTTTTTTGCTTATCCACACAAGTGTCCTGTCTCCCTTACTTTTTTTTCCCAGGGGAATACATTTTTCTTGAGCTTCGAGGAGGTAATGTTTGAATATCAACCATCTCTCTTGGGCCCATCTTCCTTTGAGAGCTCTAGCCAAGGGGGCACTTCTAATTAGAGTCTTGAAGAGGGCAGTTAGCCCTCTTGAAATCCGGTGTTGAAATCATAGAATCACCCAGATTGGAAGGGACCTCCAAAGGTCATCTATAGCGTCCAACCACCCTGCAGTAAGAAGGGACATTGTTAACAAGACCAGAGACCCAGAGACTCATCAAACCTCATCTTAAATAGTTCCAGGGATGTGGCCTCAACCACCTCTCTGGGCAACCTGTTCCAGTGCTCAACCACCCTCATTATAAAGAACTTTTTCTAGCATCCAGTCTAAATCTACTCTTCTTTAAACATGCAGTGTGACAGTGTCAGAGGTACTCATTTTATACTGGCTTGTATTTTCTCAGTTAGAAAAGCAGAAGCAGTGATTTTTAAAACAATATGAATACATTTTGTGCAGTTCATGTTTCCTTACTGTTTTGTTTAATATTTTAAGACTGCTTTATCTGTCTAGTCTGTCTAAGAAAAAAAGGTTTTAGTATAATATCCAATTTTCCTGAAAGACAGAAACAAACTTTCATAGATCCTGATAGGCAAATAAGGCAGTGATGAGTACTTTGCATGAAAATGAGAACATTATTTTGAAACACTGTTACATTAAAGTCTTGCAGAGAATCACTTACTACTCTGTTGTGACAGTTAAATGTCAGTGTAAATGTCAGTGTGCTCAGGCATAGAATAGATTTGCTCCTACTTGTGTGAATTATTGTACATATTTTCCACATTACAGTATCTCAAAGACATATGATGAACAGAACCTTTCAGAAAAGACAATGGTGAAATGAATCAGCAAAAAATCAAACAAAAACAAAACCCCAAACAACAACCATGGAATAGAAATAGCTGTCAGTCTCAGAAGTATTGTGTACTTACAGGTATTCTCTTAATTACAAACTCAAGCAAATGCAGCCTTCTTAATCACATGGATGTGGTCAACCATAACTTATCATGCACCTTGAGCAACATCTTCTTAACAGGAACTGTATCATGAACTGTGATCAACACCATAAAAATAGCCAGCATTTGTACTAGATAAATCAAAATCAGGCTGAGCATTTTTTCTGCCCCTGTTCCTTCATAGTCCTCCACTGTTCACCTCATATTCCACCTCCATCCCCAAGAGAAGTATTTTTTCATTCCTTTGAAAACTGGATTGTAAATTACTTAGAAGGACAGAGTGATTTGTTCTGGTATAGTTTTGAAATGCCTTTTCCTTATGGAAGGTGGCAGGTAGTTTATTTATGCAGGAGCTTTGTTGTGGTTTATGGTCTATATATGTGAGAGAAGTGACATTTACAGGAGATGTAACAGCTTTACTTAGTCCTGATAAAAGGACTCTGATCCCAGAAGGGCTTTATTCCAATTATATTGAACAGGAAAATACAAATGCTATCTCTTTCTACAGAAATGCATTAAAACTGTGTGTAACTATGATTATTTAAAAATCTGAGCAAATCTTTTACCTGGATATTCCACATCTAAGGGCTCAATTTACCTGGCCAGTGTTACTTTTGAATTGCTTTCTTGAGTACCTTCTGCTATTGAAGGTCTCCGGTCTTTCATAGCTGTACCTAGGGCATTTCAAATGTAAGTATGTGCTGGTGTTCAGGTATTCATAGGGATTTTAAGTGTGTAACCTACATACTTCAAATGGAAGCCAGGAATTTTGCATGTATGAAAGTAAACATATTAGGCATCATCAGTGATTTGGAAATAATTGTTGTGATCTTCCTTCAAAATCGTCTCAACAGTACCTACAATATGGAACTTAAGAGGCTATTTCCAAGGCCAGCACATTCTGCCCAGTCTTAAGGAAGCTGTTATGTACAATTCTTCCATTTCAATCAACCAAACAGTAGTGATGTTGAGCAAATACTGATCTTACCTTCAATTTCTAAATATTAATAAATAACTTTGATTCCTTGTAACAACTGATGGCTGAACACTATGAAGTTTCAGCAAATATATGCTGATATTACTCTCTTACCAATAAAAATTTCCTGTTGGCTTAGAAGTTAGTTTTCTCACTTACTGGGCTTGTAATTGCCCCCTCACTTGTTTCTTGAGTCAGTGCACTCAGGAGCACTGTGTTATTAAATTGGAGGTAGGAGAGCTGGCTGGGAGGTCATGATGTTAGAGACAATTCATCTTGCCTTAATCTCCATTAAAAGCCCACAATCCCCTAACCAACATGCCCATCTTCTCACTACAAAAGATACAAAACACTTTTATGCACAGTGCTTCATAGTAGATGTTTCTGGAGACATTATCAGCAGATGCAGATGGGAATAGATTTCTCTCTTTTGTTCTTCAGCCTATTGTATTTACTTGCTATGAATGTTGAACTGCCTGACTTTAACTTCAGTGTAATTTTTAAAAGGGAAATACATTTCAGGAACACACCCCTGTTTGTGTCTCTTCTAAATATCCTTCACCACCATATTATCAATTTTGTTCTCTACTTTCTCTGCCTTATAATAAAGGGGAGTTGAGGGTCATCCTTTTGAGAAGTTCCCTGGAGAGTCAGTGGCATAAGCTTGTATGCACTTTCTAAGTTCATACCCTATCCAAAGGTAGACATTTGCTTAAATAACTGTCTGAATGTAGCTATTCACAACATTTTACTAGCCAAAAGCTTTGCAGAAAATTGATGCTTTAAGAAGCAATTTTCTGTTCACAAACTAAAACATAATACAATTATATAGCTAACTGAGGGGTCTACTGGAAAATGAGAACAAGGCAAGGTTTAAACTTTATGTTTTCAGGATACTGGCTCTGGTGATAGACTACTCCTGACATTTTAGGCAATCAGATGATTGGCATCTGTATGTCTACTTACCTGTTTCTTGGAACTTTTAACTTATAAACACCATCTTCACCTTTAAAGTTTCCAGGTGTTATCAAATAAACCCATGATGTCTTGGCAATGACTACCTTGTACTCTTGATTTCATATGGGTTGCTAAGGAAATCCATTCTGCTTCTCTCCAAAATGAGTTATTATTCCAGTGTCTCAGAATTACTTGTTCTATGCAGGTTCGTCTGAACTGTAACAACAGTCTCACCCCTGAAGGAAAAATCCTATAATCCTGTCACATCACTGAACCAGCATGCTGAGAAGCTTGTGGATATTTGGAAATCACAATTTAAAGTTATCACTCCTAACCTTCAAGGTGCATGCTAAAAGATATCCAGCCATACTAAACTGCTCATTCTTTACACCTTCTTCAAACACCGGCAAAGTACATATACCATAACTTTTACACGTCAGTGAATCAAATCAGTAAACTGAAGGCATTTGTAACTGATGTAAATAGTCTAGCTGTTGATATTTTGGCCTCATTTGTGCCTCTCATTTCACAACATGGGAGTATTCAAAAGAACTGAGTCTCTTTCCCTCTCCGGACCAAGACAGGTGGGAATTTTTTTACCTCATTCTCTTTCATAGTCACATATGTTGGTCATTTGCCATTGATCTTAGTTATCCAGACCCCTAGCTGAAGCAGGAATTTTCCAGACCAGTTCAAGCAAAAGCCATTCTGTATGCTGGCCTGTGTTACTGCCCCTGAGGCAATCCTTTCTAGACTTGGAACAAAAGGCTTTGAAAGACCATTCTCTGAATCCAGGTTAAATTCTGCTCCTTATACTTAGGTATTTACATTACATCATTAAGTAATTTCCATAGTCACTTATTTCCAGCTGCAGCCCTGATAGTCCTGAGAGATAGTGTTGTATAGCATCACTCAGCTGAAACTAAAAGAAATGTTTGAAGAAATGTTCTCTCAATCACATCTGGCTGAATAACTCCATGTACTTGCTGCAGCACTAGCAGTTAGGTAGGATGGGTGGATCTCTATCAAAACATTTGGGCAAGTTCCAAAATTAACACTTTTCTCTCAGAAATCATTACTTTGAGTGTGTATTG